>NW_027491292.1:200000-800000 GCF_021521415.1 Bidens hawaiensis | reverse complement strand
TTTTGCTCAACGTTGTTTTTTTAGAACTAGGAAGACGATGAAAACATTTTTGTGTTTTATTTTTTTTATTTTTTTATTAAATTTTTTACTTATGATTTTTTTTAATTTCTCATTATTTTTTTGAAAGTTTTTTTTTACTACAAATCATTCTTATCCTTCTCATTTTTGTTCTTTTTATAGAATAACTTAACCCGTTGTTTATAATGCTTTTTGTATTGAAGTTCAATGTTATATAAATTTTATAAATTATGATTTGTCAGAAAAGAGAAAAATTCTAGCTTGAGATCAAATAGTTTATAAACAAGTCGAGCTCAAGACAACGTAAGTTTATCTGAAAAAGAAAAATTAAACGTTTATAAGTTATAACTTAGTTATATTCGTAAATAAGTTCATTAATGAATCTATTAGAGACCACCTAATATTAGTTTGAATATTCAGCTTACATATTTTTAGTATTGTTTTATTAACTTTAATTTAAATGAGTTAGCTCGAGCATTTTACTAGCTGAACACGAACTAAAATTTTAGCTCTTTAAGCTTAAACAAGTTGAGCCGAGTTGATTCATTTAACTTTAAGGGTAAGCACAAGCTAAAGCTAGCTCAATCTAAATTTCAGCTTCTTAGGCATGTACAAACCAAGTCCACCTAACTTGTTTAACTTCGAGTCTATGCCAGAACTTTGGATTGATTCGAACTATCATTTCTGATGATTAGATGATAGTTTAGGGATTAGCCAGATAACACATTAAAATAGATTGGAACTAAAGAGTTCTTAGCACTTAATTAGAAATGGCGGCGAAGAACAAATGGATGTCAATGGTGGCTGGATATGGATTTAGTGTGCTAGTGGCTCGCTCTTCACTCTCTCCTTTTACTCTTCGGCCCTCAAATCTAGTCTCGGATACAATCAGTCGACCTTGGATATTGTTCCCGACTCCCTATAATTGAAGACACCACTTCGGTGTTCTTTCGGTCTTATTTACACCGTCATCACCTCTCCATCTAGCTCCATCACTTTCCAAGGAAGAGGAGGAGGGCCATGGATAGTGCTGATCGATATGATTTAGTGCTTCACAAGTTACTTTCTGATGTTGCTTTCTGTCATTGGTGCAATTAAACGGTCACTCGTGCTGGTGATGTGTTTATTCATATTGTTAACCGCCCGCAAAGTGGCTTTTCTAAACATTCCTAATGTTGTTATTGGTAATATGAATTTCTCAAATCATTGTGACACCGATCATTTCTTGTTCTTACATGACATTAGGTTAAAAAAAAGACGATTTTGACGTGTAGAGCACAACGATAGGCAATGGATGGAGTTAGCCTAATAAACAAAACCACAAACAAATTAAACGTCAGGGGTTTATTTGCCAACAAAATTCTTATTGGACTGAAAATGTTTTAGGATGTGAACCATATGGGCCGAAAAAGCAATTTACTCTTTATTAATTATAATACTTAAATAAATTATATATATATATATATATATATATATATATATATATTATAACTTAATTTTAAAAAAATACTATTTATTTAATTTAACACTTTCTGCTCTTTTTATATCATACTTTAGATTTAATAATTGTGTTGCTTAACAATGTATTTGTTTTTTAAGTTATATTAAATTCTTTAAATAAACTAATTTGGTTAAAACAATAATGTGAAAGTATAAGAATATTGAGAAAATTCTCAAAATAGGTATTTTCATACACGAATTTCTAGTTTTAGATATCATTTGCTTAGAATTCAAAAAATATGTATTTAAAACTAGTCATGAAGAGATGTGTTACCAAACGAGTAGTTTATATAACAACTTAAAACATGTCACATGACCATAAACCAACCTAGATGAGCACGTTCAATAGTCGTGGATCGCCACGAATAAAGTGTCACACCCCGACCAAAGCGGCGGAACATGCCGGGGCATAACGTATTGATCAAGCAGTAGCTCAAAAGACATTAATTAAAGCGATAATAGTTATTTAATTCAATAACATTAAAACAAGTGCACAATTACAATAACCAAATCAAATACAACATACATTTGTAATTTTTGACTAAACATCCTAAGGCCAAACGAATTATCTTCGATCTTGATAACACCAAATACTTAAACTTGTAGCATGTATACAAATATAATTTGTCAACACGAATGTTAGCAAGAATACATAAGTTTAGGTTTATATATATAGATAGATAAAATCACAATTAATATGTAAATAATGAACACTGCAAATCTTATGAATATGTAAATAATTAAATAAATATGGATCCGTTCTTATTGATACAAAATCAACGTATTTATGTAAATGTATGATCATACTAGATGAGAATAGATGAGGATGAGCCCAAACCACCAAAAAATAAAATAAACACTTAAGCACATCGAGCATAGTCATAGAGCAAGAAATAATCACACATAAACATAAATTTAATTGTGTTTTAAGTAGATGTGACAATCTAATTCGAATAGCACATACGGTATACATGTAACCCCCAAAATATAAGAAAGATGAAAAAGGGGTATGTAAAATCACATTGAATTTGGTGGGTTGAAAGATTAGATATTGGTTAAGCGTGTGAATGTCTTGACGTGTAAGTCCTAAATAATAGTAATAAGGCTAGTTTTCATTTGTGTTTGACAAATAATTAACTAAGGATTATAATGTTATGATGATATGATAACTTGTACTTGATAAAGGAAAAGAAAAATGAAAACAGAATCGGGCAGCTTGCTGTCCCAGAATAGATAAATTATAAAATAAAAAAATATGAAATGATTCCCAAAAATTATAAAAAAAACTCCACTAAACTAAATCAATGTGTTACGAAGAAATTTCAGTTAGAAATTTTGGTTAGATTCGGACCCGAGGTTGGCTAAAATAACCATTCTTCTAAAAGGGTATAGATCTGCGCACTAATTTTAAAATAACGATTGTGAAGCCATACGAAAGAACAAAGATACAAATAAATAGTCATTAGAGCCATAACTCAATAAAGTTAATGATAGGCTTTGGACTTGAATATTTCTAGTTTGCTATGACCAAGTTATTGCTCAACCTTTGTTGAACAATTCTTCTGTCAAGTATGGAACATTGTAAATTACAATGTTTTTTACGCTTTGTAATGGATTTTGATAAAGAAAATCTTTGAACCACTTGTGGTATGATAAATAGAATATTTTTGGTCATGCATCATTAAAATTCTTATGGTTCATGAATTAAAATAAATAAAACAAAACAAAAACTTCAAGAATGTAAGAACTTGTTAAGGTGTGACCACTGAAAATCATCTTCCAACCTTTAGTGTAACACCCCGACCGATGGCGGATTATACATCGGGGCGCCACGTATTGTTTCATTACTCGTGACACTATTTGGGTGTCAATATTTAATAAATACATTTTCATTGCGCACGCGCAGAACACGATTCGTAAGGTAACATAAATCATATCATAACTTAAAATATTCAAATAACATAATTTGTCTTGTTACATTTTAATCTATGTCCAAAGAAAAAGAAAACATCCTACGTGTCCTTGAGATTCCCAAAAGCAGCTACTGCAAACCTGAACATGTGTTAAAATAAAACGTCAACACTTGCGTGTCGGTGAGAAATCAAGTTTAATAGATATAAATAGATAATAACAAACACTGCGCGCAACATGTGCTTAACTGGGGTTTAACATAGGGTGTAATCAGATTGTGATCAAGCCTAAATAGATCATAGCTCATAGTTCAATCCGTGCTCCCAATTGAGCACAAAAACAAGAAATCATACGTGCATGTGTAACAAAACAAGAAAACCGTAAACGATAGGTCTCCCGTGTTCATCTAATGGATCCATGAAAACTTCGGAATAGGCCGAACAAAGCGGTTAATGATTCACACATACAAATAAACAGCCAAGTAAACGTCCATAACACATGGGGTTTTGCGCACATAAATTTCATAAACAAGTTTAAGACTCAAGTTGTACGAACACATGAACATCCCAAAACGTTAAAAAGTAAAAGGGGATTAAGTACGAGATTACTCACCTGAAAAAGGTGTGTTGAAAGATAATGCAAGAACCAACTTTTAAACAAGCACAAGTTAACCTATAAATAAAAGGTTATTGGTTTAACGATTGGTTTTTATGTCTTGAATATATATGCAGTAAGTATCGATTTTTTGTTAGTTAAACAAATTAAATATATATATATATTTATATTTATTCATAATTACCGAGATTCTGGGCAGAATAGAAGAGAAGACGGAGGCAAGGAGAGGAGCTGAGGATCTTCGGCAGAGAGCAAAGGGAGAGAGATTTGGGGAGGTGTTTAAGTGTAGTGTGTGTAGTGTTAACAAACAAGAAAATTAGTTTTATTTATAGGAAAACCCTAGGGAACACAATCCCTTAAAAAGGGGAAAAGATCTTATCAAATCAAGCAAAAGATATTAAAAGTACAAGAAGCCAAAAGCAAAAGATATCAAAAAGATATGCCGGCAGCTGTAGGGGATGGGGAAAAGCTGACAGGTTACAGATCAAAGCATGGTAGGTGTCAGATAAAACACTGTTCAAGACATGCAAAAGAAGATTTCAAAAGATTATGCCAGTCACTTTTTCTGTCAACCAATAGGATTGGTGCGCATGCTGCGCCGAAAGTGGCTTTTCGGACAGATGTCGGAACTGACCTAAAGTGCTCATACAAAAGATAAGATATTTCAAAAGCATACAGGCTGACCTAAACTGAAGAAAAGACTTAAGGTCTAGCGCGAGAAGACTCGAGCGCGCGCGAGGGCGAAGGCAGACAGAGAACAATCCTTAGCGCGCCGCGGGAAGAACTATAATCCTTAGCGCGCCGCGGGAAGAACTATAATCCTTAGCGCGCCGCGGGAAGAACTACCATTCTTAGCGCGCCGCGGGAAGAACTACAATCCTTTGCGCGTCGCGGGAACAATTCGCCTCGCGTATCGCAGGAACAGCTGGTCTTCACGCAGGCTTCCTTGTAAGGAGTCTGGCGCGTGGAGCTGCGCAGACATCCTTAGGCGGGAAGAACCAAAGGACAAGCAAAGAGTTAAGAGAAAAAGGGGTTCCAGGCTTAAGGGTTAAGCAGAGGGGCGAGACGGCGATAAGAGAGAAGAAAGAAAGGGACGGGTCGGCGGAAAAGAAATTATTATTATTAGTAAGTAATATAACAATATATATATATATATATATAATTTATTTAATGTTAAATTTACAAAGATTAATAATCAAATTTTAACTCATAAAAAGAATCGGATTCGAAAACGGGTACCTGGGTCGGGTCGGATTGGGCAGTTGTCACAGTCTCCCCTACTTTAAGAAATTTCGTCCCGAAATTTATCTCGAAGTAGGTTGCGCAGAGAAAAGGTGCGGGTACTTGATCTTCATCTGATCTTCCCTTTCCCAAGTGAACTCGGCTCCGCGCTTGGACTGCCAACGAACTTTAACAATAGGGATTCGACTGCGCTTGGTTTGCTTTACCTCGCGATCCATAATCTCAACAGGCTTCTCAACGAAATGCATAGACTCATCAACTTGAACTTCATCAAGTGGTATGTGGAGGTTCTCGTTAGCTAAACATTTCTTGAGATTGGATACATGAAAAGTTGGATGCACATTGCTGAGCGCGGGCGGTAGGTCAAGCTTGTAGGCAACTTTTCCCACCCTCGCAAGAATCTTGAATGGACCAACATAACGAGGTGCAAGCTTACCTTTCTTCCCAAAGCGGACAACACCCTTCCAGGGCGACACTTTGAGGAGAACAAGATCACCAAATAGAAATTCGAGAGGCTTCAGCCTGCGATCTGCGTAACTCTTCTGTCGGCTTCTGGCAGTCAGCAGATGATCACGGATCTTGGCGATTTTATCGGTTGTCTCTTGAACTAGTTCGGGTCCTGTGATTTGAACTTCACCCACTTCGTTCCAACAAATCGGTGAACGGCACTTTCGACCATAAAGTGCTTCAAATGGGGCCATACCGATGCTGGAATGATAGCTGTTATTATAAGAGAACTCGATCAGAGGTAGGTGTGAATCCCAATTACCTCCAAAATCAAGAACACATGATCGAAGCATATCCTCAAGGGTTTGAATGGTTCGCTCAGACTGTCCGTCAGTCTGAGGATGATATGCAGTACTCATGTCCAAACGAGTTCCTAACGCAGATTGGAGAGATTTCCAAAAGCGAGATATAAAACGGCCATCGCGATCGGATATGATGCTCAAGGGAGTACCATGACGGCAGACAATTTCCTTGACATAAAGATGCGCAAGTTGCTCAACACGGTAGGTTTCACGAATGGGCAGAAAGTGGGCAGACTTGGTCAATCGATCCACTATTACCCAAATGCTATCATGTTTGCTTGCGGTCAAGGGTAACTTGGTGATAAAGTCCATTGCTATACTTTCCCATTTCCACGTAGGAATTTCAGGTTGTTCGAGCAAACCAGATGGGCGTTGATGTTCAGCTTTTACCTTAGAACAAGTTAGGCATTTAGCTACGAACACAGCAATATCCTTTTTCATACCAGGCCACCAATAAGAAAGGCGCAAATCTTTGTACATTTTGTCAGCACCAGGATGAACGGAATACCGAGTTTTGTGTGCTTCACTCAGTATAACAGAGCGAAGATTCTCATCATTGGGGATCCAGATGCGATTGAGATAACAGAGAATTCCATTCAGGTTAGGGACTAGATGCGCTTCTGCACCACACGCTAACTCGGCGCGTAGGTTGCCTTTGCTGATCGATGCGCGCTGCGCGTCGCGAATGCGCGATTCAAGATCGTTTTGGATCGGCGCGAAGCGAAGCTGCGTGCGCGGCAAGATACAGTTAAGTTGACTGGGTTTTCGGCTGAGCGCATCGGCTACCACATTAGCCTTTCCAGGGTGATATCGGATCTCACAATCGTAATCGCTGATGAGTTCGTTCCATCGGCGTTGTCTCATGTTAAGTTCCTTTTGATCAAAAATGTGCTGAAGGCTTTTATGGTCTGTGTAAATGATGCACTTAGTACCATAGAGGTAGTGTCTCCAGATTTTTAAGGCAAATACAACTGCACCAAGCTCGAGGTCGTGAGTCGTATAATTCTTTTCATGAATTTTGAGTTGCCTAGACGCGTAAGCGATAACCTTGCCTCGTTGCATAAGTACACAACCGAGACCTTGGTTGGAGGCATCGCAATAAACGACAAAGTCGTCAGTACCCTCAGGTAATGCTAGAACAGGAGCTTCGCACAACAATTGCTTGAGCGTTTGAAAAGCTTCTTCTTGCTTAGAGCCCCAAATATACGGTTTGCCTTTGTGCGTTAATGCTGTTAAAGGCAAGGCGATTTTTGAGAAATTCGAAATGAATCGGCGGTAGTAACCAGCTAAGCCCAAAAAGGAACGGATTTCGGTAGGAGTGGACGGTGTAATCCAGTTCTTGATTGCTTCAATTTTGGATGGGTCGACATGAATACCCATCTTGTTTACAACATGACCAAGAAACTGTACTTCATCCGACCAGAACTCACACTTGGAGAGTTTGGCATAGAGTTGTTCGGTTCGAAGCTTTTGCAACACCAACTGAAGATGTTTCTCATGCTCGGCCTTGGTTTTGGAATATACCAGAACGTCATCGATAAACACGATCACGAATCGGTCCAAGAAAGATCTACACACCCGATTCATTAGATCCATGAAAACAGCGGGTGCGTTGGTTAAACCGAAGGGCATGACCAAGAATTCAAAATGACCGTAGCGGGTTCGAAAAGCAGTCTTGGGAATATCCTCTTCGCGGATACGCAACTGGTGATAGCCAGAACGGAGATCGATTTTGGAGAAACAAGAGGCACCTTGGAGTTGGTCAAAGAGGTCATCAATACGCGGTAAGGGATACCGGTTCTTAATGGTGAGCTTGTTCAGCTCGCGGTAATCGATACACATGCGAAACGAACCGTCTTTCTTTTTAACGAACAACACCGGAGCACCCCATGGCGAAGAGCTAGGGCGAATGAATCCTTTATCGGTCAACTCTTGAAGTTGACTTGCTAATTCTTGCATTTCAGCGGGTGCAAGTCGATAAGGAGATTTGGCTACGGGGGATGCACCAGGGACAAGATCAACACGAAACTCGACTTCCCGAGCGGGAGGTAAACCAGAAAGATCATCGGGAAAGACTTCAGGAAAGTCACGCACGATGGGGATTTCAGAAAGTTTCTTCTTTCCTTCATCGGGTTTGACCACATGAGCTAAGAACGAGACACAATTCTTCCGCAAAAGTTTTCGGGCTTCAGAGCATGACATAAGTTTAAGACCGTTAGATGGTTTCTCGCCGTAGATATGAAGATTTTCACCATTTTCCCGAGGAATGCGAATCAACTTCTTGGCGCAGATTACTTCGGCGCGATTTTGCGAGAGCCAGTCCATTCCAATAATCACATCAAAACTTCCAAGAGGCATGGGAATGAGGTCGATTAGAAAATCATGTTCATTAAGGTTAAGCGTGCAATCTTTGATCACGGAGTTTATTAAAATAGTTTCACCATTAGCCAATTCAACTGAAAAGTTTTCGTTTAAGTTTACTCGCGGTCGCGCGAGTTTTTGTTCAAATGCGCGAGAAATAAAACTTCTATCGGCGCCAGTATCAAAAAGTATAGATGCATATTGTCCGTTAAGTAAAAATGTACCATTAACCACGTCATTATTTGCTTGCGCTTGGTGCGCGGTTATATTAAAAGTTCGTCCGCGCGTCACTTGGTTTGAAATTTGGTTAACCGGATTAGCTTGCGTAATTTGTACTTGCAGTCTCGGGCACGCGTTCCGGAAATGACTGGGGTCACCGCAGTTATAGCACGACCTGGGTCGTGGATTAGGGTATGCTGGTTGTGGGTTTAGCGGGTAAGTTGGTGGTGTTTGCGCGATTGGGTTGGCGGGAAGGACTCTACAGTTCTCAGCAGTGTGACCAGTACGGCCACATCGGTTACATTGTCGACACGGGACTTGAGTTGGATGGTGAAGTCTACAGGTTGGGCAAAAGGGTTGGTTTCCTGTGTAAGGTTTCTTAGTTGACGGGGTAGGGAGTGCGGGATTGGTTAAGGCATAGTTATGGACTACAGGGGGTGTTGGGTAGGTTGACAGTGGGTTAGGAGCGTGTACTAGAGGTTGGTAGGCGGGTTGCTGGACAATGAGCGGGTTGGTAAGCGCGTAGGTTTGATGATTGGGTATGCGCCTACGCTTGAGGTTGTTACGGTTTGAGGGTTCTGGCTTGGTTTCTGTTGGTTCTGGGACAGTCTTGGTGGGTTTGGTCTTTTCGGCTCCTCGCAGGAACAGGGTTCCTGCCCTGACATGGTTGTCGCTGAGCACAGCGGCCAACTCGATGGCGTCAGAGAGGGTTGCTGGGTTCCTGGCCCATACAGAATCTTGAATTTCCATGGGGAGACCCCCAAGAAACTTCTCGATGGCTCGGCGGGAAGGGGTAACTAGGTGTGGGGCAAGCAAACTTAGTTCGTGGAAGCGCGTAACGTACTCGCGCGCTTCGCCACTGTACTGCTTCAAGTTCCAAAATTCCTCCTCAAGGCGCTTTATTTCGTTGGGAGGGCAGAATTCTCTAGTCAAAAGTTCCTTGAATTCCTCCCAGAGCATGCTAGAAGCAGCCTCTGCGCCACGCGCGTGAGCTACTCCGTTCCACCAAGTAAGCGCCCTTGATTCCAGGACACTTGAGGCGTATAAGGTTCGTCGGTCTGGAGGGCATTGGGTATGGAGGAAGGTGTTCTCAATTTTCTCGAGCCATTGGAGCATTACGGTGGCTCCTTCAAGTCCTGTGAATTTCGGAGGGTTACCTGCATTAAAGGATTTAATATTGTATCCGGAGGGGTTGGGATTATTTTGGTTTAAGGCTTGGGCTATTGCGGCGGCCATTTCCTGGGAACGTTGCTGCCTACGTCTGCGCGCGGCTTCTCTCCTCTGATAACGGCGAGATAGCGGAGGCATTCTATAAAAGTTTTAATTTTTGTTAATATCTTGGTATGGGAAATCGTTTTAGCGCAAGGTATATCGTCGTAAAGCTTGTTTCGCGGAGTTACATGCTATCAAATTTTGAAGTAAAATATGAATTTAAATGCAAACTTAATACAGGTAATGAATTCAAATTGAAAATCGGCAATTCATGTTGCCATGACTTTCCGAATTCTCAATTTAAAATATCGAGTAAATGAATATTGGAGATTGACAATTCATGTATCACCATGACTTTTCAAATCTTCAATTTAAAATATCGAGTAAATGAATATTGGAGATTGACAATTCATGTATCACCATGACTTTTCAAATCTTCAATTTAAAATATCGAGTAAATGAATATTGGAGATTGACAATTCATGTATCACCATGACTTTTCAAATCTTCAATTTAAAACATAAAGTTAATGGGGATTGAAAATCAACTATTCATGTATCACCATGACTTTTCGGATTTTCAATGCTAAATCCCAACATCAAACGAATATGTAAGTAAAGAAATAAATTGAAATTTGACAATAAAATCGAAAGATCGCAAATAAAACATGAAATCATGTGCTGTGTATGCGCAAGCATATTTTATAAATATCGAGTAATTAACAATTAGCGCGCAAACATGAGATATTTCTCATGCGCGAGAAGGGACTCTTAGGTATTCTAGGTTGTTACGTCTAACCACCTATCCTAAAGTCACGGAGCTCTGATACCAATCTGTAACACCCCGACCGATGGCGGATTATACATCGGGGCGCCACGTATTGTTTCATTACTCGTGACACTATTTGGGTGTCAATATTTAATAAATACATTTTCATTGCGCACGCGCAGAACACGATTCGTAAGGTAACATAAATCATATCATAACTTAAAATATTCAAATAACATAATTTGTCTTGTTACATTTTAATCTATGTCCAAAGAAAAAGAAAACATCCTACGTGTCCTTGAGATTCCCAAAAGCAGCTACTGCAAACCTGAACATGTGTTAAAATAAAACGTCAACACTTGCGTGTCGGTGAGAAATCAAGTTTAATAGATATAAATAGATAATAACAAACACTGCGCGCAACATGTGCTTAACTGGGGTTTAACATAGGGTGTAATCAGATTGTGATCAAGCCTAAATAGATCATAGCTCATAGTTCAATCCGTGCTCCTAATTGAGCACAAAAACAAGAAATCATACGTGCATGTGTAACAAAACAAGAAAACCGTAAACGATAGGTCTCCCGTGTTCATCTAATGGATCCATGAAAACTTCGGAATAGGCCGAACAAAGCGGTTAATGATTCACACATACAAATAAACAGCCAAGTAAACGTCCATAACACATGGGGTTTTGCGCACATAAATTTCATAAACAAGTATAAGACTCAAGTTGTACGAACACATGAACATCCCAAAACGTTAAAAAGTAAAAGGGGATTAAGTACGAGATTACTCACCTGAAAAAGGTGTGTTGAAAGATAATGCAAGAACCAACTTTTAAACAAGCACAAGTTAACCTATAAATAAAAGGTTATTGGTTTAACGATTGGTTTTTATGTCTTGAATATATATGCAGTAAGTATCGATTTTTTGTTAGTTAAACAAATTAAATATATATATATATATATTTATATTTATTCATAATTACCGAGATTCTGGGCAGAATAGAAGAGAAGACGGAGGCAAGGAGAGGAGCTGAGGATCTTCGGCAGAGAGCAAAGGGAGAGAGATTTGGGGAGGTGTTTAAGTGTAGTGTGTGTAGTGTTAACAAACAAGAAAATTAGTTTTATTTATAGGAAAACCCTAGGGAACACAATCCCTTAAAAAGGGGAAAAGATCTTATCAAATCAAGCAAAAGATATTAAAAGTACAAGAAGCCAAAAGCAAAAGATATCAAAAAGATATGCCGGCAGCTGCAGGGGATGGGGAAAAGCTGACAGGTTACAGATCAAAGCATTGTAGGTGTCAGATAAAACACTGTTCAAGACATGCAAAAGAAGATTTCAAAAGATTATGCCAGTCACTTTTTCTGTCAACCAATAGGATTGGTGCGCATGCTGCGCCGAAAGTGGCTTTTCGGACAGATGTCGGAACTGACCTAAAGTGCTCATACAAAAGATAAGATATTTCAAAAGCATACAGGCTGACCTAAACTGAAGAAAAGACTTAAGGTCTAGCGCGAGAAGACTCGAGCGCTGCGCGCGAGGGCGAAGGCAGACAGAGAACAATCCTTAGCGCGCCGCGGGAAGAACTATAATCCTTAGCGCGCCGCGGGAAGAACTATAATCCTTAGCGCGCCGCGGGAAGAACTACCATTCTTAGCGCTCCGCGGGAAGAACTACAATCCTTTGCGTGTCGCGGGAACAGTTCGCCTCGCGTATCGCAGGAACAGCTGGTCTTCACGCAGGCTTCCGTGTAAGGAGTCTGGCGCGTGGAGCTGCGCAGACATCCTTAGGCGGGAAGAACCAAAGGACAAGCAAAGAGTTAAGAGAAAAAGGGGTTCTAGGCTTAAGGGTTAAGCAGAGGGGCGGGACGGCGATAAGAGAGAAGAAAGAAAGGGACGGGTCGGCGGAAAAGAAATTATTATTATTAGTAAGTAATATAACAATATATATATATATAATTTATTTAATGTTAAATTTACAAAGATTAATAATCAAATTTTAACTCATAAAAAGAATCGGATTCGAAAACGGGTACCTGGGTCGGGTCGGATTGGGCAGTTGTCACATTTAGTTCTTTGTCTCATAAACAGCATACATCATGGTGTACGGATTACGTGGGATCCTTAACATGATTATATGATGGTTTTTGAACCATTATAAACAAAAAGAAAAATAAAAGAGAACGATGAACAAACACATAAAACTTGATCAATAACAAAGAAAATATGAAGAACATAAATTAAAACTTTACTTGGAGGAATGCTTTAGGGAGAGAAGAAAAGATGAATGAACAAAGGAAATAAGATGAAAACAAAGTGCATTTATAGTTATGATGAGAAGGGGGTTAAATAGGTAAGTCTTGGAGATAAAGTTTTGTTTGGAATATGTTCGAAAAATGTTTTTCTAACAATAAAAGATAACAAGTAAAATACTTAAGGATAAAAATTAATTTAAGATTACAATAATTATTTATGTTACATGTTAAAATATTTTTCTAGACATACACGATTCAACGTGCCAAATTAGCGATTACATATGTAAACAATGAAAAGAAATAGATTCAAGTATTTGCACATATGAAAATATTGTTACAAACTTGATATGTATAATTTATGATTCAGTAATAATAATGATGATGATGATGACAATAACAATAACAATAATAACATAGACGATGAATGCATGTCTCGGAATCAACGTCCACGACTACTGCAAAAATGTTTTCATCGCAACGAGTAGATCTTACAACTTTCAGAATAATGAGTAGTTTACCAAATTAACTGGCGCGAGTAGTTTGACTCACGAAACTCATCGAACCGGTTAATTTTACAAAATACTAACAGGATCGGTAAGTTTGCATGTTCAATTAATCAATACGAGTAGATCTTGGTCAATGTCTGGTTCTTCTGGTATACATTTCCAATACGAGTAATTTATTACCGGTTAACTCATCGTAACTAGTTTGACCTTACAGTTTACTCGTGTCAACTTGTTTAAGCGGTAATCCGATGCATTTGAAAAATATATAAAAATATTATGTAAGTCCTTACTTTTATGTCACATTTTTTAAAAATTATTATGCCATCTCCCTATTTCAAGTCAATCTTTATTTTTATGTCATCTTTTATAAAAAGTATATAAAAAATGTTAAATAATCTTAAGTGTTTCAATATATTATTATTATGCCAATTTAATTTGAAAAACTTGCGTTAATACAATATTTTACAATTATATCGATACAACAATATCATCTGTGTTAGTTTGCATGTTAACATTAAAGTTGGTATTGGTGTTAATATAATTTACAAAATGTCAAACAATTATACCAATACGTTAACATGATTTTGTACTCTACTTGACCCGAATAGTTTTACAAAATTCTAACCGGAACAAGTAGTCTGAAAGCTCAATTATTTCTTCAAACCATATAGACTAACATCAATACGAACTTTAACTTTAACATGCAAACCAACACAGATGATATTGTTGTATTGGTATAATTATAAAATAGTGTATTAAAAATAGTTTTTCAAATTTAATTGGCATAATAATATATTGAAACACTTACGATTTTTTAATATTTTGTTTTTTTATATATTTTTATAAAAGATGACATAAAAAAAAGGGATGACTTGAAATATGGACATGACATAATAATTTTTATAAAAGATGACATAAAAATAGGGATTACATAATATTTTATATATTTTTCAAACACATCGATTGCTGCTAAAACGAGTAGTCACGAGTAGATTGTAAGGTCAAACTAGTAGCGACGAGTTAACTGGTAACAAACTACTCGTATTGGAAATATATACAAGAAGAACCAGTCGTTAACCAAGATCTACTCGTATTGACTAATTGAGCTTGTAAACTTACTAGTCCAGTTAGTATTATGTAAAACTAACCGGTTCGATGAGTTTCGTAAGCCAAACTACTCGTGCCAGTTTGTTTGGTAAACTACTCGTCATTCCGAAAGTTGTAAGATCTGCTCGTCATGATCTTCTTTATTTGTGGCAACGAATATTGAACATGCTCGTCTCGGCTGGCTTATGGCAACGTGGCATGTTTTAAGTGGTTTTGTAAACTACTCTCGTTTGGTAACACTTACTATGAAGAATTGATCGATGTCAAAAGGTCAATCAAAAATATTTATAAAATACCTTTACTAGCAAGGGCAAGTAAGGTGTCGAATCCACAAAGAATCAGTGGAAACTGCTAATCAAGTTCAATTTGTAATAACTAGTTATATTAGGTGGACAAACGATGTCAAGCGGTTTTAAAGATTTGTTTCAAACAAAACGATTACTAATTTGATTTGTAAACAATTATGAAAAGGGTAACCAATATCCAGGTTTCAGGTTTTGAAGTAAATTAGATTGATGATTAAACCTATTGAATTTATAACCTTTGTTTGAATTACTAAACCAAGAGATTAGATGTGTGGCTATGTTGATCGTTAGAACTTAATCCAATTGATTGACACGGCTAAATAATAATCTACTTGATTGTTAATCTTAGGCAATGATGAATCAATTCGGTAATATGGTTAAAGATAACTAAGCCAATGACACTAAGAACTCAATCCTAATTGTTGATGACCAAAATCATTAACTGATAAACTTTAAATCTCATTGATTACCCAAAAGTATGTTCAAGCACACAAACAAAATCCAAAAACAAGGTTTAGAGTACCAACAATCCAATGAACAACTCAACCCTACGCCCGGAGATGGTCATGAGGAGATTAGCCTAGCATATGCATCTTCAATGGCTTCTTTGATTCTTGAATAGATGATACCATGGATGCTTCAGGTGACTAGGATGTGTTAGAATGGTGGAAAGATGCTCCAAAAACGTCTAAGTATGTTGTGATATCGAAGATAGGCGGCCTAGGGTTGAACCGGGCTTAAAATAGTCAACAAAAACCT
Organism: Bidens hawaiensis; assembly: GCF_021521415.1. NCBI lineage: Eukaryota > Viridiplantae > Streptophyta > Magnoliopsida > Asterales > Asteraceae > Bidens > Bidens hawaiensis. The sequence goes on along the minus strand of NW_027491292.1, from coordinate 784,407 downwards.
AAAAATCGTGCTTTTCTGCCCAGGCCACCGTAGCCTACGGTCTCCCCACCGTAAGCTACGATGGGACCGTAGCCTACGGTCATCAGCCACTGCTTTACGGTGACAGCCCCTTGCACTGTTTTGCCCATAACTTCTTAGTTATAGTTCCGTTTTACGCACCGTTTTCGGCAACGTATTCGCCTTCAAATTCTCTATCATTCCATGCAATAAAATCTCTATTTCCACTCCATCTCATATGCGCCAATTTAGCACCTTTAAGCTCCTTTAAGCTCCTTTAAGCTCCGCTCACCTGTAAACGTAAAACCACTCAAAGTAATCATGTCCAAAACATATAAACACATAAAATACACGATATAACTTACTTAACACATATTATTTCACCCACACTTCAAGAATTAATCTTGATTTGTTAAGTGATTAAAGTTCGGGGTTTGTTTTGTTAAGTTTGATATTAATATTTATTTAGTATGGTAAGAATATTATGGATTATTTTAGAATAAGTTTGTCTTGTTTTCCAAGTTAGGCTTGTCTTGGAGAGCAAGTTTAGTAGGTGTATAAATATGATCTAGATTATTAGTTTTATTTGTGTGAGTCAAAAAGTCTCTTCTCCATAAACGTTTGATAAGTTTGTGAACTACAAAAAAATTTGCCTAAGACAACCTTTATTTTACAAAAAAAACGGCATTAGGTGAAGTTGCATTAGACCTAATGCAACTCTTTTATCAAATAACACAACTGTTTCTTTCAAATGCAACCTTTTTAAAATGTTGCATTTTAAAAAACAGTTGCGTTATCTAACAAAAAGGTTGCATTAGGTCTAATGCAACTTCACCTAATGCAACTTTTGTTGTACAATAAAGGTTGCCTTAGGCTAATTTTTTAATATTCGTTTGATTTTATGAAAAGAGTCGAGGGTTGTCACCCCAATATCTCGTGTTCGTTTGTTCATTTGTTTGCTTGATCTGATTGTTTGATCTGTCTGTGCCAACAATTGGTATCAGAGCTTAAGCTTGTTGTTTGATCGGAGTTTGGTAATCAAGATCCCCACCGTTTTTGTGGTTTGTGCTCGTCACCAAGAAAAGACGAAAGAAAGTTTAAGGAGGTTTTATTTTCTAGAAGCGCTATCGTTGAAACTTGGTTTGGGATTTACAAGAAGGAAAAAAAACTATTAAGTAATTTCTTTATTTATTTTCTTTGATTTTATGCGTGAAAAGAAAGAATTGTCTTTCTTGCCTTTTGGGTTCTCCCACCGACATCAACATAATAATATTGATATTTTTTTTGGAAAAAATCTTGAAAATCAATCATTGGTTTGTGGTTTGTTTTCCTATTGTGAACGCAAACACAGAAAGAAAAGAGCAGGTTATTTTCTTGGTGGTTAGGGTTTGACTTGTAACCCTTGAAGTCGTGTTCATTTTCTGCCAACTAGAAATTTTTTTTTTGCCGTGACCACGCTAGGATTGTGATATGGCCGGTGATAAAGAAGTAGGAAGCTCGGGAACAATGAAAGAATCGATAGGTGGTTTTGTTTTGCAAGCATCGAAGTTAACTTCGACCAATTACGCATCCTGGTCGGTTATGGTAAAAATTATTTTGGGTGCGAATGGTTTGCATGATGCGATTGGTAAGGAAAAGGGGACTAAATTGAAAAAAGAAAGAAGTTTATGGCATTAGGTGTTATCTTCCAAACCCTACCTAAAGAAGTGATGCTTCAGATGGCCAAGTATTCAGAACCGAAAGATGTTTGGGAAGCGTTAAGAGTTCGTTATCTTGGTGCAGAAAGAACTCAGAAAGCTCGTGTTCAAATGCTAAGAGCCGAGTTAGATGGATTGAAGATGGGGGAGACAGAAAGTATTGATGATTATGTAGCGAAGTTGGGTGGAGTACAGTCAAAGTACAAGAGCTTGGGAGCGGTACTTGAAGAAGAGGTTTTGGTAAGAAAATTCTTGAACTCTCTGCTAGATAAATATTTACTTGTTGTGTCTTCGATGGAGCTACTCGCAAACATCGAAACAATGGCGTTTGAAGATGTGGTTGGACGTTTAATGGCATATGAAGAAAGAAATAAGTTCAAGAATGTGAATAGAAGTTCATCCCAAAGCCAGCTCATGTTCACCCAAACTGAAAAGAAAGGTGAAAACTACCGCGGGCGTGGTAGAGGCCGTGGAAGATACGACGGACAAGGAAGAGGGAATCCAAGATAGAATGATGAACGGGTTGAATACCAGAAAAGGAACCCTGGAGAATGGCAAGACAGAAGGAAGTATGTAACATGCTACAACTGTGATAAGATTGGGCACCACTTGAATGAATGTAAAGAGCCAAGCAAAGGGAAATAAGAAGTGAATTTGACAAAGAAAGAAGATGAAGTTGATCCTTCTTTGTTCATGAAAGTTTGTTCAATAAAGAAAGTTTGAACGAAGAGAGGATTATCCCTGGTGTGTTTGAAAATGATGAAAAGAATGAAGGAACATGGTACTTAGACAATGGTGCAAGTCATCATATGTCAGGAAAGAAAGAGTTTTTTACTACCTTAGATGAATGAGTTTCATGTCAAGTGAAGTTTGCTGATGGATCCAAGATCGAAATCAAAGGTAAAGGTAATGTGACTGTGGTAAGTAAGACTGGTGAAAAGAAAACGTTTTATGATGTTTTCTATATGCCTAAGTTGAAGACCAATCTTCTTAGCTTGGGTCAGTTGGATGAAGAATGATGTAAGATTGAAATAGCCAATGAGATATTGAGGCTATATGATCAGAAAGAGATATTGTTGATGAAGATTCAGAGAAATCTGAATAAGACGTACACCATCAAGTTTCAGGTATATTGTAATCCTAACAACTTTGAAGTTGAAAAGAAAGTAAGTTATGATGTGAAACCGATTATGAAAGTGAAGGATATTCGGTTTGGAATGATTCCAAATGATTTGTTTGGAGTTCATGAAAGTATTGGTCAAGAACGAGTTGATGAGAAGAATCGTGTTGAGAAAGAAAATAGCAATATGGCTTCAAAGTTAAGCACGGAAGGAACGAATGCTAAGTTTGAGGAATCAGTGAAGCAAGTATGTTATGGTCAGCTGAAAAGAAGTATTAAAAACGAGAAGAGGAACAAATCAAGATTAAGGAGTGAATGGAGAATTAATCTTGATTTGTTAAATGATTAAAGTTCGAGGTTTGTTTTGTTAAGTTTGATATTAATATTTGTTTAGTATGGTAAGAATACTATAGATTATTCTAGAATAAGTTTGTCTTGTTTTCTAAGTTAGGTTTGTCTTGAAGAGCAAGTTTAGTAGGTTTATAAATATGGTCTAGATTATTAGTTTTATTTGTGTGAGTCAAGAAGTCTCTTCTCCATGAACGTTTGGTAAGTTTGTGAAGTTCGTTTGATTATATGAAAGAGTCGAGGCTTGTCACCCCAATATCTCGTGTTCGTTTGTTTGCTTGATCTGAATGTTTGATCCGTATGGGCCAACATACTATTCGTCAACTAGTTTTAAATACTTACTTTTAGAATTCTATATAAATGATATATAAAATTAGAAACTTGCTTATGAAAATACGTATGACGGGAATCTTTCTAACAATATTTGTAGAGCATTGATAAAGAGAGAATAAGCTTTTTGGGAGCATTAGTGAATGACACATGATTTGACATGTTTACCGATGTTAAAGATGTGGATGGTCTTAGGTTTACGTTAATATGCCCCAATTATTTATCAACTTAAAACTTTTTAATTGATATTTTATCTTTTTACTTTTTTAATAAAATAAAATAATGAAGTTTAGGGATGCGGATTCGGTACCGGTATCGATCGGTATCATGTTTTGAGTTTTCGGTAACGATACTATTATTTCTCGAATTTTGCTTTCAAACCTGCAACGTTCCAATACCGAACCAAACATTTCGGCACTAGTATCGGTAGCAGAAATTTGTGATTTTCGGACCGGTATTTTTTGTGTCAAGTCTACATTTCACTTTATCTTAATTTTCACTCAAAATATTCTAATCTTCCATCTTATTCATTCTACCTATTTATAAGTCATGGGTTAAAAAACCATTTTGACAATAGAGTTATAAAATAGTCAATTTTTCCTCTAAATGTTCTAATCTCTCATCTCATTAAACCTAGATATCTATGGGTGCATCAAAAACGTTTTTTCAATTGAGTTATAAAATAGTTAGAAAATTAAAAGTAAAATACTGATTAAAGATCATCATAAAAGTAAAAATGTGAAAGTTAAACAAGTAGAAAATAGTGAAGAACAATATTTTTTCCAGGCTTCGTTTGTTCCTTTGGTATCAGGATATTTTCCCGAGGATACTATATGTTGTATTATTCATGGCAGCTAGTAGACATGGTCTAAAATTGTTAATATTGGATGACAATGAGAATATTTTATAAAGCAAGAAATGTTATATATAAAGAGATTTCTCAAATTTATAAATTTGAGATTCTAGACTTCATATTGTTTGATTTGTTTATACCATATATTAATTTCTTTTTTACATTAATTTTGTTTATTTATTCAAATAACGGAACTTGTTTATTTTATCATTGATAATTTCTGTGTAATACACGTGTTCAAAACCAAGAAATTTATATATTTTGGTGATAATATAAGGGAGTCAAGTGACAGTTATTAGAAAAGTTAGAATATAATTGTATGTTTGTACATGTAGTTATTACTTTTTAATAAGGTTTATCTTTAAATAAAATTAAAAAAACAAACGTCACTACATCAATAATACGTCATTACATCAATAATACATCAACTTTGGTTTTTCTTAACAAGCTATAACTCAACTTACTCGGAATTGAAAGGAAAGGGAAGATTTGAGCTCTAGATTGCAAGGATTAAAGTTTGAATATGATATCAACTGGGTTTTATCGTAGTGAGTCTTCGACGCATTTTCTAGGAACAGGAGAGGGTACGACTGGAGTACTCAGCGGTGTCTGTGATCACGAACGCATGAATCGTCGTTTGCCATTTGATTATTGCGGGTAGCTAAGCTTTATAATTGGTCATTCTAAAAAAAAGGAAAAACTAAGTTATTTTCATATATATCTTTTTAAATTATGGATGAACATAATTTGATTCAGACGGTCACTTTAAATGTTGTAATCCATGAAATACCTAGAGAAATATAAAGGGAAAGTAAAGAGTATCAAAATGTCTGCAATACAAAGTCTAGGTTGAAACTTTTCAGTTTTCATTGAATACTTCTGCCAAGGAAGAACTCTCGTAGTGTAAGAGGATTTCCAACCCATCTCCTAAAATTATGTGAGGATGGTGAAGAAACACTAATCGACCCCGGGCAGATTATGGATAATCTGGGGGTTAAGTAATGTTTCCCACGAGGGTTAGGTCCGGCAGAGATGGTTATTCTGATGACCTGCAAAACAGACACCGTGAGCTCGTCACTGAGAAGGGGGGGGGGGGGTCCCTCCTTGTGACCACCCTCCGGCGTGAGAATCAGACTAGATTGCTCTGAATATGTGTATATAAAGAGAGATTGCTAGAGAAGATAAGATACAAGATGATGATACCGTTCCAAGGTGTTGGAGTATTTATAGCCGAAGGTAGGTTTCCAAGCAGGTACAGCCAGCTGTATAATATTCCTGTTCTACCAACTATGGGCTACGCACGTGCCATGCTGGTTGGTGGGTAGGCAGCGGCTGATAGTGACAAGGCCGGCTGTGTACTGTTCCCTTTCCACCAACTGCAGGCTATGTGCGTGCCACGACAATGGTTGGTGAGTAGGCAGCGGCTAATAGTGACAAACAGTACTAGAGCATGCTCCTCCTCGTACTGTTGTCGGTGAGCTGTCACCCTGTGATTGGTTCATGGGCTGCTTTGGTCAGATCTTGTCTATTTTGTCCATACCTTGGCAGGTATAGTACAAAAGATCCTCCAGAAGCGTACGGACTGGCTCATTTGGGCGGGAGTATTCCCGCCTTGCTCATTCCTTCAGGTGACACTGAATTATTGAGTTAGTGCCTTGTGCGTGTAGCCTTGCTATTAGTGCGGGTAGCCTTCCCTGATGGCTTGTATCCGCAGCTGCGGGGACAGGCGGGGTACTTCACCATTGGGAGGCTTTCCCTGCGGGAACAGTTGGCGTACTGCGCGTAAGGTCTTCATCTCTGAGCATGGTGGCTCCTGCGGAACCAGTTGGTCCTTGCGCAGACGTCCCTCTTCAAGGTGAGTCTTGCGGGTCCAACTGGGCTCTGCTGGGACCTACCTCTTCAAGTCCCACCAGTCCAATGTTCTTCTCATGAATTGTTAATAAGTGAGGTGAACTTTGGACTTAAGCAAGGGGTTTTGAAAAGGATTTAGTTTTAAGGTTGTCCGTGGGGATTCTTCCCGCGGTTTCCCTAATGTCACGTGCAGAAATTCCCGACTTTTCTGCTTGATCTTTGGGTATGATGCGGGTAGGTGTGTAACCTCCTCGCAAGTCAGGAGCGTTGAGTTTCACTTGTGTAGATTCTCCACGAGGTTTTGGTAGTTTTAAACATAGTGATCAATTATGTTAAAGAACCAATTCCATCCTGGAGCTTCAAACAATCTAGTTCTCAACGTTCCCGCTATGCGGGGATGTTATTTCCCTTTCCGCAAGCATGGCCCAGAAGATCCTTCTTGGTTTCAATTCCCTGCGAGTGCTAAGTATGTGAAGGGTTTCGCCTTGACACTGTACCCGCACTCGTCTTATAGTTATCTTACTTCCAAGGTATTCTTGGCGTCCATTCCCTGCGGGTGCTAAGTATGTGAAGGGTTTTGCTTTGACACTGTACTCGCACCTGTCTTATAGTTACTTGGTTGCCAAGGTAAGGGGTATAGTCCCGCTTACTTTTGAATCTTTTTGAAATTTGAAGAGTTGGTGAAAGGATAAGAACAGTCCAAACTGTTGAAACGTCGTCCGACGGTTTCTTCTGACAGTGTCAGGACGTGCAGGAAGTTATGGCGACGTGACAGTATATGGTCATTCCGGACCCTTTTTCAGGCGCGTTGGTGCGGATTTTAGGCGCGCGTCCCGTCAACAGCTGTTGCCAGCTTGCTTTTTCCACGTGTCATAGTTTCATTGCTCCAGCTCTTTTCTCTCTCTTCCGCATTAAATTCATCGCATTCATTGCGATGAGTATATAAAGGGGGAGAGGGTTCACGGTAATCCACACTTTCACTTCTTCCTTCTTCTTCTAAACGATTTCTTGCGAATACTCTAACTTTCTGTCGAGCATTCTCCTGAAATCGTTCTTTACCTCCAAAACATGTCGTCTACTCATGATCCAGAAGCTACCGTCGAGGAGTCTGACTTGTATGTCGAGAACCCGACGCCTACGTCCGATAAGGACGATAAGAGCACTGCTGGCGAATGCCAGTGTGCTCTTCCCATCGAGCTTTACTGGTACATCGTCCGGAAGTTCATGCTCGAGCCGTTCGAGCCTGAGTTTCCGGAGCCACACCAGACGGTGTATGATGCCCCCAAGGGCAAAATAGGGTATATGCCGCCTTCTTCGTCTATGGGAATCTTAGGTTCCCGTTGACGAAGTTTGTATACCGTGTTCTGGATAGTCACGGTGTGCACCTGACAGAGGTACACCCAATGGCGATCGCCAAGATCCGCCATTTTGAGTGGGTGTGCCTCATTCTTGGCGTGGATCCCCACGTCGACCGCCTGATGACCTTCTACTCCTGGAGGTGCATCCAAGGCTGGTACACCCTGGTCACCCGGATCAAGGGTTTGAAGATCTGCGCTACCGAGCGCAGTCTTCGGTCTTGGAAGCGGGAGTTCTTTTACATCTCTGCCCGTGTCGTCCCTATAGCGATGACATTTAAGAACAGGAGAGCTCTCCCCAGCCTTCACGCCTCCAACTACCAGGAGACGGAATGGTTCTCCAAGATTTCCCGGATCCAGACTCCGGTTTACCGCTTTCCGGAGTCCGGGATGGTGATGCTCGGTATGAGCAGGGTGTGGAAGGATGCTGGGGCGGATGCGCCACAGATTCCCATCGTACTTGAATACGGTTTGAACTTTATCCCTTACGGTATGCTCCGTCTTCTTTGTTGATTTAAGGTTTTTTCTAACTGTTTTTCTTTTTATTTCAGAGGGAAATGACTTGCAGTCCCTCCTGCATCCGCGGGAAGCTGACGGTCCTGCTCGGTTGGGTACTCGTGCTCTTGACGAGAACGAGTTGCCCATCCTCGCGCAGACTGCGGATCGGTTTGTGGAGGCCTACCCGCCAGGCCACGAAATACTAAGCGCCACGCGGCCAGGTAAAAGACTATTTAACCCTCGCCCTCTGAATGCTGAAACCTCTGCTGGAATTCCTCTAATCTTGTCATCTTCTGATGAGGAATCCGCAGATGGTCCTTTTCTTGCGTGGAAGAAGAAGGCTGCTGGCGGGAAGGGCAAGGCGAAGGTAGCCTCCACTGCCGACCAGGTGAACCGGTCTGAGTCGGAGACCGAGAGTGAAGAGGCGGCGAGGAACCCTGGTGGTGTTGAGACCACTGCTCTGGAGGTTGAAACGGCTGTCACCTCCGAGCAGCCCAGGACAACGACGATGACCGGTACGAAGAGGCAGGCTCCATCGGGTTCGTCCCCGCCCTTTCGCACCTTCAAGCTCAAAAGGACCCGTAAGTATACTTCCTTTATCTTAACTGCATAACTTTCTGCCATTATACTTACATATCTTCTTTGTGCAGGCGTGGATGCTTCCGCATTCCAGGGTGGAGCGGGGAGGAGCACCTCCGGACCCATGACGGTAGGTTTGGTCAACCTACCTGAGGCGATAACCCAGGCGACTGCGCCTGCTTCAGTTGTTGGTTCAGTTGCTCACCCGGTTGAGCCAACTGTTCCAACTGTGACGACGTCCCCGCCGGCTGTCAGTGCCATATTCACTGATTCATTCACTGAGTCGGCGGTGAGTGTTTCTGTGGATTCTTCCACAGACGCGGCCGCGGTTGTGAGTTCACCTCCGTTGGTTTCTACCACGGCGGCCTCCGCTATGCCTCCTACGGCGCCGGCGACTACGGCCGGTCCTTTAGGTATGTCCGGGGTTGGGGCGTCAAGCCAATCTCTGCCTCCTTCCCATCTGCCTGACCTCTTGGATGGATATCCGTTAGGTTCGGGTGATGGGTTTGGCTGCTACAGGCCTGTCGTCGACCCTACAGGTGCGTAGGGTTATTTTGGCCTTTTATTATTTTATTTTATATTTTTATTATCATCTTTTCCTAACTGCTTTTTGCTTTTGCAGTGTCGGATTCCAATGAAGTGTATGTTCCACGATGGAACATCCGCCGAGGAACAACCCTTCGGACGCCTGTGGAATGCGTCGAGTGGGCGCGCCACGCCGCCCCAAGTGGGGCGTTGGGGGAAGCAATGTCAAGCTACCAGGAGGGTAGGTTGACAAATGAGCTCCGCATTCTCGTAGCCCGGATGTAGCCGCGCGTCGAGCTGCTTTGTCGTGAAAACGACAAGTTAAAGGCAGCTCGTATCCAAGAAGTAGCTCAGGCGCGGGCTGTCTGGGAGGAGAACAGGAGGCTCTCCGCCGTTGCTGCGGAGAAGGAGAAGGCCTTCAAGGCCCTTGAGGTTGAAGTTCAGGCTCGTCTCGGGGCCCGTTCCAAGGCCACCCAAGCTGTTAATGAACAGCTTCGGTTGGCTAAGGAAACTGCACGGAACGCAACCGAGAGGGCCACCAAGGCTGAAGCTGCTGCTGAGCCTCTACGCATCGAGAATGAGGAATTTAAAGCCAAATTAGAGAGGCTCCAGCAGGCTCATGATGCCTTGGCCATGGAAGATGTCAAGAAGCTCCAAGAGATCTTGGACCAGAGGGGGGTGCTTGACCACACTGAGCGTAAGCTAAAGGGCGTCGAAGAGGCTGCAGCCAAAGATGTGTTGCTTGCCAACCTTACAAAGAACGAAGCCGAACGCGCCCGTAATGAAGCTCAAGCTGCCCTCCAGGAGGCTCTGGTTACCAAGGAATGGCTTCTCCGAGAAGCGTTGTCTCAGGTATGCGCAGTTTCACAATTTCTTTACGCTTTTCCTTAGAAGAGTTTTTGATATACTTCTGTTTTTTAGGTTGTGCATCGGGTGTTCATGAACACATCATATGACGATGCGATGAGCGCAGCCCTCAACGCTTCTCATGAGGATGGGGAAAAGGCCGGCTTCCTGCTTGGTCTAGGGTTTGTTGAACAAGGCATTCCGCCTTCCAACTTCCCTCTTTACAATGTGGATACTGAAGCTGCGTATGACCAAGCAGTGAATCAGTATGCCGCCTTCCCGCATCCGGTGGTGGAGAAGGTAAACGAGATTGCTGCTGCTGATGATGAGCTAGCTATCCTCAAAGCTTTCCTTGAACCGCCACACTCTACTGATGGTGCGGGTCCAAGTGGAAGTGGTCCTGAAGCTTGATACTTTAGATCCCTTTCCACCATTAGAGTAGATTTTTATGTTTGTAGACTTCTAATCTTGTATGCGGGTATGTACCCAGCAATTCTTGTAATGTTTGAATGTTGATGGAATAAAGATTATTTGTTAATGCCTTGCCTTGTTTATTTCGCGCATATTTTGTTTTAACTTAGCAATTTCTTGAGTACTTAGATAAGTTAACTTTTCAACGTGGCAGATAATAAGTTAAAGTTTTGCTTCCTCTTTCGTGATTGTGCGGATAAGACCGTCACTTTCACTTAGTAGGATGGCTAAACTTTACCTATATCTGACCTGCGTGGAAGTTTTCCTCATCTTTCCCTTTGAAATTTTCTAAGTGTTTTGAATAAGTTAACCTTTCGACGCGCGGTTGCTAATAGGTTAATGTTCAGTTTCCTCTATCATGATTGTGCGGGTAGGACCGTCACTTTCATTTATTGGGATGACCAAACTTCACCTATAGCTGACCTGCGTGAAGGTTTTCCTTATCTTTTCCTTAGAAATTTTTACCGTTTTATGTGTTTATGCGGGTTTTGCCGCCTTCCACATGCAACGACTTACTTCTTCCCATATTTATGCGGTGAACACCGGCATATCAGTGTGGGAAGTTCATAAGTATAAAGGTAAGGCTATCAACACAATGTGATAAAGGAGAATCATTTCCATTAGAAGTGGCTCTAGGCCTTTACAAGTTTGGAATTGATCTACATGTAACATTTACGTAATTGAGATCCGTTCCATGTTCTTGGGATAGGAGTGCCATCGAGCCTTTCGAGCCGGTATGCGCCTTTTCCCAAAACTTCTTTGATAATGTACGGTCCTTCCCAGACCGGTGCCAGTTTTCCTGGGCGCTCTTGGTTTGAAGCCTCGTTGTTACGCAATATGTAGTCTCCTACATTGAAGTTGCAGAGTTTTACCCGCGTGTTGTAGTATTTTTGCATTTGTCGCTTGAAGTTTTCTTCACGCGCTGCGGCTAAGTCTCTGAGTTCCTCGGTTAGCATAAGGTCTAACCGTCTTTCCGCATAATTGTCTTCTGGCTGAATCAAGACCCTTGGTGAGGGTAAACCAATTTCGACTGGGACCATGGCTTCAGTGCCATAAGTGAGGCTGAACGGGGTTTCTCCCGTACTGGCCTTTTTCAGCGTTCTGTTTGACCAAAGGACGTGTGGAACTTCGTCTACCCAGCCGGATCTGTGTTCCAGGAGTCTTTTCTTAATGCCTTCGACGATGCTTTTATTTGCTCTTTCCACCTCACCGTTACCTTGCGGGTGTGCCACTGAGGTAAAGGTGTGGGTGATTTGAAGTTCTTCCAGCCACTTTTGTAGCTTCTTGTCAGCAAAGTTGGTGCCATTATCACTCACCAAAGTCTGTGGAAGTCCAAAACGACAAATAATAAATTCCCAAATAAATTTTTTAATATGTTTTGCGGTTGTTTGAGCTAAGGGTTTTGCTTCTATCCACTTGGTGAAGTAGTCGATGGCTACCACTAGAAATTGAACGTTTCCTGCTGCTGTGGGAAATGAGCCTGTCACATCGATGGCCCACTTCTGAAATGGCCATGAAGAGGTGACTGGAACAAGTTCATTCTTCGGGCGATGCGTGTTGGGTACGTATAGCTGGCAAGACCTACACTTTCGAATGTATGCCAGCGCATCCATATGCATCCCCGGCCAAAAGTATCCCGCGTTGTTTAGCTTAGCTACAACAGCGCGTGGACCTGCGTGTACTCCACAGATGCCTTCGTGTACTTCCCTTAGGAGGTAGTCAACATCTTGGTTGTCCACGCATCTTAAGAGTGGGCCAAGAAAGTTACGTCTGTAAATGATGTCATCGATGAGTTGATAGTTTAATGCTTTACAACGTATTTTTCTTGCCTGTGTTTTTGACTCTGGTAGTATACCCGCTGCAAGGTAATTTATTATCGGTGTCATCCACGTTTCTGTGCCGGTTTGGATGACACAAATTTCCTTGTGCGGGACTGATGGTGCTTCAAGGAGTTCAATGCGGATGTCCTTTCCCAAATGGGTGAAGGCTAATGATGCAAGCTTGCTTAACGCATCCGCAGATTTGTTTTCGCTACGCTTGACGTGTATGACTTTACAATCATTAAAATCACGCATAAGGGTTTTTGCTTGTGCGAGGTACAGGGCCATTGTGTCGTTCACGGCCGTGTATGTCCCGTTTATTTGGTTGGCTACTAACATGGAATCCACGTGGGCTTCCAAGTTTTTCACTCCCATCTTACGCGCAATTCTCAGCCCGGTCAAGAATGCTTCATACTCGGCTTCGTTATTCGTACTTGGAAAATCCAGTCGAATAGCGTAAGTGTATTCTTGGCCTGCTGGGTTGGTTAGTTTCAACCCTGCGCCTGAACCCTCGTTGCTGGCTGCTCCATCAGTGTAGAGTCGCCAGACATCATTGATGTCCTGTGCTGGGGGGTTGAACCTCCTCCTGGCACTCTTTCTCCCGCGAAGCGGGGACTTCTGCAATAAAGTCGACCAGAACCTGGCATTTTATAGCTGGTATTGGCTTGTACTTTATCGCATATTCCCCCAACTCAATTGCCCATTTGGCTAGACGTCCCGATAACTCGGGTTTGCCTAGAACGTTTGCGAGTTTGAAGTTGGTGAGAATGGTGATTGGGTGACCCTGGAAATATCGTCTTAGTCTGCGTGAAGCTTGTACAAGTGCTAAGACTAATTTTTCCAGGGTGGAGTACCGGGTTTTTACGTCTGTTAGGACACGACTAACATAGTAAATAGGCATCTGGATACCTTTTCGCTCTACTAGCAGGACTGCCCCGGTTGCTCTATCTGTGGCAGAAAGGTATATGATTAATTCCTCCCCCGCTTCTGGTGCTGTGAGCGTTGGGAGTTCGATCAAGCGTGACCGAATTTCCTGAAAAGCTGCTTCCGCTTCTGGTGTCCAGCGGAAGTGCGTTTTCTTTAAACAGTTTCTCAATGTTGACACGAATGGGAACGACCTATCCGCATGGTTTGACAAAAAGCGGTTAAGTGCGACTAGGCGTCCATTCATTGTCTGAGCTTGCTTGATGGTAGTAGGTGATTCCATTTTGATAATGGCTTCGACCTTTTCAAGGTTCGCTCTGAAGCCATCTTTAGTAACAATGACTCCCAAGAACTTCCCGTCTTCCATCCCGAAGGAACACTTGCTCGGGTTGAGCTTCATGTTTATCTTTCTGAGCGTGTTGAAAGTTTCTTCGATGTCTTTCAACATCGCTTCTGGCTCAGGGCTTTTGATGACCAAATCATCCATGTAGACTTCCAAGTTTCTCCCAATTTGGGCATGAAACTCTTTGTCCATCAGGCGTTGGTATGTGGACCCTGCATTCTTAAGTCCGAATGGCATCATTTGATAACAAAATATGCCATCGGGCGTCCTAAATGCGGTTTTGTCCTGATCATCTACAGCCATGTGGATTTGATGGTACCCCTTATATGCGTCAAGGAAGCATTTAAGGCGAAACGGTGCTAATGAATCCACTTTGAGGTCAATTTCGGGTAACGGGTAACAATCTTTGGGGCATGCTTTGTTTAAATCTTTGAAATCTATGCACATGCGCCATTGTTTGTTAGCCTTCGGTACCATAACGGGATTTGCAACCCATGTTTGATATCTACTAACGCGTACGATGCCCGCTTCAAGGAGTTACTTGACTTGGGTTCTACACGCGTTAGCTTGTTCCGCCCCCATTACTCTGCGCTTTTGTATGACTGGCGTAAAAGCCGGGTCACACTTGAGCTTATGCTCTGCCTTACTTCGAGGTACACCAGTCATGTCAGCTGGTGTCCACGCAAAGATGTCAGCGTTTTTCTGTAGTAAGCGGTTGAGCAAGGTGCGCTTAGGATCAGTGATTGTTGGGCCAATTGTAACAGCCTGGTCAGGGTATTTGCCATTGAGGGCCCATTTTTCTGGTTCGGCGATGGTTGGTTTAGCCATCTTTGGTTTGGGTTTAGATGAGACGGATGCGATGTATACCTGGGGGATACCGGTGATCATCGCTACACCCTCAGCAGTTGGCCATCCCATCATGCCGTGGACTGAAGATACCACGGCGTTGAATCTTGCCATCCCGTCTCTCCCGAAGAGAATGTCGTATGTGTGATGTGGCTTCCTCATTACGACGAAGTCCACGTCTTCTGTGCGGGAGTATTTCCCGTCCGTGAGAATGACGGGGAAAGATAGGATACCCAGGGGGGTTTTTGTGCTGCCGTCGAACACTTCCATTGAGGCGTAAACCGTTTCCAGGCGTTCTTTGTCTTCGTCGTCTAGCTTGTCGAAGAACTGCCTGTACATAACCGTTGACGAGGCGCCGTTGTCAGCAAGAGTGCGGGAAGTTATGTAATGCCCCAGCTGGCTTTTGATGACGATAGGGCCTTCCTTGCTGGGTCCTCCTGGCACTCGCGGGAAGCGCACCTCAGCTTCCTTCCATGCGCATGGTTCTGTGTTCGTCTTTTTCTTCCTCTGATGTTGCCATGAACCATGTGGATGCTGATGTCAACGGGCTTTCGTCCGTTGCCTTTATACCGGTTATCATTCCTTCCTCCATTCTTGATTGATGCCACAAGGTGTGCAAGTCTTCCATCCTTGACGAATGTTTCAACAATATCCTTCAAGGATGTACACTCCTCTGTATTGTGACCCTTTGTCCCGTGGAAGTCACATGATTTTCTCTAATCCGCATTAGGTCGCTGCCGGATCATTGGAGCTTTTGGCCATGGAAGTTTTTCGGTGGCAAATATCTCCGTGACGCTTTTGGTGAGTGGCGTCCACCGGTGTTTTCGGCTTGAAGGGTGCGTGTTATCCCTTCCGCCAACAAGAGGGCGAGAGCTGGATGAGGTGTCAAAGTTTACCCTTGACTGCCAAATACCTAGCTTCCTCTTTTTGTTCTGCCGGGCGATCCGAACATTGTTTTCTCTGGTCCTCTGCGTGTAGAGGTGTGTACTCTGGGGAAGATCCCTACCCAGTTGCTTCTCCGTCTCGGCAAAGCGCTTGGCCGCCGTCATGATGGAATCCCATGTGGATGGCATGCCGTCCTTACCCGTCAACATGCGGATAAGCTCTGGGTATTCGGCGCCCTGGATGAAAGCGGCGCGAACAAGATCTTCACTTATGTTGCCCGGACTCAGCTTTTTGGAGTTGAAGCGAGTGATGAAGTCTAGTAAAGATTCATCCTCCTCTCTAACGCAGTTGAGGATCGTCCACTGTTCTTCAGTATATTTCCTCTGTTGACTGAAGTGTTGGCTGAACTTGTGCTGAAAGTCCGCCCAATCATAGATGTGGTGGACCGGTAAACGATCGAACCACGCCCTGGCCGCTCCAACCAGCGTCATCTGGAACATATAACACCACGTGGGTTCCGTCCAGTTGCTGACGGTTGCCCTCGCTATGAATCTGTTCAAGTGATCGCCCGGGTCGGATATACCATCATAAGTGCTGATGTTGGACATCTGTTTGGCACTTCTCGGGGCGGTTGCTTCCGCAATGTCCCTTGCAAACTTGGACGTTCCCGCATTTGCGGCAGTTGGTCTAAAGGTTTTGGAGAAGTCACGTGGGTTTCCCCCCGCGTTCCTTGGTTTGAAGGTTTCTCCAAAATTCCTTATTGGTTGGAAGCCCATTTCCTTACGCTTCCCTTTCGCCCTGTGGCGAGGGTTTGCGTCGGTGTCGGATTCCTCCCGATCATCGTCCGAGTACTCGCACTCACTGTTCATGTTGAGCTGTTGTCGAGTGCTTCCGAATTCGTCGGCCTGTTGGAGTGAACGCAAGCGTTCATCCAACTCAGCTTGGAATTCCTTCTAACGTGCTTCGGCCCACGCCTTAACTTGATCGAGTGTTTAGCGAGGGAGCCTCGTCTGTTTCTCCAACTGGGCATCAGTGAACCACAGTGAAATATTGTTTACTGCACTTGCCCCGGCTTGGGTAACCGGGGTAGTGTTCGTAAAATTTGTGTAACCGCCGGTGTTCCCCCCAGTAGCTGGGGTTGTGGTTAACGGGGTTTCTTGGTCACTTACTGGCCTTGGGACCGGAGTAACGTTAACCATTTTTTCAGAAGTTTTGAAAAAACTGAGAATTAGTTCTAGCTTTTATGTACGGATGGCGCCAATGAAGAAACACTAATCGACCCCGGGCAGATTATGGATAATCTGGGGGTTAAGTAATGTTTCCCACGAGGGTTAGGTCCGGCAGAGATGGTTATTCTGATGACCTGCAAAACAGACACCGTGAGCTCGTCACTGAGAAGGGGGGGGGGGGTCCCTCCTTGTGACCACCCTCCGGCGTGAGAATCAGACTAGATTGCTCTGAATATGTGTATATAAAGAGAGATTGCTAGAGAAGATAAGATACAAGATGATGATACCGTTCCAAGGTGTTGCAGTATTTATAGCCGAAGGTAGGTTTCCAAGCAGGTACAGCCAGCTGTATAATATTCCTGTTCTACCAACTATGGGCTACGCACGTGCCATGCTGGTTGGTGGGTAGGCAGCGGCTGATAGTGACAAGGCCGGCTGTGTACTGTTCCCTTTCCACCAACTGCAGGCTATGTGCGTGCCACGACAAGGGTTGGTGAGTAGGCAGCGGCTAATAGTGACAAACAGTACTAGAGCATGCTCCTCCTCGTACTGTTTTCGGTGAGCTGTCACCCTGTGATTGGTTCATGGGCTGCTTTGGTCAGATCTTGTCTATTTTGTCCATACCTTGGCAGGTATAGTACAAAAGATTCTCCAGAAGCGTACGGACTGGCTCATTTGGGCGGGAGTATTCCCGCCTTGCTCATTCCTTCAGGTGACACTGAATTATTGAGTTAGTGCCTTGTGCGTGTAGCCTTGCTATTAGTGCGGGTAGCCTTCCCTGATGGCTTGTATCCGCAGCTGCGGGGACAGGCGGGGTACTTCACCATTGGGAGGCTTTCCCTGCGGGAACAGCTGGCGTACTACGCGTAAGGTCTTCATCTCTGAGCATGGTGGGTCCTGTGGAACCAGTTGGTCCTTGCGCAGACGTCCCTCTTCAAGGTGAGTCTTGCGGGTCCAACTGGGCTCTGCTGGGACCTACCTCTTCAGATGGTTTGTAAATTATAGGGTGGGGTTGTGAGTGTACATTATAGGGTGGAGAGAGAAAATGTAGTGATTTTTTGTAAATTTGAGGAAAATGTAGTGATTTTTTTTGTAAATTATATGGTAGAGAGAGAAAACTGTAATAAGAAATGTATAAAAAAATATTATTTAATTGAACAGGAGAGATAAATGTAGTATTTTTTAGTGTAATTATATGATACATATGGATATAGGGATAGAAAACGGGATAAGAATGCTCTAACAAGATAGTTTCCAATGAAGTCATATTTTTCGTTTTTTCTATCGTCCAATTTTGACCACATTACCCTTTCAATCTTGTTGAAATGTCCATTCTTACTTTTCAATGTAAAAAGTACCCAAATCATCTCTCTTTTTTATAAGAAATATTATAAAAAATAACACTAAACTGGAAACCCTAAATCATTAAACTAAAACGCTCTTGTCATGATTTTATTTTTAATTTTTTCACGATATCTTAGTATATAGGATGTATGACTCTGGTGTGCATATTGCAACTATTCAACGAATCAGTTATGTCCGGATCTAACACTGACCTTTCCTGATCTAATACTCTCAACAGGTTCAAGTTACATAATTCATAGTGTTCTTATGTACAATGGCACTATTAGATCTCTTTTATCTTTTGAATATGAGATGTTTTTAAATACTAGTTAGCAACAATTTAAAATTACTAAAAGAAAATGAAAATAACACAAGTTTCACAATCGATATATGATCCACCCGTGACCGATTTTTCACCAACCGCACATCAACAGTCAAGCATTCTATGAACTCTTATCACCATCGTGAATCACCGTTGACTTTTGTGAACACACATCAACAGCCAAGCGTTCTAAAGGACATGGCAACTTATTTCATGATTGAGATGATCAAAACGACGACTCTTGTCCGATTTAACCAGTCCTACTTCTCAAAAGAATGTCACTTATTATATATCTTTTTTATATACATTAATTCAAAAGAGTTACTTCATCTCTGATTTTTGTCTAAACCATACTACAAAGAGTATTTCAATAACCAACTACATTTTGCTCATTCACTTGTAGCAACTTGATTTCTATTAAATGACAAAGTTTGATTCCATGGATGATATTAAATTGTAAGGACATATCACAACTATATGCCCATTTACTGGTTGTACCATGTACTTAATCAGTTGTACCATGGGGTTGCTTAGGCAATACTTAAAAACAGAAGTAATTGGACTGCAAGCCCTTAGTAGGAATCAAGAAATGGGGTACAAAGATGACCGACACTTGACAGGAACCCTAATGTACCCAAAAGTACATGCTTAAGCATCTTTTGGGCAATTCCAATCTATACATATATAGGGCACTTTGCATAAAGTAAAGAACAACACTCAACATAACAAAAATATATGTTAATAATAAATAATAAATAATTGTCAATATAACTAGTTTTACCCTTAGATTTTAGTTTTTCAATATTGATGACTCGAACATCCATGATCACCCTCGAACACTTTTGTTCGAAGAATAGAATGTGGTTACCCAATCCACCCCCAGGATACCCACAACTGGGAAAACACAATGCTTCAACCCAAAACAAAATGCTTCATACAAGACTCCAACCCACAACTTTCCATAAGAAAAGTCAAGGGCTACCTCTAGACCAATCGGTTTGGTAGTTTTACCTATACAAAGAATAGATGAACCATAATGCATAGAGTGAAAAGGTAAAATTGGTCAATTAACTTTATTATTCCGTGACAACCACAAATGTTTTAAAAGGCGGGGATGGCAAATTTGTTAGGTGGTGTAGTAATCGTCGTCAATGATCTCTAGCAGCTAGCAGACGACAAAACCGAATGAGAGTAAAGAGGGTTTGGCACTTGTAGTAAAATTTACCATAATTTATTACGTAAAAAAGTATGTGTGTGTATTTTTTTTTTTGGGGGGGGGGGGGGGGGTAAACGTGACTTGGATGTTATGAAATGTTTGCCTGGTTGAGAAAACATGATTTAGAAAAAAGAAATCATTAATTTCAATGGAGGAAAACATAATGTTCCTGTAATGAAAACATGAACTTTTACCCTATATGTAAAGTTGATCTGGCATTCTTTTATGAGGAATATTTTTTATGGAAAACATTAATTTTCTAACTACTCACCACTGACTCTTCAATGGAGGGGTTCTGTTTCTATTAGAGGGGCCGGGCACTCTTGGTTAAGGTTCATGGGTTGTTTAGTGTTTACCATATCACAAACCCATCTTTAACTATGTGGATAGTTTGCTAAATTATAATTTGTGGCAAAGGTTTACTATGTATTAATATTTGTATGATGTTGAAGACTTTTGAAGAAATTAAAATACCCATTAATAATCAATTTATGACATATAAATACCACTAACTCTTTACCATTTTTATTCACTTAAACATTTCATCATTTTTATTCACTTAACACTCACAATTTCTATTCACTCAAACCCCCAATGGCTAATTCTTAAACGATGATCTCGAGATAGTCATACCGTCGAACAATTCTGATAACGATATTTATTCAAATAATAGCAGCATATGCTTTTTCAAAGATCTCATCGAAGCTGAAGAGGACGACAAGGGAACTTCATCGCGCATTTCTAAAAAATCGTCCGACGTGATTGTGAAAAAGGTATTCTTATGAATGATTATTTTGTGGAGGAACCAAAATACAATAACGATGTTTTCCGTTACCAGTTTCGTATGTCGAAACGTTTGTTCTTAAAAATTGTTGTTGATGTGGAAGCACATTATCCATGGTTTCAAGTGGGATATGACGGGAGGATGAAAAAAAGTTTTAGGCAATATAAAAAGTCATGTCCGCCATGAAACAACTTGCGACAGGTAATACTCCGATGAGGTGAAGAAAATCGCCATAACCCGCAAACGAGAAATTGCGGAAAATATAATTGGTCAAAGAATCATCTAGTTTAGATGTTCGTGTTTTAATTTTTTTTGGCTTTCATCGTCATATTCTATTTTTCCGGTTTTCAATTATGTAATATTTTAATTTTAATGAAATTTTAATTTTATTTACATTTAAATGTTTTATTTATTATTAAATTTTAACGGAAAAAAAAAGTTTTAGGGTACTTGTTGGTAGGTGTTTCCAGTTATTTTCTGGTTTGTGGGAACTTGAGGTAGAAATGAACTGCACATGGGTAGTACCCATGAGTGCCATTCCCCTCTTAGAGGTGCACAACCGGTTTAAAACTTAAAACCAGTTTTGGTTAAAACCAATTTGGTTTGGTCAACCAAAGTCAAAAGCTGTTTATAATCGGTTTCAGTTCGGGTTGAAACCGATTTCTTGACCAGATTACAATTGGGTGGGTTCGGGTTTTGATCGGTTTCAGTTCGATTAACCGGTTTGAAACTGGTTTTGGTGGGGACAATTACAAACCGGTTTCGAACCTACGGTTTCAATTGGTTCCAAATCGCTTTCCAATAATCATTTCTAACCGGTTTTGGTTTTGATTTGATTTTTGGGTTGGTTCGGTTAACCCGTTTATTTTCCCACCTCTAGTTTCTATCACGAAGTCTAACAGTGGTGATCAATTGGTAAAGGTATGATTCAATTTGTGTGTTGGCGGGCTTTTTTTTCATGTGTAAGCGTCTAAGCGGTGGGTGCCAGTGGGCAGCTGTGGATAATAAATGTGTAGGGTTGTGACTGTAAGTTATAATTGTAAGTTTGTAACAATCCATCGTTTAAGTATCGAACGGATGAATAGAATGAAGCATCGATGATTTGAGATTTACTCTTCTTCTCTTTAGGTGGCGTTTGGTACGCAGGAATTGTCGATTGTGAGAGAACGAAAAAATGGTTGGTCAATGGAATGAAATAATTTCTTCCATTGTCCATTTCATTCATTCTAAAGCACCTCAAATTCATTCCATCAACCCCTTTTGTCGTTTTCCCCCTTTTCATTTCATTCTCTCTTTCACGCTATATCACCTAGGGGTGTTCACGGTCCGGTTTTGACGGTTTTTGGGTCAAATCGTAAGCCAAACCGTTAGTACGGTTTTTGCTAATAAAAAACCGAAGCCAAACCGTTGAAAATAAAACCAAACCAAACCGAACCGTTACTAACGGTTTGGCTCCGGCCGGTTTCACGGTTTAGGCTTTAATATGTTGTTGTTAAAAACTTATTCTAATTCACAAGTTCAGATTTCAAGTTGTCCAAAAATAAAATAACCAAAATGCAAGTTCCCCATAATTAATCACATCGTCCAGAATTTAAGCCCAGAACATGACGGGAGACTGGACTTTTAGTAAAGTTAGGCTAAATTACACACTAGTATCTTATAGTGGGCTAAGACAAGAAGCCCAATATATGATATATTATAAATAATTATATAAATCTAATATAAAAAATAAATTTATATATAAATAAAACCTACGGTCCTGCCCGGTTTTTTACGGCCGGTTTTCAATAAAAACCGCAAGCCAAACCGCTTATTACGGTTTGAAAATTTTGAAGCCAACCGACCGAATGTCAAAAAAAACCGACCGCGAAGCTAAACCGATGACCGGCTTGGGCGGTTTCGCGGTTTTAAACCGATTGCTGAATACCCCTAATATCACCTACACCATCAGTACCTTCCACCGCCACCCTCTCATCACCACCACCACCCACTCACCGCCACCAATCATCGTTCCCGGTCATTGCCACCACCGTCTATTGCCACCACACACACCCCCACCATCGCCAACCACCACCACCGCCATCGCCTACCATCACCGTTACTGCCACCTACCATCGCCAGCACAATCTATCCATCCACTACCACCAACCATTGCTCCTGGTTGTCGCCGCCACCGTTCGCCGCGCACCACCTCTACCCACCACCCTCATTACCACTCACCCAACCACCACCAACCACTGTTACAGCTAGCGACCTACCACCGCCACCTGCCACTATTACTGTAACACCCTGGCTCAAGCGGATACGCCTGAGTGTGATGTATAAATTGCTTAAAACACATGTGACACTATTAAGTGACATCATTAATTAATTTCAACATCAAATACACAAGTTTGAAAACAAAGAAATACAAGAAAAATAAACACATCTAAATAGTTTGTCCATTTGTTTAAAATATCCTAAGTACTAATGTCTTCTCCGAGTATCATCCTCTAATGATTGTACGTGTAGCATATATATAAAATAAAGTCAACTAAACGAATAGTTGGTGAGTTCACATAAGTTTTGATATATATACATAAAAAACCATACAATTCCATGAAACATGTGATCATTGAGCAAGTAAGATCCTTTCCAGGTGATAACAACCAACGTACTCGGATAATGAGGACGTTTTCCACTTATAACAAAATGGTCATGAGTACAAATAGGGGCGTATGATCATACTTATTAAGGATACCATGTGCAAGTAAGATTTGAGCAAGGGATCAAGTAAACACACAAATCCATGATATGAATTGTAGTTTTGTAAATGACTCGATAAATAATTGAATTGATAGGATGTATATGTTACCCCAACATGTATAAAAGCGTTAAAAAGGGGGTGTGAAAAACTCACATTTAAATTGAATATAAACTTGAAATAAAAACCAAAAGTGTGCTAAAGAAACTGAAGCGATCAAACTTCACGAACTATAATTTAAAAATACAAAATTAAAATGTAAATAACGGGATTATTAAAGATAAATAGTTTGGTTTTACGAATTTTGCATTATTTTAATATTTTTATTATTTTTGTATTATAATATTATAATTTTAAGCTTTAACGAAAATTTCAATAATTTATATTATCTAATATTATTTAACTAATATTTTATCTCTAAAAATGAGAAATATATTATTTATGGGACACAGACTTTAACGGTATAATTTTATTTCGAAAACAATTACGTTAACATATTATAAAGTTAACGAAATGGAAAATAATAAAATATTATAATATTAATGGTTTTGAAGTGTAACGAAAACAAAAAGTTAGATTTTAGGTTAATATGGGAAAAATTATATTATAATTAATTTTATTTAATTTATAAAAATTATTAACATGCTATTGGTTTATTAGAATAATGAAATGAAGTTTAAAAAAAAAAACAAAAACCCCGTCTAAGCCGGGCTCGAATACGGGTGCTTATGACCACACACACATCCTCTAACCACTAGACCAATTTGTTTTTGTGGTTTAAGAATGGGAATAGATATTTATATATTAAAACACATGTTCATCTGTTTTAATAAAAACCCTAGATTTCAATCTGTTAATTTTGTTCCATGTTTGTTCAAATTAGTTTAGGGGTTTTGATTTACGGCTTAACACGATCAAAATTCAAATAAACATTACCTGTAATGCTAAGGAATGAGGGTGAACCATGTTTGCCGGAGTAATGAACATGGACGGACAAATTCGTGATATTGAGAGTGTTTCAGTGAAAGATGATGTTTGGGACGAGTTTAGTTAATTTTTAGGCTCCTATTTATAGTGTTAATTGGAAATTTTATTGTTAAATGATCATTATTTGAGTTTTCAAATAATACCGGCAGTTATACGGTTAATTCACACAAATTAGATGATGTTACGGGTCAGTTACGATGATTAACGAGTTTTCGTTAAGTCTATAAGTTGTTACAAGCTTTTAATTGAGATAAATTCTGCGTTTTGCGATGTTTATCGTCTTGCCGAAGCATTTCTGGGTCGCCGGAAATTTCGCCGGTCGGAAAAACGGGAATCAAGGGAAGGGGTGACGGGTTAGTATAATTTTAAATATTTTACATGTTTAACCCTTGATCTTTCAAGTTTGTTTTAAATCAGAATTTAATATATAATTACATATTGAACCTTAAATTTTGAAATATGTTAAAGATGAAATAATAGTTATAAAACTTGGTTAATTTTCATACTATACCGGCATAGTTTGAAGATCGCTTAAACCTTTAAAACGTTAAACCTCGGAGTTTCGTTAATTGAATAAAACAAATTGAAAACAAACAAACGATAACCGTAAATCCTCGTGAATATTATATTAATGATGAACGATGAACAAGAATATATTGAAACGATAAAACAGGCCGATTTAACGAATACAAATAATAAAAATTAAATAATGTTAAAATATTCTCAACTTTTAGAGATTTCGTCCCTAAATTAAATTAAAAAATAAAAATTTTAAACGAAAACAACTAGTACATGAAGTTGTTAAATTTTTTTAACAATTTTATGTATACATAATTAAATAAGAGGAATAACACCGACCTTTGAATGGCCCGAAAAATGCCCAAAATGGGAAATATGACAAGGACACTTATATATAGGATGTACCAGCAGCGTATCCACCATGCCCCTATCAAACTGCATTTGTCCCGTTTTCCAAAATCATTCCAAGTTTTGAGTTATTGCACACAACCGGAATTATTATGTTTTCTATGCGAGGCCTTTGATAATAACGCATCGACCCATAAGTACCTTTATCATCGGATGATCCACATATATTCATCCCATTGTGTAGGTTTTAAGATATAAATAATAATACAATATATTTTTATATGAAAACTTGGTAATTAAGAAAAATTAACTATAAGAGTGAAAATTAACAAAATATATAAACAAATCTTTAAGGTCAAAGATAAGCAAAAATATTAGGTCAAATAAATAAATGAGGCCATTGAAGTTTAAATGAAAATAAACGTTGTTATTGAACTTACAACAAAATGAGTGGAACTCTTGAGTAACACAAAAGAATAATGAATGAAAAACATTATAGTCGTAAACATTGAAATAATGGAGTCGAGAATAACATGGTGATTATATGAACATTGGGTTAACAAAAATATAACCAAGTAAGTTGATAAAGCGTTGGGTTCAAGAATATTAAAATAGATGAATGAAACTTTAATATCAAAATAGATTAAGTTCTTGGAGTCAATAATGGTATGTTAATCAAATGAAAATTTCAAATAAAATAAAATATCAATGTGAATAAAGGCAACATTGAGAATAACAAAGTAAATAATTGAAACTTTGAGATCAAAGTAAAACATTGGTCTCAAATTGATGAAACATAACAAGATAATTCGAATAAAACATTGAGCGGAAAGAGAACCAAACAAATAACCAAAACAATTCTTGTAAAACTAATTATAAACTCAACATGTACACGTGACTTCTATTAGATAACTATAAACATAGCCCTGGTTTTTAGTGAACGATGAACAAGAATACATTGAAACTATAAAACGGGTCAGTTTAACTAATACAAATACAAATAATAAAATTTAATGAATGTTACAATTACCGCCATTCACTATCAATTTCATTTTATTCCATCTTTTATAGCTTACTAACTACCACGCAACACAATGTAATAATTCATTCTATTCCCACATAGTAACCAAACATCTCAATGGAATGATAAAGATCTCCAATCCCTCATCCATTTCGTTTCCTTACGTATTCGATTACCCCGTACCAAACAAGCCCTTAGTTTTCTTCTTCTCAGAAATCAATCCTAACAGATTGGGTGGTATGGGAGACTATGAATATCACCAACAGTGCATAAAAGGGACAATCATATTCATCATGATAACATACAACACCATGCTAATCAACATTAATCTTTACATAAAAGTCAATATGGGGTTAAAACTTAAAAAAAATTATGTGCTAGTAGAGGTTATAAATTTATGTTTTGTAGAGTTGTGCCTTCATGAAGGATCCATGCGGAGCTTGTTTTTTTTTGTTGTAGTCTTGGATGAGTTGTCTAAGCCTATTTAGGAGGAAATTTCGTGATGCTTTCTATCCGTAAACGATATTCTTTTAGTAATGGATAGTAAATCGAGTCTTTATAAGAAGCTAGAGGAGTGATGACTAAGCTTGAAGCACAAAGGTTTAAAGAATAAGTCGCTTTAATTAACGAGTACTTTTACTGTAACTTTAATGAGCAAATGAGGATATCACCCAAATCTGTTTATTTTAGTGGAAAAGTTATAAAATATTAATTTACATTAAAAATTTACTCGGTAGTTAAATACCCGAGTATCCGGTTTACAAAATATTGCTTCGTAATATTACAAACATTTTTAATTATCAAAATCGAGGCATTTTCATAACGCGAGCATCTAATTCCATGATGACTTCTAATCCTTGCTATGACTATTGTACCTAATTACCTGCAATATGGGGGAAAATGCGTCAGCGATGAGCTGGTGAAACGCTGACCGACACTAAAAATTTTATAACAGTTGTTAAATACAATAATAATTTTATGTTACAAACTTAGCGAGAACGCTTGTTATTCCCGAGATTTATACCACTGCCCTACACACACAATTCAAAGGTTCTCCGAGTCTAGTAACACGCTGGAGAACTATTATGACTGACTTATTTGCATGCTTGCTTTGTCAGTTATGTTTGGATCTAGACATATGTGTATTCGGTCTGATTTGCTTTTATTTTCTATTTTGAATTATATAGAGATTCTGTAATCTCATGCAAATGTGTAACTGAATCTTTATAACAAACAACCTGTTTGTTATATTGAGTAGATGTTTGTCTATTTGTAAAGTTTTAACATATTCACTTGTGATTGTTTGTTTGATGTGACGTTTGAAAACCTTTATCGTGTGTATGTTGTTAACCTATAACAAACTAGGTTTGTATAAATACATGGATGGTGTTTCTTGATCCAGCTGCATACCATACTGGCCTGGTTTTATCGTTTCAAACCTCGATTATAAAGACTTGTTCGGTTATAGGTTTAAAACTTAATTCTGAATAAAATATTAAATATTATTATGTGATGGACCGTATCATGATGAGACCGTTCATATCATCATGTTTGACCCGTTGACTTAAATTGATTTGAGACAGACTGTATAACTTTAAGAAGGTCCGTATATGTGTGACAGACCATCACAAGTTATTCTGATCTGCAACAAAGTTTGAGATGAGATGGACCGTATAATGATTAGAGGATTACTGTTTGGCCCGTTAAGGGTAAAAACCATTTTAACCAATTTATGATCATATGTGATGTAGATGTTGTGCTCTAATAAAAACATGTATTTATAAGACTTAAGCATCTATAACTAGTATGGGTAAGTAACAGGAAATCAAAGGAAAGTGCAAGTTTGAGTCAAACTTTAAAACATTAGTTAACTAAACGGGCATACTATGCCAAGTAATTTTGAAATATGTTTGAATGCAGCATGATTACTGTTATGATTTGTAAAAAATTTAAGACAAGAGTGATTCACTTCAGGTTCAAGTAATGCGATGATAAGAAGCTAGTCACGAATTATGTTAAGTTGATTGCAGGCAGTAATTACTAGAACTATTAGTTTGATTGTGATGATACACAGAACCTGATCCGAATTGTTATGGGTCATTAACACATGTTTGATTGTGAACTTGCTTAATGTGCACCATACTATTTAGATCAATTTTATAAATATGTTTTCATATATTAAACTCATCAACTTTTAGTTAACCATTATTTTTAAGCATGTGTTCAGGTGTATTTTCTCAAGATATGGAAAATTATAGAATTAGACGTAAGCTTGTTTGGAGATAGAAGACCATTTTAAAAGATTTTTGCTGAACAATAGAGCCTAGACCGAAGAAGCATGATGGATAGTAGAGTCTTTTCACCTAAATAAATTATAGTTGGATTTCTAGCTTTGTAGTTGTATTTGACATTTGATTGTAACCTTTACCTACTGCATACATACATACATACATACATATATACATATACTTATTTCCGCTGTGTTTAAGTTGATATTCAATCGTTATGCCCAGCCCCCAGTCGGGGTGTGACAGAAGATGAGGATGCGCAGGTGGTGTGTGGTCATCAGGAGAAACTTGGATGGTTGTATCTTAGATAAGATAATGGAGGGGGGGGGGGGGGCTAAGATGACTTGTGCATATGATGAGGAGACAGATCATGGCCTTGGGAACGTACTGTTGAAACCCTCGCAATGGAAAGCAAAAGGAGCTAAAACAGACCCAAAATGACATGTGATGGTCGGATATACGAGTTTGATAAACTTGCACTTCTATGAGGACATGACTCGGAATTAGAGTTCGCAGGGACATAGAATAAATTTATGAACTATTTGAGGAGTGTGTACTTTTTGAGTTTTTGTAGTAGAATTTTCTTGGGACTTTAGCTTTTAATACACTTAATTAGTATTTTTTTTTGTTAACTTTCATCTATTTCGGTCTTAGCTTTGCTTTTGCTTCGTTTAAAATTTCCTTGGTGTATGGATTTGTAGGGAAGTGTATAGGTACTCTTTAGGGGTTTGTGTGAATTTTCTTGTTTGTGTGTTCTTTTTTCTTGTGGCTGCTATGCCATAAGTCCTATGCTATCGATAGGGTACTACTATTACAGTTACTAGTTCTTTATACGTTCTGGTTATTCTAATGGCTTTGGTATCCACACACCCTTTGACTTCTTCACACACCCTTTCAAGTGAGGTTCCATACGATAGTATAGCCCCTATACGATCGTATGTAGGGTGTGTGGATAACCCAAGGGTGTACGAATAACATATCCCATACTAATTATGCTATACATTTTATATCATACGTTTGATCTAGTTCACTATATTTCATGTGATTTTTTTTAGGGGGCGGGGGTTTAGATGGGAGTAACATCTCTATCTCTTTGGCTAAAGGACAAACCCTATCATATGAGTTATACTTTACTGAGTACGTTTGTTTTAAAAATCAATTTGGGTTATGCTAAACATAGAGAAATTGAACCTTTTCTTTTTTGCATTTGTCGAAAAGATAAAACTCATAAGGAGGATTTGTTAAGAAATTTTGTATGTTCCATTAGTTAAGCTAGACATATTGTATTTTTCTTTTATTCACCTGATTTACTCATTGGAGAGGAAAACAACTTTATTTTAAATAACTCATTGACAATGTAACATCTATGCAATATTTGTAAACTTACTTGGTTGATTAAATGATCTATGATACATAAACAAACTTTATGAAAACGAAAATGATTGGCTAGAGAGGACCACAGGTCCACATGTACGTTGTAGTAAATACAAAAGTTGGGAAGTGTAACGCTACTATATTGGACCACATGAATAATATGCACTAACAACAATAAGAAACTAGGCATATATACACATATACATTGATGTAAAATGTGTCATGGTGCTTAAAAGTCTAGTTTTGATGCAACGTTTTTTTTTTTTTTCAAAAAGTTAGTTATTGTAGCTAAAAGATAAAACTTTATTGTTTTGATAAACTAGTCAAATGAAGAATAATCTTGAATTACCAATAAAGTTGAGGGTTTGTTTTGTTAAGTTTTATATTAATATTTGTTTAGTATGGTAAGAATATTATGGATTATTTTAGAATAAGTTTGTCTTATTTATCAAGTTAGATTTAACTTGAAGAGCAAGTTTAGTTGGTCTATAAATAGGGTCTAGATTATTAATTAGTTTTATGTGTGAGTGAGTCAAGAAGTCTCTTCTCCATGTACGTTTGATAAGTTCGTGATGTTCGTTTGATAAGTTCGTTTGATTATATGAAAAGAGTCGAGAGTTGTCACCCCAAATATCTTGTGTTCGCTTGTTTGTTTGATCTTATTGTTTAATCTGTCTGGCCAACAATTGGTATCAAAGCCAATGGTATATTGAGGCTATATGATCAGAAAGAAAGATTGTTGATGAAGATTCAGAGAAATCTGAATAGGACATACAATATCAAGCTTCAGGTATGCTGTAATCCTAACAACTTTGACGTTAAAAAGAAAGTAAGTTATGATGTGAAACTGATTATGAAAGTGAAGGATATTCGGTTTGGAACGATTCCAAATGATTTGTTTGGAGTTCGTGAAAGTATTGGTCAAGAACGAGTTGATGGGAAGAATCGAGTTGAGAAAGAAAATGGCAATATGGATTCAAAGTTAAGTATGGAAGGAATGAATGCTAAGTTTGAAGAATCGGTGAAGCAAGTATGTTATGGTCAGCTTAAAAAAAGGAATAAAAGCGAGAAGGGGAACAATTCAAGATTAAGAGGGTGAACGAAGAATAATCTTGAATTACCAATAAAGTTGAGGGTTTGTTTTGCTAAGTTTTATATTAATATTTGTTTAGTAAGGTAAGAATATTATGGATTATTCTAAAATAAGTTTGTCTTGTTTCTCAAGTTAGGTTTGGCTTGGAGAGCAAGTTTAGTAGGTCTATAAATATGGTCTAGATTATTAGTTTTATGTGTGAGTGAGTCAATAAGTCTCTTCTCCATGTACATTTGATAAGTTCGTGATGTTCGTTTGATTATATGAAAAGAGTCGAGGGTTGTCACCCCAAATATCTTGTGTCCGTTTGTTCTCTTATTTGTTTGTTTGTTTGTATGTTTGATCTGATTGTTTGATCAGTCTGGGCCAACAGTAGTCACATATTTGTAATATAGAAATAACATGAAAGACTCACCATAATGCTCTGCAATAAGTTTATGTTTTTTTAACAATAAAAGTTTCTAATCTTTATAAACTTGCGTTTTTAACAATAAAATATTTTAAACCTAAAAAGTTGTGTGAAACTTTTAATCAAACACAGTCATAGATATAAAAATTATTTATGCTTTAATTCGTAACTTTTTACACTTTGACGAAAAAACATTTTTGCAAGCCAAGCTAATATGAATCAAGTCAAGTCATGCTTGCACAAGGCTTTTTCCACACTTTGCTCGTAGGTTTGGATTTGAATATATAGTTCAAATATATAAATCTCAAAATGAAGTACTAAAAAGTTAAATATAATGAGAACTTAGTTCTAGTTTAAAAGTGAAATATTGAGTCGTTTTATATAAGATAACTTACTTGATTCTCAAAATTGGTCATTGTGGGTAATCAATAAAATCAATATTCTGGTTAAATATGCATATTAAAGGGTTTAGTTAAGGCTATTGATGATTATAGTTGGGTCATTGGGGTTTAATCATTCTAATTGTTCTTGATACATGTCTTGTAGATGTTAATGCCCTTGGAGAAATATTTAACTTCTGTTTTTTTATTAAATATGTTAACAGAAAAAGCTTTTTTTCAAACAAAATTACAAACGAGAAAGATTTTCACATGTCAATATGAAGTTTTAAACAATAACTATTAGGTTATCGAGGTTTTCTCTAAAGGTTTCCTTCATGAGATGGTTAGTGATTCAAGTCTTGAAATAGATAATTTTGTCAGTAGCCCTTACAAAATTAGGAGTGTTAGTTGTTAAAAAAATGGTTTTAAACCGCAATCATTTGTCTCCAAATATCCATAAAACACAAAAAAGAAAAAAAAAATCAAAAAGACATGAGACATCACGTTTTAATGGACATTACGCATACCAAAGATTGGCATAGTGTAGGATAGTGAAGTATCATACAACTAGCCCACCTTACTTAATTGTTGTCTTCCTTTCATCCAACTCATAACACCCTTTACTTATCTATGAAAGTCACCAATCATCGTAAATAGCGGTACATCTTATGGCCATATTTGTCAAATGATATCAATTTTCTTGTAAATAGCGGTATTTCAAATGAGAAAATGTCTTGATGAAAGGATTTCATGGTGTTAAGATGACTTCATAGATTCAATTTTTTTACCTTCTGGGTTATTAATGCTATTTATGAAACTAATTGGTGTTCAAGACAATGCCGGTTAAAAAACACCATTACCGGTGTATAAAAATATATAAGGGGGAGTAGAAAAGATAATGTTACGATATAGTGTGCGTGAATTCATTAGCACACCCGGCTCCATGCACTTTTGTAACATATCTTTGATCTTCCGTAGCACTCTTGAACTTTTCATCTCATTCTTTCCATACAAAAGCATGAGCAATACAGAACATCATGCTTGTCAAGGTTAAGCCCACAACCGGAACAAATGGAAGCCTGTACAAGTTCGTTTTGTACGTTGTGTCAATCATCAACGCATGTGACAATGCACGCCGCATGTAGTATGATTTAGGATGAACAAAGAAAACCTCATTCACGACATATTTGGAGGGATCCTCCCGAGTGTAATAAACGTACTATAGGGAATGCAACAGGATTTCTGTTTTTGCATTGCACTTTGACCGACCATTTTTTTCTTTCTGTTTTTTTTTTCATTTTTAATCTTCTGTATCACATTCTATGTCGCCTTTAAACACGCTCTCAGGGTACTGTTTCCTTATGTTACGCGACTCCATGTTATGTTCTACCAGCTTCGCCAAAAAAGGCGTTGTTCCGTATTCAGTCTCCTAGCAAACGAGTGCCCATCCTGATGCTGAGCAGCTAGGATCGTGAAACACATTTTTTTCATTGCTCACACGCTACGTAGAGACATGTACGTGTCATCCTTTAACAAATTTCAATATCAAACAGAGAATATCTAACTTTAGAATAAGGGCCTCAAATTAAAATTATTGGATGTTTGAACGATTAGTTTAAACCACCACCATCATTATTAATTCAGTTGCCATCGACATCATCTGCATCATCAAAAAGACCATCATAAAAATCATTATCATCATGGTTATGACTGACATCATCATCTTCATTATCATGTGAATTCTTGCACTCATTGTACAACGCTAACCTACCTAATTATGTATGTGCTTCGAACAAATTTCATGGCACCACAGCTGCATGCAATATCTCCAGGTATTATTAGTATTATTATGTGCAGCACATCATACATAAATTTAAACACAAATTTACTTGTAGAGGTGAATATATATACGCTGTATATAGTTTTATATTTTTTATGCTAGTTGTTTTTCTATAAGATGTAAAAAAAAAGGTTTTCTTACTTCGAGGGTCTCACTGAAATACGTCTCTATGTTTTATGGCATTAAGAAAAGGATAGTCCTCTTTTCACTCTCCTAAAACCCTACTTTGTTATGGAATTTTATTTGGTAGTTTTTTTCTTTTTCTTTTTAAAGAACTAATATTTTACTCCTAAATCCACCTAATCTATATCTACAGGATTTTGAACCATTGACCTTCAAAATAGAGAGAGTGCTCTATTACACCATTGGATACTGTTGGACCAAATGCCCTTTGGTTTATACGTACACACACACATGAGACGGCTCTATGCATGATAATCTTTTTGCGAGAACGTACATAGATTAAAATAAATTATTCAATTTTACAAAAACAAGAAAGTGATTGAAATACAATATTTATTCATCACTATTAACATTCAAAAAGATACATAAACAAAATTCGTTTATTTATAAAACCTACACGTATATAAATCATGTGTAGAATATCCCTACACATAACATACATGTATATGTAAATACTCAAAAAATGAGAAAAACAATATGAAGAAATTATTTTAATGATTTTTTGTGTAACTTAAATATTTACATGTAAAAAAATGAAAGTTTTAAAAATTGTGAACCAGTTATGAATTTTTTTCAATGTGCATGAATGATTTTTCAAAAATTAATGGTATGCATCAACTCTATACTCTATGAAAAGTAATTGGCCTCAATAGTTGAATGGATATTTCTTCATTATTTGTGAATCTAAAACAAATTAAACAACATAAGCATTAGTTTTATTAACTTTCTATTAGGGGTTTCTTGATATGACTTGATATGCTTTCGGTTACTAGCAAGAAGAGGAAATTAATTTAGGTAAATTTAATTTCTTCGCACGATGGATCATTTGACAGGCTCGGAATGAAGTAGTCTTTTTAACATAAGTTAAAAGAAAAGGACTCAAAAATCCCCTCCTTATCATGTAATTGTTATTGTTTTTCTTTTCTAGCTTTTGGTAGTTTCGTTATAATATAAACTGCTTGAAAAAAATAGAGCTATATAACTGAGTATCTTAAGTAGCTTACAGGGAGCGCACAACAAAACTAAAAGACAAAACCCATAATAATCATCTGAAATTTTATTTTAGATCCGTCAATACTAGCCGACACATTAAGTCATCATGTTTTAGTCAATGACTCGGATAGGGATGCTTTAAGGATTTTCCTTTTTTTTTTTTTTTTTTTTTTTTTTTTGCAACCATGAGAATTTTTATTAAAAAACTTTTGGACCCGCCAATACCTGTTGTAGGTCCCCTAACACCTGATCTAACATCGAACATATTTTGTATTTGATAAGTGATCGAGACAGGTGCAATATAAAAAACGATCGAACAAATAATATAAAGATAATATTAAACGACTCCGTAAATAGTAATAAATGATTGATAATATTAAGTGAACCGATCCAACCCAAGATGAGCTCCTCTTGGGTGGTTGATTACACCTTCAAATACACACACATAAAAGTAAACAAATGTTCACTATTTATAGCTAAACACAAATTTTCTAGAAGCTTTCTCCTGTTGAAGTTAAACGTGTGCATCGAAGCTCTTGTCTCGTATCCGGAATTCACGCTAACTTTCATTATTAGTTTGACCATAAATATATTACGAGTTTCGCGATATTGATATCGCAAGCCACGAATTATTAGCCTTACACTGATCAAATTCTGCCAACAAATTCTTCCCTTTGATATGCAGATCCTCTTCTAGATCCCGGTTTCTTTGTTCATATTTTTCTTTTTCCAATTTAACTCCTCCCAATTGCTGTTCAATATGCTTTTGGTCATCAATTAAGTTCCCTTCTTTAAAAACTAACCTATCTTATCACATCTAACGCCTAATAATCTGATTTATTATATATATACTTTTTACAAATTTAAAACATTGGTTGCGTATATTATTTTTTATTAAAATGTTACAGAGCTTCCTAATGGACTACGAAGCTACTCATATAAGGAGTCATGCAGGAGGGCTATTGATGCAGACTGGGCTTGGTTGTGTGCTGTGGGCTTATTTCAAGTATGAGGACAGGACTCATCTAGTTTTTAAACTGAAGTTGAAGGGTGTATGTGAGATTGTCTTCGATATATTAGTTCTTAAGATCTTGTTTATGAAGTTTTGTTTTGCATTTTTCGTTGATTCAACTAGGGCTGTCACTTTTACCCGAAACCCGAAACCTAACCTGAAAAAACCCAAACCCGAACAAACCCGACTCGAAAAACCCAAACCTGAACCGAAGTAATTCTGGTTGGTTCTCGGGTTTGATTTATAAGTTTCGGGTCAACCCGAAAAACTCGAATAAACTTTTAGTTTTGAAATTAAATATATTTTTTAGGTATAAATAGGCTTAGTCTTAGTCATTAAAGTTATCAGAATTTGAGCCTAATCGACTGTTGTCATTTCAACTATTATAGATCGATTGCTTATTGTTAATTTATGTTTTCCGTTTATTACTAATAGCAACCATAATCGAACAATCAAATCACGTCTGATTAAAGACGATTATGGTTCGAGTTGGTTACTTAATTTTACTATTTTTTTGAATTGTTTTATGACTTTACCAAGTTATGTTGGTTTACTATTTGATTATTTGCATTACGAGTAAAAAAGAATATGTTGTTTTAATTTTAGCATTGAAGTTTTTTAACTCTTTTTTTTGTTTCATATTCTAGGATACTTGAAACTCGATTAACCTAACCCGAATTACCCGAACCTGAATTACCCGAGCCCGAAAAACCCGTGAGAGATGTGGGTTGGGTTTCGGGTTAAGATTTAAAACTTTGAAACCCGAAGATCCCGACCCGAAAAACCCGAAACCCGAAAAACGAACCTAAAGAACACCCCTAGATTCAATAACCAATTCTTAATATATGAAAGATATCATACTTGTGTATATTAATTAACCACATGCAACTGGATTGCTATTTAATTTGATCCTTTTGGCTTTCTTGCAAAGGACTACAAGACCCGGATCCTTCTCATTCGATGCAACATTAGCGGTGACTTACATCCTCTCCTTCCACCCTTCTCTCCGACTCAAATCTCATTCAACCTTTGCTGCTGTTTCACAACAACTTTGGCATCATCTTGATCATCCGAGATATACTTTATTGCTCTCTTTTTCTATTGATTATGAAAAATTTAATAAGCATGCTTGTCAATCATGTATATTTAGGAAAAGTGTTAGGTTACCTTGTTGATTCTAATACTTGCACATTTTTACTGTTTGACATTATCTATAGTAGCCTTTGAGCATCCCCAGTCATTAGTATCAAGAGTCCCCGCTATTACATTATATTCTTGGATGACTTTAAAACCTTTGTGGACCTACCCATTGGCAAAAAAGTCACTAAGTATTTTTTTTTTACTTGCCAAAATTTTCTAAACAAATCCAAACCCAATTTGAAAGAAAAATAAAAACTTTCCAATGTGATAATGACACTGAATACTCCAATACATCGTTTAAATAATCTTGTGACCATAATGGCATGATCTTCCGCTTCTCTTGCTTCGTTACTCGATTGTTTGACCTCACTTGGTTATGCTTCGTTACTGATTTTAAGTGTACCTCTCGATGCTTTGAGCCTTTCTTTCAAGCTCTTGGTATCCGGTAACGGTTGGTTTTTGTTGGAGGACCATGATGAATTCTCGTTGAATACTATGTGATGAGAGACGTAACACTTTCCTATACTTGGCTTGCAATACTGTCACCCTTTGCATCGCCTTGTCGTAATCGATAAAAAAAGAAACAAATAGCCTTTTTTATCTAAGTTTTTCCTTAGTTGACTTGAGACAAAACGTAACAAACGCACCAGAGAAACCAAAAACAGTTAAAATTGGGTTTCTTCCTAAACAATAACTCGAAGGGTGAATTGTAACACAATGCGGGATTTGGTTAATCACATAGATCGCTGCCATCATTGATTTGGCCCAGAATCTCCTTGGGACATTTTTTCTGTGAACCCAGCATCCTGACACCTATTGTATGTGATGGTTCTTTCGTTATGATACACCATTATGTTGTGGTGTGTTGGAATATGTCAACTGCCTTTAGATCTTGAATATTTTAAAGTACTCGTTAGACTTTAGACTCATATGTTCTCCTCCATTAGTTGAATTACCTGTTACTCACTCAGCTTCGACACATAATTCTTTAAACCTTTTGAAAGCCTAACCTAAAAGCTTCATAAATGATACCTAAGAAAATCGTGAGTAATTGTCTAATAAACGTGATTGGTACTTTGAACCGCTAAGAGACTTGCATTTGATTGAACCAAGCATATCCGTATAAACTAACTAGAGTGGCTCGTGCGTCTTGTAACTTGCTCTATCAAAAGGTAAAAGGTGTGCCTTTTCAAATTGGCACCTGGGAAGACCTCTTCAAGAGTTGCTTCGAGTTTTGGTAGACCGACCACTGATTATTTTTCTACCATAAGTTCGAGTATATCATAATCCATATGCCCAAGCATTTGATGCCACAAATTTTTAGTTTGACTATTCTTTGTCTTCTCGATGTAGGCCCATTTGGCTGACAACACATACACCTTCTTTTTTCTACTCCCTTTAAGGACGAATTGAGGGAGTCTCGATACATTCATACACCTTCACGTCGTTTGGCCCGAACAATACACGTCCACCCATTTCAGTAATTTGGGGGAACTAAAATCGGATTTTTCTTCATAACGGGAATCTGATACATGTCATTAAGGACGCTATCTTTCTTTTCGCCTTTGGATGGAAACACGACATCACCTACATTCGATATTCTGTGATGTGAGGCATTGCAATTACTTGAACTTTATTTCAAAAATATTTGGTGAGATCAGATAACTTATCATTGTCTCTTGTTTTGTGATTTAAACACATGGAATCAACAATTTAGGGTGGCCCAACGATTTTTTAGGCCTAAATCGAAATGCAAAAATGCTTAGAACCAGTCTAGAACTCATGACCAATAGCTAAGCAACACACAAGTTTACCACTAGACCAATACACAAGCTTAAGTTTAAAATACCTATTATAATATATCTATATTTAATGTTTTTTTTTGTTTTGGATATTAAGACTTTAATTAAGTGTGGGCCTAAAGCCCTTGTTGGGTTTCGCTGGCCAAGGGCCGACCCTATAAACAATCAACTCATCATGATTGTTGGTTCACTCATTGACCCCGATCGTGAGACATAACACTTCTTACTCTCGGGCCATGTTTGCTTTTGCGCTCTATCCTTCTTCGACCTCAGCTATATTCCCTTCATCTTTCATTTCGGATTTGCAATCATCAACCATGTGTCCCAGTTCTCCACAATTATAGTAGTAACAGGGAAAACGTTTATTCTTGTATTTTCCCTTTTTCCCACCCGATGGTTCTTTCTCAAGAGCCTTCTGCTTGTTCCAATTTGATTGAGGACCTGGACCAAACTGTTGATTCAATGGCTTACCGAACTAAGTTTTCTCTTTCACTTTCTCGATGAACAAGTAAATGTCTTTATTCTTGATTGAGACGCCGACCATTTATTTAAACATGGCATTTTGTTTGGCAAACATGTTCTCAAACTTGGCAAAAGTCGGTTGAGTAAGCTAATCTAGCACCAGCGTGATAAAGTTTTGTATTCCGGTTTCAAACCATGGATGAGGATATGTTTTACCCTCGCTTCCTCCACTCTAGATTGGACATCAATTTCATCGATTTCTTAACAAAGTTTTTTCATCTTACGAGAGTATTGAAAAATTAAGAGCTCCCCTTGAGATCGGACATTAACTCTCTTTCTTGCATCTAAATTCATGCCTTGATCTTCTTCAAAAACAAGCGCTTCACACCTTGTATATGATCGAGTAGTTCTTCCTCCACCCTACATGATGTTGAGAACAAACATCGCCCTATAGGTCTTTACCCTCCACTTATGGAAGACACCATTAATATCAATTCTTAGTACTTGGGTCCCGACCCTGCTAACAACGTCACATAAGTCTTGCACCTGAAGGTAAGACATCAAACTAGTAAACTGCGTGTTATAGTTGGTGTTGTGCAACTTCTTGACACCGCCTACAACTTGGAAATTGTTAGACCCATTTTGTTTATTTTAGTCTTTTGTATTGTAATTATATGTTTTGGGCTTTAATAGTTCTTTTTGTATGTAATGGCCCAAGGGAAAAACTTGTAATCAAGCCCATTGGGCATTATGGAAATAAAGAAACCTCTCATGCATGCTCCTCTATAAATAGGGAGCATGCCATGAGAAGAACAACCTTTGCCAACTTGTTTAACACACATATCTTTCTTTCTCTCTTGTCTCTCTCTCTATAACCCGAAATAACATCTCAATATCCGAGACCGCTTAGGTGGCTTAGTGTGATTTCCGCTAGCACTAAGCTCGGTTGATCCAAGATTATTGTTAGATCCACCCGCCACGGGACCTACAATTGGTATCAGAGCTTCGGCTCACTAGTTGAGGGTTTTGGATCACAACCTTGGATTTTGATCTTGAGAAAAAGAAAACAAGTGTTCTTATAAAGAAAGTTCACAGAAACCACAAAAAGAATTCGCCAAAAACTTCATAAATCGACTTAGATTGTGTTCTTGGTGAAGAACAACAAGAGTACTAGCTTTAGATCCAAAAGGTTTGGGTTTAAAAGTGTTAAAGATTGGTGTTTACGGGTTTGAAAAGTGTTAAAATTAACAAGTCAAAATTTCGCTTCCCATGGCATGAAAATCAGTGTACCAACCTTTGACCTAGTACTGACAAGTTAAGTGGAACAAATCCCAAGAAAGATTTCTTCTAGAAAACTGCACTTTTTCGCTCAAGAAAGGTTTTCGCATTGCATAGGTTTTTCGCATCGCTTTGGGTTTCGCTTCGCGTGGTTTTTCGCATCGCTGGGGTTTCGCTTCGCGTGGTGTTTCGCTTCGCCTACTTTTTTGATTCGCTTTACTGTTCATAACTTTTTCGCTTTGCTTTACTGTTCACAACTTTTTTGCTTTGTACAGAAAACTCTTACGCTTCGCTTGAAACAAGTTTTTCGCTTCGCTTGAAAAGCTGTTTCCTGCGAAAAAGTTTCCTGGTTTAAAATTTTGAGCTGTTTGAAGGTTGTTGAGTATTTGAGACTGCCAAGACCATGACGAGCATTGATTCTGAGTTGTTAAAGGGTTATTTGATTTTTGAAAACCAAGTGGGAACACCTCAAAAACCTCAAAAATTCATGACCTTAGAAGATAATTTTGCCCACTTCAAATGGAGGTTCATGAATTTTATCTCATTGACTGATTCGGACTTAATGAGATGCTTTGTACAAGGTCCTCATGTTCCCATGACTGTCACTCAGGCTGGGGAACAACTAAAAAAACTCTTGAAAATTATGATGAAAATGATAGAACCTTGGTGGAGCAAGATAAAAAGGCATATCTTACGTTAACATTTTGTCTTTCAAATGAGATTACTAAGACCCTACAAGAACATACGACTGCCAAGGGTTTGTGGGATGCTCTTGTTGAGGAGGTGGAGGGAAATGCTAAAATTGGGGAAAACAAGAAAGCCCTATTGAAAGAAGAATTCAACATCTTCAATCATTGTCAAGGTGAAAATGTGTTGGATTTGGTGAAGAGGTTTGAGAAGTTAATGGTTAGAGTCAGCGCTTCAAGTGTCAACATCACCAACTCTGAAGTCAATCATAAGTTGATAAACTCTCTGCCATACAGCTGGAGTACCAACACAATTACAATAAAGAGAACCACAAATTTGAATGCCATGACAAACTCTGATTTGATCTCAACCATCAAGTCATTTGAAATGGACGAACATATGAGAATGAACAATCATCTGAGTTCTCTGAATCAAGCTCGGATGAGCAATGCATCAACAATTCCAACTGCTTTCATAAGCAAAACCCAGCAGAATGTGCAGCCTGTGAACACTCCAAAGTACTCTTCAACTATTCCTCCACAAATCTCTGCCTTTATCTCAACGGGAAATCAATCTGGATCATATGAGTCCAGCTCATTTCAGAAAGCAGTCGATAGTGCTGTTGAGCAAGCTTTGAAGGTCTACAGAATTTCATCATCTTCAAAACCTCAACCTAGCAAACCTTCAAGCTACTGTGAAGCACTCCTGTTTTTGAATGATTCAAATGTTTCAATAGTTCATGCTTTTCTGTCAAGTCATGAAGAATTATTGCAGGGAAATCTATTGCCACCACAATTTGAGATCGGGGATATGAGAGATATTAATCAAAAGGATCTTGACAAGATGGATATCAAGTATCAAATGGCAATGGTCGTGCAAAGAGCTAAAAACTTCATGAAGATGTATGGGAAGGATAGCTTCAAGGATTCTAACAGAAAAAGGATCGGGTTTGACAAGTCGAAGCTATGATGTTACAACTGTGGTGAGATGGGTCATTTTTCACGAGAATGCACGAATCCGTCAAAGCCAGCCAATGATATTCGTGTGACTGAGGTGACTGAGGAGGAAAATAGCAAAGCTGCCGGAAAGAGGCATGAGGTGCAGAAGCCTAGCAGTTCAGCTCAAAGAATTGGGAATCATCCACACAAGGGCAATTCAAGTGCAAACACAAAGGCCCTTGTCTCCCAAACAGAGGTCCAAGCTGGTATGGATTGGGATGATCAATTTCAAAAGCTACAGAATCCTCTCAACATGGCAGGCATGGCCTTCACCTCAAACATTGAAGCATCCTCATCCACAGCTGCAAGTTCTGATGAATCACCTATTGATGAGGGTCAGCCAGGACGGCCTATCAACAGTATTTGGTACTTGGACAGTGGCTGTACCCGACACATGACAGGAGACGAGTCCCTGTTGTTTGACATCAAACCATTCAATGGTGGACATGTTTCCTTTGTCGGTGACATTGGAGGAGAAATAATCAAACAAGGGAAGCTCTTGAATGGTACTTTGACATTCGATGAGGTCAATTTGGTGGAACAGCTCAACCGTAATCTGCTCAGCGTGTCTCAAATCTGTGATTAGAAATTCTCAACCCTATTTACTGAAAATGAATGTCTTATTTTGAAACCAGTTTTTAAAGTCCCTAAAGAGTGGATCATGTTGCGTACTCCAAGGCACAATGATGCCTACATTCTCGACATGAGAAGCAATTATTCCATGCATTCTACTTCTTGATTGATGTCCAAGGCCTCGGAAAATGATTCATTTTTATGGCATTGACGTTTGGGTCACGTCAACTTTAAGAACTTGAATAAGTTGGTTAAAGGTGACCATGTGAGGGGCTTACCCGTAAAATCTTTCCATTGTGCTGAAAAATATCTATCTTGCTCAAAATGCAAACAACACAAACTCCCTCAAAGACCCAAGACCGTCAATTCCATAACCTCCACTCTCCAGCTGTTGCACATGGACCTCTTTAGTCCAATTCAACCAATGGCAATAGGTTGAAAAGACTATTATCTGGTTATTATTGATGATTTTTCGCGTTTCAGTTGGACATTTCTGCTAGGGCACAAGGACGAGACATCACAGTTTCTGCTCAGGTTTATTGTGTTGGTTAAAAATCAAACGGACAAGAAAGTAAAATGTATCAGGAGTGACAATGGTACGGAATTCTGCAACAAAGTGGTAAATGAATTCTGTCACAACAAGGGAATTATTCATCAACTCAGCGCACCTTACACTCCCGAACACAATGGGGTGGCTGAAAGAAGAAACCGTACATTATTGGAAGCTGCTAGAACAATGCTATCATATTCCAAACTGCCCTTTGATTT
Organism: Bidens hawaiensis; assembly: GCF_021521415.1. Lineage (NCBI taxonomy): Eukaryota > Viridiplantae > Streptophyta > Magnoliopsida > Asterales > Asteraceae > Bidens > Bidens hawaiensis. The sequence goes on along the minus strand of NW_027491292.1, from coordinate 741,326 downwards.
TCTGGGGTAAAGCTATCAACGCTGCATGCTTTACCCAGAATCGTGTGCTTTTGAACAAAAGATTGAACAAGACTCCGTACGAAGTCTTCTACGGAACGAAGCCAAGGGTAAATTTCTTCAAATTGTTTGGATGTCCCTGTACCATACTCCAAACCAATGTTTGAACTACCTCCAAGTTTGCTGAAAAGGCAGATGAGTGCTATTTTTTTGGTTATGCTGCCGACAAATGTGCTTATCGGGTGTACAACAAGAAAACCAGAGTGATCTTGGAGTCTTTCAATATTGACTGGCAAGAATTGAACCTTACCGATGCACACAATGGTCCGGACTGGATGTTTGATTATGAAAGTTTGTTCAAGCAGTTTCGTGGAATGTATATGACATCGGTTGTACCAACGATTTCCCCTGTTGTTTCTGCTCCTAATTAACCTGCTGATGATCAATCTGTGTTGATGCATGCTGTATTGAGAAATCTTGGAGATGTTAATATTGCTACTCCTGCACCCGTACTCATTGTACAACCCATGGCAAATCAACCAGCCCCGGCAAATGATGTGCAGCCCTTTGCCGACACCACTGAAATGCACGTTGTTGAAGTCATCTCTGATTCAGATTCTGATTCATATATGTCAGCCGACAATGATGAAAATGTTCAAGTCGAACATATAGAGCCACCTCCCGCAGAACCAAGTGTGGTAGAATCTGTCCCAACACCTCCCTCAGAAGAAGAAAATCAAGGTCCTGCAATGGAGGTCGATGCATCAAATGTGCAGGGTTGATCCATGTGCGAATGAAGCTTCTAACAACACCAACACAACCTCTGTTCTAGCCGTTGTTGTCCCATTTGATGACAACCTATGGGAAGGTCCCATTGCACCAGAACACTTGGCTGATCAAGAAGAAAGTGAAATGAATCCTCAACCAAGTGCTCTGTCCCTGCGACCACTGTTTTTCATCCCATAGAGAGCTTGACCATTCAGCTTGAGGCAAGACCAGTTGAGCATGTCGACCAAATTCCACAGCTACCAATTCATCATCGACATCCGAATGAGAACATCATTGGAGATCCGTCTGCTGGCATCCAAACATGCAGTACTTCCGGTAACATTAACAGATGTCTTTTTGCTTGTTTTATTTCATAGGTGGAACCCAAGGACTACAAGGTTGCACTGAAAGAGAACTCCTGGGTTGAAGCCATGCAAGAAGAGCTGTTACAGTTCAAGAAGCTGAATGTTTGAAGGCTAGTGAAGAAACCAGAAAATAAGAAGCCTATCGAAACGAAATGGGTGTTCCGAAATAAGAAAGATGACAAGGGGGTGATCATTAGAAACAAAGCCCGGCTTGTTGTGCAAGGCTTTTGGCAACGTGAAGGTCTTGATTACGATGAAGTCTATGCATCGGTAGCTATATTAGAAGCAATTCGTATCTTTCTGGCATACGCCTCGTACATGAACTTCAAAGTGTATCAAATGGATGTGAAGACTGCTTTCTTGTATGGGAAAGTAAAAGAAGAGATCTACCTCAGTCAACCTCCAGGTTTTGAAGATCCAAGTCATCCTGATCACGTTTACCGACTTGACAAAGCACTTTATGGTCTTCACCAAGCACCTCGTGCATGGTATGCCACACTGGCCGATCATTTAGTGAAGAATGGATACAAGAGAGGAATTATCGATCAAACTCTCTTTGTCAAGAAGATCAAGGGTGATCTAATTCTGGTACAAGTTTATGTTGATGACATTATCTTCGGGTCCACGAATGAGGATCTGTGCAAGGAGTTCTCTGAGGTTATGCAACAGCGATCTGAAATGAGTTCCTTAGGGGAGATGACTTTCTTTCTGAGCTTACAAGTTGAGCAAAAGAAGGAAGGGAGTTTAATACACCAAGAGAAGTACGTTCACGACATTGTTTAGAAGTTTGGATTTAAGGACTCAACCTCTTTCATGACTCCAATCGCTACGCGACCTGTTCTCGCTCCTGATCCATCGGGAAAACAAGTCGATCAACACCTTTACAGGTCAATGATTGGTTCCCTGATGTATCTCACTGCAAGCAGACCGGACATCATGTTTCCTGTTTGTCAGTGTGCCAGATATAAGTCTGACCCGAGAGAATCCCACATGACGGCTTTCAAGCGTATTTTCCGATACTTGAAGGGTAGACCACGTTTGAGTCTTTGGTATCCAAAGGAATCTCCCCTGGAGCTTCATGCTTACACAGACAGTGATTATGAGGGATGCAACTTGGACAGAAAATCAACATCGGGTGGATGTCAATTCCTCGTGGCAATGCAAGAAACAAGTCACTGTGTCCACCTCCACAGCAGAAGCCGAGTACATTGCCGCATCCAGCTGCTGTTCTCAAGTGATATGGATCCAGCATCAGCTGCTGGATTACGGTTTGAATTTCTATGGAACCACGATCAAATGTGATAATGAGGCGGCCGTTGCTATTGTTAAAAACCCGGTCCAACACTCAAAGACTAAGCACATCGACATCCGAATACACTTTATTCGTGATTGTTTTGATCGTAAGCTTGTCGATATAAAAAGGGTCCACTCTGACTATAACTTTGTAGATTTCTTTACCAAAGCTTTTAGTCGTGCCTGATTTTTGTTTCTCGTTGAGTCATTGGGCATGATTTCCTTTGAGTAAATTTTATCTTTTAGGTGTTAAAATAGTAAATATTTTTCAAATATGTCACAATTTTAGAGGGAGAAAATGAGTTAAGTTTAACTCACCAGAAAGATTTTCAATTCATCTTAAGAAAAGCAAAAACAAATCATTTGGTTTACCAAAAAGATTTTATATTACTTTTAAGAAAATCTAAAAGGAATTGTCCCGTTTAGAGGGAGCTCCTTTGTAGATGGAATCGGCAAATTTTAAAATTTTCAATTAAGAACTTGATCCGACCATGTGGAAAGTGATAGAAAAATGGTATGTATTGATCCTAGCACGTCAAAAGAGTAGAACAAATGGCTACAAAGTGATTTATTAATGTGTAGATAGGCTTGACAAACAAGTAAGTGTTGGGCGATATAAACTTAAACTATTGCCGTTGCTAGTGGCTATACGTTTAAGTAGCGGTTGCATGATTCCGTGAAGTCATATCAATGAAGGATTAAATGTAATTACACATGTCATACCCAAGCCTCTCTTTACCTGATCACAGTTGTCTTATGAAATATATGTCAATTTTAATTTTTATTGAGTCAAGAAAAGAGTCAAGTACAGGGTCAAGAAAAGCAAGAAAAAGAAAAACAAAAGAGTCACAAAAGCAAAAGAAAAAGAGTCAGAAAGAAAGTCAGTCCTAGGAATTTTAACTTCTGCTTTATTTCTTCATTTATTTTCTACTCAAGCCTTGGACTTTTTACGTTTGTAGCCATACAAGATATGATCGTTAAGGCCCTGAGTCTTCTGCTTTGTTTTATTTTCTTTCTTTTGTTCAAGCCTTGGACTTTCTTTGCGCGATAATATGGTATTATCCGACCTGATTGTTATGGCATGAACTTCTGCTTTATTTTAATCTTTTTAGATAGAGTCAAATGTACAAAGACAAAGTGTTTAGTGTGTTAATAAAAATACTGTGATCAACTAAGAAAGATTTAAGTCAAGTTGAGGTGATATGTTAACACAAAGTAAACCCGAGATATGATGGAATCAGTAACATGTCTGATTAAGTGGGGACCACATAAGTACCGTGCCTAATTGAACTTCAAATGTATCACTTTAACACCAAAATATTTGTCAAGTTTAACAAACGGACAATATCTACAGTCAATGATGAATTTGTGTCACAATGACTTCAAAATGGAAACATGATCTAGGCCTGTGCAAATCAATATGATTCCATGTCGCGATCGTTTTTTGTAAATTAAATAAAGAAAAGATCTATGTAGATTAATTAAATGTTACTCTTAAAGTTAACTAAAGTTTTTAATTTTCTTTTATTTTGTTTATTTTGTTTTTATTTTCTAAAAGTTCAAGCACTTGTAAAGTTTAATATTTTAAGTTTTGTTTTTAATTTTAATTTTATTTTATTTTTGTTTTTATTCTTAATTTTTATTTTTTTTTGTTATTATTGTCTTCGTTTGTTATTTTTATGCTTTCTTCTGTCAAAGAGATCGTCAGTGCAAACATTAACAGTCACGGACCGACAAAAGAAAAATCAAATAACTAATCAAGTGCTTGGATTTGGTGGGTAAATGTTTTTCGGGTTTGAAAATAAAAATATTTTTAAAGACCGAGGACTGAGAATGTATTTCGGTGAATACTCGTGATGTTTTGACCTTATCGCGAGATAGGCTGACCCTATATAAATGGGAAACCTAAAATATCTTTCACTATTCACCAATCACTTTTCCTTTCACTCTCTCTCTTCTCTCTTATCTTCAACATTCAAATCCCATCTTTTCTTAACCTTTTCAAAGATCCGGCCTACTCTTTGTCAAACACGCCGTTAAATCCAGATCATGCTCCTTCGGTATAACTTCATAAACACCTCTATTCATCCTTTCATCTTTGTTTCTGGGTTCTCATGGATCGAGACGGCGGTTCTTATGAACCGTCGGCTAGATCTGAAACAGATTACATAATTTGTGATGTTCTCATGGACATAATATGTTATTAGGACATTAGATCTATGATTATCATCATCAAATTATTAGTTCATAGGCATGTTTGTAAAGTTTGTAGATCTAGGGTTAATTCATAAGATCATGGGTTCAATTGATCATGTAAACCAAACAGTTTCAGGTTCAAACTTTCCAGAAACCCAATTCGGGTCTAGGCGACACACGCGAAATGAACAGAAGATCAAAAAGGGCAAAGTGAAACTTTTTTCGCATGAAAAGGCTTTTTCGTTTTGCTCGGGTTCATGCGAAGTGAAATGAAGTCTCTGCTTCGCTTCGCTTAGTCTCATACGAAGCGAATGGGATTTCTGTTTCGCTTCGCTTGGGATCATGCGAAGCGAAATGAAGACTCTGATTTGCTTCGCTTGGTCTCATGCAAAGCGAATGGGATTTCTGTTTCGCTTCTCTTGGGTTCATTCGAAGCGAAATAAGACCATGCGAAAAAGTCTAACTTAGCAATTTTTTTTGGTTTTCAGATTGATACCTTCTGGATTATATTGAACTAATGAACTGTTTGGATTCACAGACTGTTTTGGACTTGAACTTTGTACATACTGGAATCAGAAACCAATAAATAAACTAAAATTAACCTATTAACTTATTAAATCTACAATGTAAATAATTAATTAACTATAAGAAATTAATTAAATTAAGTAATAGATAAATATTTAAGGCATATGCAATAACTTATCTTGTTTTGCTTTTATCTAATGATGATTCTCATGATCTTGTAGTATTAATTTCAGGGACATAATCAATTTTGTGCTCTTGAGCTTCCAAAGTCTAAAAAGGACAAAGTGTTCACATCTATGGTCAAGGGGCTTAAGCAATCACCACTTGCACATGCTATCTCTGCTGATCCAGCCGTTTATTACAAGTAGGTGTTGGACTTCTGGGCAGTTGCCAAGGTTGCTGATGATTCTCTTTTGTTTATAACAAAGGTTGCAAGAAAAGAGTTGACCATCACCGAAGCAGACATTAGACGGGTGTTAAAGATTGATGACGAGCTGGATTATACATATGAAAAGGGAGACAGAAAGAAGCTGGTTGACTTTGTTACTCAGATGGGATATAACACAGAGTGGAAGAGCCTCGAGAAGAAACATCTCCCACCATACTGGAGATTTCTATTCCATATAGTCACTCATTGCTTTGAGGATATTCGTGGAGGATTTGATAGCATGAGGGTTGACTGGGTCAGGATCATGTATGCATTGACCACTCGAGAGGAGTTCAACTACTCCCGAAGAATTTTCTTGTGTATGTTGGGAAATATCAGGAGTGAAGCCACATGGCTTATGTACCCGAGATTCGTACAGATGCTCCTGGATGATTTGATCCCAGATGTTCCAAGACTGGGGTCAAAGAAAGCTAAAGACAAGAAATCTCTTCCCGAGCCTTATCATGTGAATGAAATCAAGATGTCAATTTTTGGTGTGTTGTTGAGCACCAAAGGGAGGGGATATCAAAATGAGGGACCAAGGCCGGGTCCTAAGTTTGGTTTGTTTGAGGAAACAGAGTCTGCTGGGGATGAGGCATCTGTTGGGAGTGAAGAAGATGATGAGCCAGAGGTTGAAGCTGAACAAGATTCGTCTGAAGAGCCTTCTGAGGACCGACCAAAGGCCAAACATGATTTAAAGAGGAAGGATACGGAGAAGGGCAAATTTGTTGAGCTAGAAGAGGAAGAGGAAGACCAGCCGCCCTTGAAGCGACTGAGGAAACTTGGGGACTCCCAGAAGTCATCCAAGCTTATTGTCAAGATTCCCTCATAAGACAAACCATCTGACCAACCCAAGATCACCAAAGAAGCCCTAGCCAAAGCCCTTAAAGAATTAGATGTAACCAAAATACAGATTCCTACCTACAAGAAGCCAAAGACCAGAAAGAAAGCCAAATCCAAGAAAACCAAAACCTTACTCCACGACTCACCCGAACCCACTCCAATAGATCAACCAATATCTACCTTCCTACCCCAAATACCACCCTCACCGCCTCAACACCAACCCACAACTCCAGTCAAACAACCAACCCAAACCGAACCCGAACCTTCCCAAATCACAACACCACCCACACAACCAATCACCGAACCAACAACCTCCTCCATATTCACATCATCCGTCTTCAACTCATCTATCCAAACAACCAGCTTATGGAGCCAAACCATTATAACTTCCCCAACTCAATCCATAACACCACCTGTCACATAACCAACACCACCCACCACTACTACTTCACCAATCCTTACCCAACCTATCACCCTACTTTTGCAAACAACCTCACCACCCATAATGTCCTTCACATCACCATCCACTATCATTTCGCCCAAACCCATTGCCCGAGGAAAATCTTTGACACCTCCAGTATACGCCGATCCTATCCTCAAGAGGATCGTCGCACTGGAGGAATCCAACGCTAAAAGGGCGGAACGAGAAATAGCGCTCCTCAAATTCATCAAAGACATGAAACAGAAGGCGGTTGAGGATGAGAAAGAGAAGGCGGCTCTGAGGGAGAGGATAAGGGTGTTGGATGAGCAGAAGGAAGCAAGCGATGCACTTGCTGAAAATCAAAGATTATTGACCAACACCTTCCACACCCGAATCTAGAATCTTCAAGTATTGATGAACCGAGAAGCCTCAGAAAACGCAAACCTGAGAGCAGATAATTCAAGACTTGGAGACAGGTTGACCACACTGGAAAGGAACTTACCATCTGCAAGCGCTCTCAGAACAAGTCTTAACAAGAATATTGAGGATGCGACGAGAAAGTGGGATGTTGAAAGTGAGGCTACAAACTTCAGAGTCACAAACTTAGAGAATCAGCTAGCATCATCTACCTCACTTGATACACTACTAACAGAGATGGAGGCGATTCAAGAAAAGGTGATGGAACATGATCGTCTTAATGAGCTCCAACTGAAGACAAATGAAGAGTTGGTGAGCAAATATCAAGTGGCCTCAGACCTTATGGGTATTCATGAAGATGACTTTCACGGTCTGGAGGATCAACTCGATACAGTTTTCAGGAGTTGGAGAAGGTCTGGTGAGATTTCTCAGAGTGGTGGATCACAGCCTACCGCAGGTCCGAGTGTGGCCTTGCAAGGAGTTAGGGTTGAGGCGTCTGAAGGAGAGGCGTCTGAAGGAGAGGCGACTGTTGGTCGGTTAGTACAACAGGGCGGCCAGTCTAGTGGTATTGGTGGTGGAAAGGAAGGTGAAAAGGAAGGTGTTGATGATGAAGTGATGATGGTGATGAAGAAGAAGATGATGATGATGATGATGATAATGATGATGGTGAAGACGATGAGATGACGATGACAACGTGCATGATAGCTTCGATGATAATGATGATGATGACGATGATGGAGGCGGAAACTATGGAGATGGAGGAGCCGGGCAGTAGGAGGTGGAGTGGAGGTGGAGTTAACACTCAATCACCTCCACACACTCAACAAGATATTCAAGACCCTGCTGCTCACGACTCAGCTGGCAAAGTCAGGCAGCATGACACAGAGATTAATGACATGTATAAAGATGTATTTCCTGACGATTTTGCAGGTGTTATAGATGATTTCATTAAAGCAGGAATGGACTTGGAGCAATACATTACAGCCAGCACGGAGGAGGCAGTAGAAGAGGACTACCTTAACTACTTGCTAAATCCAAATACGCCTCCAGCTCAAGTTCAAGCTTCAGAGACTCCAGCTGCTGATCCCGTCTCCAATCCAACGGCCGACTTGACACAGGAGCCACCAAAGAAGAAGAGAAAGAATCATATTGTGTCATGTCGTGTATGCGCCCACGAGCTAATCTACCCTTACCACGATGATTCGCTGATTGTCTACGCGAAATATATTAAGGATAACGCGTGTTGGGCCATCAGACAATACAGTGGTGATCTGATCTATCTCAACCAGCACGAGCTGAAGTCATTACCAGATATTGACATTAATTACCTCCGAAAAGCTCTAGGCCATGGTGCGGTTGGGAGTACGTTGGAAAGTTGGATCCCAGATTATCTGCATCGTCAATCGAAGGTCGACTACAAATATTTAGAGCTGACTAAGGGTTGCCGGTACAAGAACCCAAGGGAGATAGCCCCAGCCACCGGAGAGCCACGAACAATGTGGAGATACAGGGCACCAAAGGATTATCATATCATCTACCATGGTGAGCCCTATTTTCCTAACATCCTCCGAGACTTCATTGGCTGGGAGTTCGATAACACGACAGGGGAGGCCGTCATACGCTGCAAAAATCAGCCTGAGATTCGTGTATTTGACGAGCATGAGCTAATGGGGCTATACATAGAAGATATCAAGAAGCTCTACAATTCACCCCTGGGAACCGTCGAGGACATCGGTCGTCAGAACACAAACCGGATAGTTGAAGCCTTCAACAAGTTTGTTAGGAGAGTTGTTGAACTTCCACTACCCGAGGACGGCTGGTTGGATTACGACACCGACGGTTTCAATACTAAAGACTAGAGGGAGATTGTTAGACCCATTTTGTTTATTTTAGTCTTTTGTATTGTAATTATATGTTTTGGGCTTTAATAGTTCTTTTTGTATGTAATGGCCCAAGGGAAAAACTTGTAATCAAGCCCACTGGGCATTATGGAAATAAAGAAACCTCTCATGCATGCTTCTCTATAAATAGGAAGCATGCCATGAGAAGAACAACCTTTGCCAACTTGTCTAACAAACATATCTTTCTTTCTCTCTCGTCTCTCTCTCTATAACCCGAAATAACATCTCAAGATCCGAGACCGCTTAAGTGGCTTAGTGTGATTTCCGTCAGCATTAAGCTCGGTTGATCCAAGATTATTGTTAGATCCACCTGCCACGGGACCTACAGAAATCGCCCATGATAATTTTCCTATTCTTGTTTTGAAACGAACTATAAACAACCGGCAACACTTCGTTCACTTTGATTAAATCATTAACTCGACACACGGATCACAACTCAGTTGCTATGGAAACACCAATCCTTTTTGATTGGATTCTATTCGTGGCTTTGATACTAGTTTGTTAAACCAGGAGTACACGAAACTGATAGCATGTTCGAGTTTTGATCACACTTGATCGACACCTTTCATGTACTATTGACTTGATTCTTTGAAAACCAATATACAAGGATTTATATTGGCTCCCGAAACATCAACTACAAAAGGAATTAAACCTAGGATTAATTTGACACTGAATTAAACAAATACTAAAATTAAAATAACTTGGTTTCCAAGCTATTATTTTTCACTTTTGTAGTTTTCTTATGATCTCCTTCAAACTGCCTGTTCGAGGTCAAACTACGTACATCACTCTTATTGCCCGACTATTAACCGGTATTGCTATTTTATCGTGAGTTGCCAGTTCTATAAAATATAAATAAAAGATAATACATAAAATGTTAAATCAAAAGATTACAAAATTGAAAAGTTGGACCCGCGTTAGATGAAACTGACGGAGCTTTTACACTAACCAATCTTCTTAACTCACCATCATTATGGTTCTATACCAAGTTTGCAGCGTTTGACCTTTGTGCCGTGCCGTCACAACTACTCATGTTTTCTCTTCATGATTTATTATTCTATAAACAAATACATAATGCCACAAAAATCTAGAGTAAATCAATACATTTTATACGTACAGAAAATTAATACACTTATACACCGATGAAAAAAAAGAAAAGCATTAAGCGTCATACACACAAAGTATTCGTATATGTATAACTAGTAATTGGCGGAATTAGAGAGGGCACGGCGGTGGCAAAATTTTCTACTAATAGGATGTCTTTGATCTTTCAAATTGTCAGTCGGTAAGAGTAGTTGAAGTTCGTGTATAAAGATTCTATTTAGACTCTTAAATTGAAAAGTTCTATTTCTGTCACTGGAGCTAGCTACAAAAGAGCCACCTCTTCTAGTGGTGCAATGGGTTTGGACCGGTTGGTACAAGTCGCTTTTCGACACCATAAATTGGATCGATTTTACTTCCACATAGCTTAGATGAGTTGTAATGACGACTGTGGTGGTGCTGGTGTTGCTGTTTTATAAATGGAGTGAAGTCGAAGTTAGAAGCTAGGGTTTTTCTGTTGGTTAAAGGGTGATGGTGTCGGAGAGGTGAGGTGGTGGTGACGATGGTGGATTTGGACTTGACATGGAAGATGATGAGGAAGATGAGAGAGAGCCAGAAAATGAGGTGAAGGAGAAGAGATATTTTCATGGCTATTGTGATGGTGATAGTGAATGAAGGTTTGAAGATAAAACATGGAGCAAATAGAGAAACAAAGAGGAAGAAATATATGGAGGGTTTACTTCTTTGAGAGTTTTTGAAGGTTGACAGCTTGAATTTCCTGGATCAAATACATGAGAAATAGAAAACTGTTGATACTACTATAGCACTATTCAATATATATATATATATATATGGGAGCTTTCAAATAAGAACTTTTTTAAGTTTTAAGAACTTGAAAGAATTCAGTGTAACAATTTTTTTTTCGAATTTTTTTTTACAAATACGTAATATACGTAGGTTACATATACGTAAAAAAATTACAGAATTTTTTACGCACTGAGTCGACTTATTACATATGTGTAACGGACGTTTAAAATTGTGTAATCACTGTACATAGTTATTCTCTCTCCTTATTGACTTTTTTGTCAGATTTAATCTCAACCACATATTCCAATCCATTTAATTAATTGTGTGGCCTAGAATTGAGTTTTTAAGTTCTTAAAACTCAACATGATTCTCAAAAAATTCCTCCCATATATATATATATATATATATATATATATAAAAGGTTTATTTAAATAAAATAAGGAGAATTTTAGCTATTTAATTTTGTGAGAAACTTATATGATGATACTTAAATTGGAGAGATGGAATAAGGAATGGAAGGACACTTATTTCCATAATAGTTCCTTTGAAATCAAGGAATGTAAACCCTCTTTATATGGATCGTCAAACTCTCAATTATATTACTATTGAATATAAAAATAACTAAATAAATAAATATTATTAAAATAAAACCTATTTAATAATTAGAATAAAAAACTGTCAATAAGTTTTAACTCAACTGACATTAGAGAAGAATTTAAGATTTTGATTGATGACCGCAAGGTCTCAAGTTTGAAACTGATCTCAGCCAGGGTTTTACCGTAGTGGGTTTTTGAGCACCAGCCTTTTCCCAGAATAGGATATGGTGAACTTGAACTACCCAATGCTGTATGCGATCACGAGTGTATGAGGTCGCTTTTTACTATTGGATTACCTAAACCTTAGGTAGCTGGACTTTATTCGCTAAAAAATAGAAAAAACATGATTAATTCTTGTATCATGATTCGTGAACTGTGGTCATCCTATATTTCTCTTTTGTTTCATGATCACATATTAAAAGTTATTATTTATTGTTACTTTTTTTTTCGAAAATCATATAAAAAGATTAATTATGGAAAATAAAGGTGGGACTAGAGGGATCACCGACTAACCGTACTCTCTGGTTGCCGTTGGAATATGCAATCCGCGTTTTATTTGCACTAAGCAACCACCCTTGGTTTCCTAAAATATTAAGCAATGCACATGTACACTTCATAAATCTTAAGGAAGGAAAGAGAAACAAGTTACAATAATCGTTTATTAATAAAGAGATATAAATGTATGGTTGCTTTAAGAATGAAACATGATGCCTTATAAGCCCAACTAGAACAATGAAACTTTGAAATACTTGGAAGTATTAGGGTATGAATCATACATGAGAACCCGAAACATTTGTAAAGGGTAATATGGTATTAGACTAGGTATGGTGTTAGTTTTAAAACGCTACTTAAAAATTGGAAATTTAAAGCGGTTCATATATTTGTTATAAAGCGGTTACATATATAAACCGATGTAAACATAGTAACTACTAGAAAAATGAAAATTTTAAGCGGTTCATGTATTTGTTATAAAGCGGTTACATATATATAAACTGCTGTAAACATAGTTTGAACCGCTTCAAATTACAAAAACAAAATAATAATATATTTAATAAATGAGGAACCGTTGTAAAAGGTGAAAATCAAACTCATTTGAAATTTCTAACGTTTCCTTCAAGCTCATTTCACGTATAATCTGTTCTTCATTATCTTCTTCATTCATTTTAAGCTCTCATCATACATCTTCACGGAGGTAAGAGAATTTTGGCTTTTTTTTTTATAAATATTACTATTATACTTACTCACTAACTAATCTTTTAACAAGTTATTTTATACTAGCTTTTGAACCCGTGTATTACACGAAATTTGTCAAATAATAAAAATAAATAAGATCCGTTATTTGAAAGAAATAAACAAAATTAAAGGTAAAAATAAAATAAAATATATAGTACAAATAATAAGAAGTCTATAATCTTAAATTTAATAATTAAAAAATTTCTTTATATACAACATTTCTAAAATTGTTTTAACCTATTACTCATGGATAGTTATGATGAATTAGATGAGAGTTAGAGAATTAGAAGAGAAATTATAACTCATTTGTTAAAATTGTTTTGACCCATGACCTATGGATATGTAGGATAAATAAGATGAGGAATTAGAGAATTATAAAGAAAATAATAACCTATTTGCCAAATTTATTTTGACCCATAACCCATAGAGAGATAGGATGAATGAGATGAAACATTAGAAGGAAATTATAACCCATTTCTCAAAATGGTTTTGCCCCATAACCTATGGACATGTAGAATGAATGAGAAGAGAGATTAGACCAAGAATAAATGTGTGATTCTCCATTATTTTCTTTTATTAATATAGTTAGAAGTTAGATATTACGTAAAAATAATGTTTTTATTTATTTTTGCAAATAAAAATATGTGTGTGTATATGTATATATATATGTGTATTTGGGTGTGTATATTATATATGCATTTATACATGTATATACATTCATATAGAATTATACCTGTCCAAAATTTATCTAATTAAGATAAATTTTGGATTGTCCCATTTTGGGACTGCTTTTTGAAAATTATATCTCATTTTAGGATGTGCATATATTTCAACGGGCTAATTTTAAGAAAAATTGGGTAACTATTTCCTCCTACTCTTTCGAGTTTGTGGTTTATACGCATGCTTGGGGAGTTAAAGAGAAATGCTGTCGATTGTCTCTTAAATTGTCAACTCGTTAAAATCTATACATGCGAGATATAATTTTCAAAGAGTGGGTTAGGATCCACTACCTTAGAGCACTGATTTTCACCATATACATATATTTATTTGTTTTTTTTCAGATGGATCATAAAGACTGGATGTACGGTCGTTTATCTACTAGAGAACATATATAAGTGGCGTAAAAAGGTTTCTTAAGGCTGCCAAAGATAATCAAGTGAAAGTTGGAGAAAAAATGATTTGGTGTCCTTGTAGGAGTTGTGAAAACAACAAAAGCTATGATGATATGAATGAAATAGAGTATCATTTGATAGCTCGTGGTTTTAAGCCTAGATATTAATGCAGGATTATTTCATAATTTGAATTGATTTTAATATCTTTTATTAGTTTAAGTTTATCTTGTTTCCAATTTTATCTCTTTTTATTTTAATATAAGTTAGGTTGAGAGTTATAAAATTTTCAGTTTTTAATTGAATTTTAATTATAAGAACTTTGTTCTTGAACCATTGGTTCGTTTTATCGTCTTTGATTAATTTTGAGTCTCTCGAGCCATTGATTGCTTCCAAAACTGCATCAGTTGGTATAAGAGATTTTGGTTCTCAAATGGCTCGACAATTTTTGGGATTTATCAAGGATGGACAGATTGAGAACCAAAAGCTCTGATACCAACTGATGTAGTTTCGGAAGCGATCAATGGCTCGAGAGACTCATGATAATCAAAGACGATAATTTGAACCGAATGTTCCAAGAACAGAGTTCTTATAATAATAAACTTAATCAATAACTGAAAATAGATAACTCTCAACCTAACTTATACTAAAATAAAAAGAGATAAAATTGGAAACAAGATAAACTTAAACTAACAAAAGATATTAAAATCAATTCAAATTATGAAATAATCTTGCATAATAATCCTGCATCATTCTCCCCTTCTTCGAAAAAAGGAGCATCCTGCATAATAATCTTGCATAATAATCCTGCATCAAGTCAAACGGAACATCAACCCGCTTCTCATTTATTTTTATTATCATCACGACCCTCCTAAACATTTTGACGTGGCGGATCGTCTTGCCCAACTTTAGACTAGTACAACCCGGGTCAAACAGAGCGTTGCACGATCTCTTGTACACTCGTGTCACTGATTTGTAACAAACATTTAGCTCACTAAATGGCTCAAGAATCTTATTCAATAATCCGTATTCTCCATCACCATCTTTTAATCCATCCACAAACTCAATATTTGTTTCCAAATATATTGTATGATTTAAGTTCCTCGAACTTAATAATAAATCAATAATAAAATCAAGATGCACCCATGAATTTCTACTTTGTGTGTAACCGCTTTTTCCAACTAAATCAACACCATTAGTGTCATCCATATCTTTAAGGAAATTCAAATCTTCATTTTTTTTATCCGTATCACAAATACGTGAAGATTTTTTACCACTTGATTATTTTTATTTTCAAATTCCACATCAATAGGAGGTTCACTCAAATCTCCTACCATATGAATTTTTAGAAAGAACTGCCTTCCACACGAATACCCATTAGAGATTTCGGATAGTTTATTCGTATTCTTCTCAACCATAGCTAACCCATTAATAACCTCTTGAATAAAAAACTTACCAGATTCATCATTCTTTGCGTCCTCTTCATCATCACTTTCATCCCAAACCACGTTACTCGAATCGGATTCGTTATCTGTCAAACTCTCCTGGTAGATGGGTTCGTTGAACCAATGTGGGTGACGGTAAAACGGATGCTGCTCTCCGTCGCCACCTTCGTCCCAGACGACAGTGCTCGACTCGGTTTCCGCCTAGCACATCTCCCGTTGTAACTCGAGATCACAGACTCGTTTTCGGAGCCGTTGGATCTCTTCAAGATCCTGGACTCGTTGTCGAAGTCGTTTGATCTCTTCAAGATCGCGGACTCGTTGAAGTCATTTGATCTCTTTAAGATCCCGCGGGTTGGGATGGATTCCACTGCTGCCTCTCGCGGCGACTCTGCTAGTAGAATACTCATCTCTACCGGGGGCACGTGAATCAAACATACTTCTGTCATTGCCTCTGGCGGCGAATCTACGAGCAAGAAAGTATTCATCCTCACGTCTAGCCATTTGAGAACCAAAAGCTCTGATACCAACTGATGCAGTTTCGAAAGCAATCAATGGCTCGAGAGACTCATGATTAATCAAAGACGATAAAACGAACCAATAGTTCAAGAACAAAGTTCTTATAATTAAAATTCAATCAAAACTAAAAAATACATAACATTCAACCCTAACTTATACTAAATTAAAATAAGATAAACACAAAATATTAAATGATGGTAAAAATCAAAATTTAAATTAGGAGATAATTTTGCATTATACTCCCCTTCTTCGAAAAAACTCGTCATCGAGTTTTGCCTCAGGATCACACAGCCACTTGGATCGAAAGGAACATCAACACGCTCCTTATTTATTAACTTCATAACATTCCCCAACAATTCAACTTTGCAAAACGCCTCGCGCGACTCCGAACGTATACCACCCCGGTCGAATGTAGCATTAGAACGGTTCGTGTTTGCTCTCGACTTTACCGGCTCAACTAATTGAACTTCACGAGCCGCCTCACCCGACTCTAAACTCGTACCACCTGGGTCTATTGGGTTGTTGGGTCTCTCAACCTCCTTCTCCCCGTCTTTGAAAAAGACTCGTCCTCGAGTCTTGAGAACATCGAAAAGATCGGCTCCTTTTTCTCGATTTTGATCAACACGAGGAGCTTTGTATAACAACCGAGTTTCCCAGTTCTCTTGTGGCTCTTTATTTTGCAACGAGCCAATCTTTCCATCCTTGATAAATCCTAAAAATTGTGATTCAAAAGTTAAACCATAATCTTCTTGTTTAACTTTCAAATCCCGTGATCCCGAAGTTTGCGATGCATCTTGCAATTCACTCCTGTGTCTTGGCTGTATTTTTGTTGTCGTCTCAACAACCGGTTCATCATTACCGACCTTACCATTGTTTGCCACCGTAGCAACACATTTGACACCCACATATTTATGCCACAAATCAAACATACCGTCCGTTTCTTTCATGGGATTGTTCTCTTGAATAGTAATCCCGTTAAGAACGGTTTGCACAAATAGACATTCTTCTTCATCAAAATTAATCCCGTCTTCATCGAATTTAGGTTCGTCTTCCGAAAAACCATCATGACAAGATTCATCTTCGTAGATCGGTTCATAGAACCAGGGTGGTTGACGGCCAAACGGCTGCTGCTCTTCGTCACCACCTTCGTCCTAGACGACGGTGCTTAACTCGGTTTCCGTCTTGCACATCTCCCATTGTAACACGAGATCGCGGACTCGTTTTCAGAGCTGGTGGATCTCTTCAAGATCGCGGACTCGTTGTCGAAGTTGCTTAATCTTCTTAAGATCCCGTGGATCGGAACATACTACACCGCTGCCTCGGCCGACAACTCTGCGAGTAGGACGTTGATCTTCTTCACGAGCACGTGAATAGAAAATACTTCTGTCGTTGCCTCTGTCGACGACTCTACGATCAAACAAGTATTCACCTCCACGTCGAGCCATTTGAGAACCAAAAGCTCTGATACCAACTGATGCAGTTTCGGAAGCGATCAATGGCTTGAGAGACTCATGATAATCAAAGACGATAATTTGAACCGAAGGTTCCAAGAACAAAGTTCTTATAATAATACACTTAATCAAAAACTGAAAATTATATAACTCTCAACCTAACTAATACTAAAATAAAAAGAGATAAAATTGGAAACAAGATAAACTTAAACTAATAAAAGATATTAAAATCAATTCAAATTATGAAATAATCCTGCATCAGATATACTTGTTGGTCAATGCATGGTGAGCCACTTACTGATCGTGGCATGTCGTCAAATAATGGAAATGATGATAAACACAATTTAGTAATAATGACGATGGCAATTTAAATGACGTCGATGACAATATAAATGGCATGTATAACGAGTTAGAGACTAATATTGTTGATAGTGAACAAGACAAATTAAGACATCTATTTGAAGATTCTGAAAAACCGTTATACACTAGGTGTTCGGAATTTTCGAAACTTAGTGCTGTTTCGAAATTGTTTAATGCAAAGTCTTGGCACGGGTGGAGTGATGCAATTTTCACATATCTATTAGAGGTTGTGCATCAAATTCCTCCGGAAGATAATGAGTTGCCAGTTTCGTTATACAATGCAAAGAAACTATGTATCTAGTTTCGTTAGAGGTTGTGCATCAAAGGCCAGTTTCGTTATACAATGCAGATTCACCTCAATGAAAAAATATTGATAATATGTATCCAGAATTTGGCAACGAGATTAGAAACATACGGTTTGGACTCAGCTCAGACGGAATTAACCCTTTCAGAGCCATGAGTAGCCTTCATAGTACGTGGCTGGTTCTTCTATGCATCTACAGTACCATGGTTTTGCATGAAATGAAAATACATAATGATGTCATTGTTGATTCAGGTTCCGAAACACCCTGGTAATGACATTGATGTTTACTTGTCTCCGTTGACTGATGACTTGAAAACTCTATGGGGTACAAGTATAGAAGTGCGTGATGCTTATAAAAAAGTAAGTTTTATATTGAGAGCCATGATTTTTTCACCATAAGTGATTTTTCAGCATACGATAATTTTTCAGGATACACTACCAAAGGTAAGTTTGCTTGTCATGTTTGTGAAGACAAGACAACTTCGAAGTGGCTAGATAAATGTAAAAAAATGGTGTACATGGGACATCGAAAGTTCCTTCTCTGTGATCATATTTATCGAGACAAAGAGAAAGAGTTTGATGGATCTTCTGTGCATGAATCTGTAAGGAAACATTTTTTGATCGAGTTAAAACTATAAATATCGTGTTGGGAAATAGATTTCGTGGTCAGAAAAAAGCCAAATCCACCAGAGGCATAAAATCCAAATCCACAAGACATATAAAAGCCAAATCCACCTGAGTCATTTGGAAAAAAAAAATCAATCTTTTGGGATTACCATACTTGAATGATTTACAAGTTAGACATTGCCTAGATGTTATGCATATTGAGAAAAATGTATGTGACAGCTTACTGGGCTTATTGTTTTATAATTTGCTAGTTCATTAGTTTTTGTTAATATTTTCTCTAATTGATTGTATAAATTTATTGTAGTGCAAACAACAAAAGGGCGGTTGGAAATGCGTGTAGATGGCTATAAAGCATATGTTTGAATTTGTCTACAATCCTCAAAATCAATCTCCCGACCTTGTAAGTAGTTTCTATACTTTGCTTAGTACACTGTAAATTTGAACTACCAAATCGGGTTTGTTGTTTGGGCTTGGGTTGGGTTGTATGGTTTTTGGGTTTAGATAAAATTGAAAAACAAGCTTTCGAGTTGTTCAGTTTATAGTTTTAGATTTAATGAAAAAAGTGTGCCAGTTTGGTTTTGGGCTTACGTAGATTGAATAAAAAAAGTGTCGGGGTTATTTTTTTTGGTTTGGGTTATTTTGGGTCGTGTTGTTCGGTTTTCTTTTGCGTTAGTTCGTGTCGGTTTGTTTGGTTTTCATTTGCGTTAGTTCGGGTTGGGTTTTGGTTTGCTCTGGTCATTATGTTGGTTGGGGTTTGTTTGGGTTGTTCGTGTTATTTTGGATTGTTTTGGTTTGTTTAGGTTATTCTTACTTGTATTTATTTGTTTTTCAGATTTGACAAAACTCGACAATGGCTACACTAAATGAGCTGGACGATTTGATTATGAGATTAATACCGAAACTTTTTGATAGATTGTTTTGTAAGGGCCAAATAATTCTCGTACACGTTTCTTCGATTAATGTATTTTGATAACGTTGTTAGTAAATTTAAATTTGTATTTTGGTTAAATTTGGATTTTGGTGTTGCTGGATAATTTGTATCTTGATGTTGGTGGATATTTTTTAATTTTAGGTAAGCTGCATATTTAATTGCTATAAAGCTAAATAATAATTTGATATGTTGATAAAAAAAACCACTGCGAACACCAGCTGATGCTGCAAACCGCTGCAAATTAAGAACCACTGTAAATTAGGAATCGTTGTAAACTTGTAAAAGCCACTTCAAAGACCAAAACTGTTGTTTATATATTATTTGTTCCAATAAACAGCGACCCATTCTACACCGGTTCAAAACCGCTTTTTCAACAAAAAAAATGTTTTTAAACTGTTCGTTCTGTAGTAGTGAAAGATACTTAATGGGTTTAGGATAGTTATGGTACTTGTGATACCAACTTCATTACTAAACTCGTTACTCACATCAAAACTGTATACATGAATAATCTTAAAAAGTGATAAATGTTATAATTGTTAAATGATGCGAAATCATATAACGGTAAAGAACTTACATGTATTCCCTGTATACATGAATAATCTTAAAAAGTGATAAATGTTATAATTGTTAAATGATGCGAAATCATGTAACGGTAAAGAACTTACATGTATTCCCATTTGTGGAGAGATGAAGATTACATGCATGTTGCGTTCGCACTAACAGTTAAAAGAAAGAAAATGAATGCTCCTTGTTAGAGTAATATATATTGATAGTTTAAACACTCTCACTCAGACTTGTTTCATTCATATATTGTGCACCATTAATAGCGAACTTTGGTATGATGTTAAATATGTACTTTGGCTCTAGAAGATAAACTAATACTACTGTTATGCTATCTTATTAAAAACTTTACTTGAAAAACTCAACGAGACAAAATTTAATCAAGGGATATACAGTGCATCGTGTATAAATTGACCCTAAAATTAATATACAATACTTTCACGTCGCCAACCTCCATCCCACACCACACCACCATCATCTTCTCGCCATCTTTCTCCCATATCACACCAACACCAACTTTTTCCCTAGAATCTGTAGCATATTGCTTCTATGGTTAGTGGTGAAGTATATTGGTGACAAGGGTAGCCCCTTAGTAGCACAGATTTACTTGTTTTCGTCCAAAAATTTTTATACGTGGTGTAAATTTACCGATTTTCGTCCAAAATTTTGAGCCTCCCCTAACCTGCGTTTTTGTCCAAGTTTCGCCACTGTCTATGGTACTTCCATCTTCCCTCGCCGTCATGTGGCCTCACAACCCTTTCTTTCATTCATTCATTCTTTCTTTCTTTCTTTCTTTCTTTCTTCAGGTTCATCTTTTATGATTTAGAGTTTCTAGGCATTTTTCCCCTCCATTTGTCTTATTCAAAATCTCATTCATTATTTAATTTGGTTGTTCTTCATATACATATATTTGATGTGGTAGGCCGGACTAGGACATTAATCCGACTTGGGTTCATGATGGTTAGAGACGGTTTACGGTGTGTTGGATTAGCATTTTGTAAAAGTAATGTTGGAAAATTTTTTGTGAAAAAAAACTTTGAATTATTTTATTCAAGGTTGTTAGTCAATTAGTCAAAGCCATTAAAATGTCCTTTAATTTGGTCAAAAAAATTAAAGTTTTGGTTAATGGTTCTTTTAATTTGGTCAAAGAATTAAAGTTTTGGTTAATGGTGATTGAAGTTTCAACTCATGTGGTTATGGTGAATGAGTTGGTTTTTCAACTATAAATACCAAGGTATTCCTTGGTTGAAAGACACACAAAATAACACATTCTCTCTTGTGTTTTCTCCAACTTTCTTCCTAAAAAATTCCAACATTCTTGATCATCTTCATCATTTTCTTTAAGGTAGTATTCGGGTGCTAGAGCCTTCCCCGGCAGTACATATTGCTTAGGCCGTTGTACCCTAGGAAACAAAACGGGGAGAGACCCGGAATTTGTTTTAAGGGCCCTATGTAAAACACGATCCTCGGCCACAAAGACCACGACACCATTCTTCTTCTACACCTTTCTTGCATTATTTTATTTCAATTATATTGTAATTTTGATTTTTCTGGTGTAATTCGTATTGTAAATTACTTGCTTTCCAAGATAGGTTTGATTCCCTGTATCGTAATCGTTTATTAAAAGTGTTTTATTTTTATACGCGAACGGTTTCCTACAATCTTAAAACAAATTTTTAAAAATCACTGTTCGTGTATTCAAAACATTCTCGTGTGACTCAAACTAGTTTTGTTTCACGCGGTTTTGTTTTTAAAAATCAATTTTTTCCGTTTCTATTCAAAGGAGTGACTTTGTAGAAACGGAAACCGGTTACAATTCGGATTTTTTAACGCTAAACTCTTGGAAAAACCCATTGTTTGGTCCCTTCAAAGTTGGACTTAGAACACCTTCGGTGGGTTAATTCGAGAGTTCGGATTAAAAAGTTTTGCGTAACTTTAATTTAGTGGGAGCGACCACTATTAATATTTCTGAAAAACTAACTTAGCATAGTTTATTTTTCAGAAAAAATGGCATCACCGTCATTGAGCAAGGTTACCGGTACGCCTTTGTCGGTCATAGTAGGAGCGACTACCATGGCTAATCACGCTGAAAAACCCGAGAAGTTCTCGGGTTTGCACTTTAAACGGTGGCAACAAAAGATTTTCTTCTATTTGACCACCTTGAACCTTGCTAGGTTCTTGACAGAATCCGCTCCCCTAGCTACTAACGTGGATGGGGAGATCGACGCTCAAACTTTGAGTGTGGTAGATGCGTGGAAGCATTTGGAATTCTTATGTCGAAACTATGTGTTAAAGGGTTTAGTTGACGCGTTGTATAACGTGTACTCTTCAATAAAGACTGCCAAAGAACTATGGGAGTCTTTAGACAAAAAGTACAAAACGGAGGATGCGGGAACAAAGAAATTTGTTGTCGCCCGTTTCTTGGACTATAAAATGGTTGACTCTAAGACTGTAATTAGTCAAGTCCAAGAGTTGCAAGTTATACATCATAACATTTTTGCTGAGGGAATGACATTTAGTGAGACATTTCAAGTGGCAGCAATGATTGAAAAATTGCCTCCTAGTTGGGTTGAGTTTAAGAATTATCTTAAACACAAGCGAAAGGAGATAACCATTGATGATCTTATTGTTCGACTTCGTATAGAAGAAGACAATAAGAGAGCTCAAAAAGGTAGCCTAGTGGATGTTTTCGCCAAGGCTAACTTAGTCGAGTACGGCCCATCCTCCAAAGGGGGCAACAAGGGCAAAGGAAAAGGTAACAAAGGGAAAGCGAAAGTGGACCTTGGCGTGAAGAAAGGGACTGTGAAAAAGAAGCCTCCACCTTTCCAAGGCCCATGTTACAAGTGTAACGAGATGGGGCACCGGGCGAACCGGTGCAAGAAACCGAAGCGCAAGCGCGCATTTGGTGGACGAGGATGGCACTCCTATCGTGGCGATGATTACCGAGGAAGCGACTTTCATCGAGGAAGTCAACGTTGTGTGAGACGCTCCCAAAGGGTGGTATGTTGACACGGCGCAACCGCCATGTTTGCGGTGACAAACAACTCTTTAAGAATTTAAAAGAGGTGGCGGGTGACCAGAAGCTTTACATAGGGAATAAAGCGACTGTGGACATCATGGGGGAAGGCGATGTGATCTTGAAGTGGACTTCTGGCAAGGAGCTCACGTTGACCAAAGTTCTCTATGTTCCCAAGATTCGCAAGACTCTTGTCTCGGGATGGATGCTCAACAAGCACAGATTTCGCTTGGTGATTGAATCGGATAAATTTATTTTATCAAAAAATGGATTGTTTGTCGGCAAGGGCTATGCCGACAATGCTATGTTCAAATTGAATGTAATTGTTGTCAAAAATTCTATGAATAAAATTACAATTTCTATTTACATGCTTGAGTCGTCAAATTCTAATTCTTGTGTTTGGCATGGTAGACTAAGACATGTAAATTTTAATTCAATTCAACATTTAATTAAATTAAATAGCATTCCATGTTTTAAAATCGATTCAAAATATAAATGCGAAACATGTGTTGAATCCAAACTAACGAGAAAGCGTTTCAAATCGGTTCAACGAATAACGGAACCCATTGATTTAATCCACACCGATGTGTGCGATTTAAAATCCACTCCCACAAGAGGTAGAAATAAGTATTTCATCACGTTCATTGATGATAGTACTCGGTATTTCTATGTATACTTACTTAAAAGTAAGGATGAAGCAATAGACAAGTTTATCTTGTATAATGACGAGGTTAAAAATCAACAAAAAAGGAGAATAAAAACTTTGCGAAGTGATAGGGTGGTGAATATGTTTCACGATTTGTGGAAATACATGAGTGTACCCCACCTTATTCTCCACAATCAAATGGCATTGAGGAACGAAAGAACCGTACTTAAAAGAGATGATGAATGCCATGTTGATTAGCTCGGGCGTTAGCTATGACTTGTAGGGGGAGGCTATTCTCTTGGCCAGTTATATATTGAATAAGATACCCCGAAAGAAACGGACGTGACTCCGTATAAGTTATGGAAAAGGTAAAAAAACCTTCATACAAATACATTCGAGTGTGGGGGTGCCTTGCCACCGTCACCAAAGGCACTAACGATAGGACCTAAAACCGTGGATTGTATATTCATTAGATATGCACACCATAGTAATGTGCATAGGTTTCTTGGACACGAGTCCAAGAATCCCAATGTACATGAAGGCACTATTGTTGAGTGGACGACAAAAGATTTTTTTTTGAAAATGTGTTTCACTGTTTAAAGAAAACACACGCGAGTTCATCAAGAGCGATTGATGAAGCAAGTACATCAAGAGCGATTGATGATACCGTTCATGATGAGAGACATGAACGACCCGAAATTGAGGAAGGTGAGCTTAGACGAAGCAAAAGACCAAGGATTGAAAAATCCTTTGGTCCTGATTTCGTGAGCTACATGGTTGAGGGTGAGCCCAGTACCTACCGCGAGGCGGTTACCTCTGTGGAATCACCTCAATGGAAAGAAGCAATTAAGAACGAGATAGATTCTATATTGCAAAATCATACTTGGGAGTTAGTAGATCTTCCGCCGGGTTGTAAACCCCTTGGATATCGTTGGATATTCAAAAGGATGATGAAAGCTGATGGAAGTATTGATAAATACAAGGCAAGGTTAATGATCAAAGCGTATAGACAAAAAGAAGATCTAGACTATTTTGATACTTACTCGCCGGCCACGCGAATAACCTCAATAAGGTTGGTTCTTGCAATCGCGGCCTTACGAAATTTGGAAATTCACCAAATGGATGTAAAAACCGCATTTCTAAATGGCGATTTGGATGAAGAGATTTACACGGAGCAACCCGAGGGTTTCTCCGCCCCAGGGAAAGAGGGCAAAGTATTTAAACTAGTCAGATCATTGTATGGTTTGAAGCAAGCTCCAAAACAATGGCACTTAAAGTTTGATCATGTCATGCTTGAAAAATAAACGAGTGTGACAAATGTGTCTATGTGAAGGACACACCGGGAGGTTATGTGATTTTATGTCTTTATGTAGATGATATGCTATCATTGGGAGTAATGATACTATGATTAAATCTACAAAAGATATGTTGAAAGAGAGGTTTGACATGAAAGACTTGGGTCTCGCGGACGTGATTCTTGGGGTTCAAATTACTAGAACCCAAAATGGTCTTATCTTAAGTCAATCAAACTATGTGGATAAGATTATTGAGAAATTCAATAAGGATGACGCGCGGTGCGCGTCAACTCCAATTGATACTACCCACCATCTATCTAAAAATAGAGGTGAGGGTGTTGCTCAATTAGAATACTCAAGAATCATTGGAAGTTTAATGTATCTTATAACATGTACTAGACCCGATCTAGCTTATGCCGTGAGTCGGCTAAGTAGATATACTAGTAATCCGAGTGGGGAACATTGGAAAAGTATCATGTTAGTGCTTAGATACTTGAGATACAAGAGAGACTATGGACTCCATTATACCCGTGATCCAGCTGTGATCGAAGGATACAGTGATGCAAATTGGATTTCGGATATAAAAGATTTTAAATCAACAAGTGGATATGTATTCACACTTGGTAGTGCAGCTATTGCTTGGAAGTCTTCTAAGCAAACGGTTATAGCTAGATCCACGATGGAATCGGACTTTATCGCCTTAGATAAATGTAGTGAAGAGGCGGAATGGCTACGTCAATTTATGGAAGATATTATTCCAATATGGCCAAAGCCTTTCTCTGCTATTTGCATACATTGTGACAATCAATCAGCGATTGGTAGAGCCCATAGCGTGATGTACAACGGCAAATCAAGGCATATTCGATGTAGACATAACATTGTACGACAACTACTCACAACGGGTGTTATCACGATTGACCATGTGAAGTTAAAAGATAACATTGCAGACCCGTTAACAAAAGGCTTAAGCAAAGAGTTAGTTAACGAGTCGTCAAAAGGAATGGGACTAAAGCCCATGGGAAAATGGGACATGAGGGAAACCTAACCTAGTTGATTGGAGATCCCATGATTTAAGTTCAATAGGACAACTTAATCATGAAACCAAGGGTGGTCACTGTGGGGGAGTACCTATAACATTCGTTACTTTTCAAACCTGAAAACCCGACCCATTTCAAATTTTCGGTTTTTGTTTATAAATACATTATTAATATTCTCAAGTTTCACTTCATGTGATATTCGTCATTTTTGAGTTAGTATTGTGTTCGTTAAACCGATCCAGTTTTTCATTTTAATGTACTCTTTTTCGTCGTTTATCATACCTTCATTTTCTATTCGTATTGAATTCCGAGGATTTACGGTTATCATTTGTCGCTTTCAATTCATTTTGCGCAATTAACGAAAGTTAATGTTTTAAAGATAAAACAATTTGCAAACTGTGCGGGTAAAATATAAAAATATCCAAGTTATATAAATTCTATTTCATATAGATTGCACCTCAAAGTTCAAGGACTAAAGAGTAAATATATTTTGAAAACTAATCCGTTTTATTAGTCGAGGTGATCCATTTAGTTAAATACAATCATATGTTACATATTTCATATTATTTATTTAACACTAGTGTAGTTCATCAAAAACGATCTTGACTCGCTTATGTATTTATTCGGTTCGGTTTAGTTATTTTATTTATCCAACATCTAAAACTAATTCTTTTCATCTCACTCTCTAAAATATAATACTTTTTACCATGTTGGAAACGAACCCAACCTAAAGTTGAGTCCGGGTCCGACCGGAAATGAACCGAATTCTTTTAAGTCGTCTTTATTATTAAATAAACCAAATAGATTATTTAAAGTTATTTTAAATCAAATAAAATCATTTTAACATAAATAAATTATGTATAAATCTAAGTTTAACATTTTTCACCTAAAAACTAACGTTCACCTTCATTAAACCCGATAAAATTATTTTATTTTTCCGTTTCGTTGACTATAGCTCGTTACCTTTTATAAATTGTAAACGTAATCATCTTTTTTAGATAAAACTATAGTTAAAATCCGTGATTCGCAAATATCATAATTCTCGTATTAGCGTTAAGTTATTAATAAAATATTAATTTAAATCGTTAAAGCTTAAACAATATTATTAAAATATAAAAATGCCATAAAATAATAAAAGTTACATTAAATAATGCTTAACTCCGTTAACAAAATAATTTTAACCTTTTCAATCCCGATAGTTAGACTTTGCTTTTGTTTTAATTATAGTTCGAGAAGTTCAATCGTTTCGGATTTCTTTAATGCATGTTAGACCGCTTCGGTTTCGTTATCATGCTTTCGGTTTTCATTGCAACGTTTATCTTCAATTTCAAGGTGAGTTTTTCATCACTTTTTTTTAATATTTTTATTGTTTTGGGGTAGCATATGTATCCATATTAAAATTCAAGTATTGTTACTTCTATTACAAAACTACAATTCGTATATGGACTCGTGTGTTACTTGTATTACTTGCACAAATATTACTTGCACGAATATTACTTGCACGATTGGGAAGCCTCATTAAGTATGATCATACGCCCCCCTTTGCACTCCGGTCCATTTGTATCGAGTGGAAAAGGGCCTCATTATCCGAGTACGTTGATTGCTATCAACTGGAAAGGACCTTACTTGCGCGATTTTCCGAGTACGTTGGTTGTTACCAATTGGAAAGGACTTACTTGCTCGTTTATCACTTTTCCATGAGTTGTATGGTTTTTACCTACGCATTTAAACTGTGGAAGCTCACCAGCTATGTTCGTAGCTGACTTTATTTTATACATATGTTACAGGTGTAAAGATACGAGGATGAAAGTTAGAAGACACATAGCATGCCTATAGGATATTCAAAGAATAACTTATCATTTGTTTATTTATTTGTTACAACTTGTATTATTTGATAAACTTGTGTTACATGAAGATTTAAATGAAATAATGTTATTATGGTCACCTAATAGTATCACGTGTGTTTGAGCAATCTGTACGACACACTCAGGCGTTTCCGCTTTAGCCGGGGTGTTACAGTACCCCAAACCAAACTAAAGGGCGTTGCGTGTGCGCGCGTCCTAGTCCATTCCAATCAGTGATGCATGTTGTAAGGATAAGCATAATAAAGGTTAATGATTTGCAGAAATCAAAAAACCTATTGCTTTTAATGATTCGAGCGAGAATCACCTATGTGAGAGAGAACTAGGGTTGGTTCGAATGGATTTTGGGGCAAAAATCCTAGAGCTCTCACAGAACCAGGCTAGTGTTCCAGGACCATATAGGACACGACAGTGATGGGTTGGCCAAACCAGAGAGAGTGTTTTGTGAAGTGTATTGTCGTCTACATAAATGGGGGTATGTTCAAAGACATCGTGTCTACACACCGCTAGGAGACTAAGTATGCTTCACAAAGGAAGGTTCAAAGAGTAACACCTACCTATCCTACAATGCTCAACCGTTGAATTGAATCTAAGAAACTTGCATGTATGGATTGATCTCAATG
Organism: Bidens hawaiensis; assembly: GCF_021521415.1. Classification (NCBI taxonomy): domain Eukaryota; kingdom Viridiplantae; phylum Streptophyta; class Magnoliopsida; order Asterales; family Asteraceae; genus Bidens; species Bidens hawaiensis. The sequence goes on along the minus strand of NW_027491292.1, from coordinate 712,713 downwards.
TGAAAATGAATGAGTTTTGTTTTCATATGTGGGGGATTGTTGGAAAATATGTAGAAATGAATGAGCTTTGTTTTCACATATGGGGGATTGTTGGAAAATTTTTTGTGAAAAAAAAAACTTTGAATTATTTTATTCAAGGTTGTTAGTCAATTAGTCAAATGCTTATCCCTACACTGAACTCTCCCACCCTTAAACCTTCAATAAAAATTTATATGCAAAAAGACTAATTAACTATCACCGTGTTAGAGGAATTCCATCTTATAAAACCTTAAAGGTCTGTTTGGTATTAGTTAATGGAATAGGTGATAGAATGGAATGAGCTAGGGAATGGAATAGACTAGGTAATGTAATGAATCATTACCTTTTCATTGAGATGTTTGGTAACCATGCAGGAATGAAATTAATTATTACTTTGTATTGTTTGGTAGGCTAGAAAAAACCGGATTAAAATAAAAATGGTGGCGACTGATGGCGGGTGATGGTGGTGGACTGCGAGCAGTAATGGTGGTGGTGGTGGGTGGTGGCGGTGGCAATGGGCGGGAGCTAGGAGGGATGATTCATAGATATGGGTAGATAGGTAGTAGTGACAAGCGGTGGTGGTGGGTGGCAGGTGGTGGTGGGCGACAAGTGGTGGCAGTGGGCGGCGGGTGGTGGGCGACGAGTGGTGGCAGTGGGCGGCAGGTGGTGGTGATGGCTGGGAGCGATAGTTGGTGGTGGGCGGCGTTGGATGGTGGTGTTGGCGGTGGCGATGGGTGGTGGCAGGCGATGGTGGTGGGGGGTGAGGTAGGTGGGTGCTGGAGGTGATATGGTCTGAAAGAGGAGTTGAATGAAAAAAAAAGAAGGGTGATGAATAAAATGAATTTGAGATGTTTTAGGGTGAATGGAATAGACATGATAATGGTTGATTCCGTTCCATTTACCAACTATAAACACCTTTTTCTTTTCATTTTCTCACAATGATCCATTCACTTTCGTCTCTCATTTTTGCATGACAAACACTACCTTAGTAATTAGTTATTCTTTGTGTGTGTGTGTTTTTTACTGATTAATTAATTAAATTGAACAAGTTGTAAAAAATGTTAACATATTGTCAAAATTATTCAAAATCACTTTATATATCTAAACTGTATAATAAATAAACGTTTTTCAATGCCGTATGACATTACATAAGATAGATTCTTACAAAATTTTCCCACATCTTTCTCTTATTAAATACATTTCTCTTTCTTATTAACAGTTTTATATTTAACTTTTTTCTTTTTAATCTATTATTTTCTCTTTTTAATAATTATTTTTTGATATAAAAAATTTAATACCAACATAAATATATTATTTTGTTTTGTATAAAATATTGTATTAGTTATTAATATTAAGCAGGGTCGGCCTTGAGAATTCACGTGCCTCAACCGAGCCAGAAAAAAATATGCCCCTTAAGCATTAATGTACTAAATAATGTAAACAATTTTTTTTAATTACGATTATAGTTATGACAATAAACATAACAATTAGCAAAATCATGATATATTAGAATGAGTTTTTAACATATCAAATAAGCTAATAGCTAACCGAGGATTTGTGAAGCTCTCATAACATTCTTGATAGCAAATTGGTGAATCAACTCTTTGCAATTTATGCTTTATAATTTTCCATTTTCGGTAGCTATCATTGCCAACCTGCTAAGTCTTTCTTGGGTCATTGCGGATCATAAATAAGATTTCAATAACTACAATTTCAAAAAAACTCTTTTTCTACATATGTTACCCTGACTGTTGGTGTTTGAAGTCGACACTGTTGTTATCCCACCTATTCGTGTCATTTTTTTTATTTATTTATTGATTAATTTAAAGTAATTGGCCACTTTCTAATTTTTAATTAGCTTATAAGTCTTTGGGTAATTTTAAAAAGTGGGACTAAAAGGAGTTTGCATATTATCAAAATAGTGAGATTATAAGTGTTCGGGCATTATATATATATAACATCAAGAATTTTTTAAAATTCTTTGTGCCCCTGAGAAAAACGTGCCCCGGTCGGGCGCCACATCACCCACCCATTGAGCTGGGCATGGCATTAAGCTTTTTTAAGTAACGAATTTTCACGTTGATTTAAATAAGGTAATTAATTTCAAATTTCAAAGAAGGAAATTTTCACTTTATTTTTGTTTTGCAATGAAGATTAATAAAAGCTAAGGTCAATTACTTTAGATGGTTTGCTTTTTTTTTGGACAACCTGTTTTAACACATGATCAGTTGTGTTCCATTATCTAGTGTTGAAATTAAAAATAAAATAAAATTACTAATTTTAATATGAAGGGTAAAGTTACAAATAAAATTACAAATATTGTATATAAAGAAATATTTAGAGATTTACGAATTTTCAACTTTTTGTTTCCATATTGTATACTGTGTAATTGATTCTACTATATATTATATCTTTATATATGTTAAACATATTTTTATATTTCATATTGTGTTATTATTTAAATAAATTTATTTATTCTACCCCGTGTTCTACACGGGTACCTAACCTAGTGTTTATATATATATAGGCTAAGTATAAAATGAAAACCCACTTGAGTTGTGAAAACTCTAGAAACCCATTCTCAACCATATGTTTTTAGTTAATGTTTAAATCTTATGGTCCATAATTAAAGTGAATAAAAAATGTAAATATAAATATAACTTTTTCTCTATCCTGAAAACATATATAAAAATTAGTAAAAAAATATTAAAAAATAGCAAAACATTTTTTTTTTAAGTTTCGATGTTTTGTATTAAATGTTACAACATATATTACATGTAACAAAAAAAAACGATGTTACATAGGATTTTCGCGGGTTTTCACAACTCAAATGGGTTTTTATTTTAACCTAACCATATATATATATATATATATATATATATATATATATATATATATATATGGTTAGGTTAAAATAAAAACCCATTTGAGGTGCGAAAACTCTAGAAACCCATTATCAACCACACGTTTTAATTAAAGTTTGAATTATGTGGTCCACAATTAATGTTAATAAAAAATGTAAACATAAATATAATTTTTTCTCTCTCCTGAAAACATATATAAAAATTAGTAAAAAAATATTAAAAAATAGCAAAACAATTTTTTTTTATTTTTCGTTCTTTTGTATTAAATGTAACAACATATATTACATGTGAAAAAAAAACAAAAAACAAAAAAAAACGATGTTGCATAGGGTTTTCACGGGTTTTCACAATTAAAGTGGGTTTTCATTCTATACTTTTCTTACATATATATATAAAGGGTTCAAATAAGAATAAAAAGTTTTCTATGAATGGTAAGAACCAATATATTTTTAACATTTGGCATTAAAACCTATGGTAAAAGAATAATTCTAGGAAACAATGTCGGTTATAATGGTGAAAGAGTAATTCTAGAAAACTATGTCGGTTTTTGGTAATTTTAAATCTCAACTCTTGAATCCCCTAATCTAATTGCCCATAATTATTCTTACCATTTCTAAGAAACATTGTCTTTTTACAATACCATATCCATATATATATAATAAATTAAAACTGAATTGCAAAACTTTAATTGGAAGGTATTGACTACTAGGTATGCGGGTTCTTTTTTTTTTTCTTCATTTTAACCGTCACATTGTTGCTGATGTAATGTAACACTATACTGCGTACTCATGAAACAATTGACAATTTTACGTAGCACAAATGCATTAACATTCCAAACTGAAATTATAACTAAGGAAGCAAGAAGCATACCTAAATACTTTGAAATTGATTATAATTATAATATTATAACTATAGATAAATATCGAAACTTGGTGTCAAAAAGTCTTTTTAAGATCTTTTTAAAGCCGTGGTGTAACATTTGCCTGAGTTCGACTCCTCCTTGCAATCTATTTGTTTATTATTATTTTTTTTCGTCAGTTGTGAAGTGGATTTGTATTCTTTGTTTGACAATGTGACTTTAACTTTTAGATTAATTAGTTCTTTTCTTTTATATTTTTACTTTCTTTTTGTGTTTTAAATGTTTTTGTATTTGTTTTTGTTTGTGGTTTAAATATGTTTTTTTTTGTTTAGTTCCTATGTCGTGACCTGATACCAATCGAATTTGCATCAACTCACAACCACACCGTGTGAGTTTTACTGACAGACTACAAGTGATTTTAAATATGTTTTTTATATCATAAGTTGTACGAGTATCAATAGTATTCGTGTGTTTACTTTTTTGGGTTTATTGTTGTAACCATTATGAACCTAATTGATACCTACCGAATTCGCGTCGCTGCATTGCCGCAACGCGGCGTGTTAATACCTAGTTATGATAAATATCAAGATACAAACCTCACTATCTAAAAATGGAGTTATTCAAAAATTGTTAACATAGACTGAACATTTTAATTGAAGCAAATCAATCGGTTTAAGTTTTAAAGGATTCTGCTGATGGTTTGATAATCTAGGCTTAACAGTTAGGAACTTGGAACTGTAGGAACTGGGACACGAAAATAGTAAAAATATAATGAAATAAAATAAGTATAACGATACTCTCGTTATACAATAGAAATATCATGGTACAATACCGTGTACAAAACCAACAAGAAATAAATGTAAGTGCAGTTTTGTTATATAAAGATTCATGTTGATTTCTTTGGTGAGAACTTTAACAGAAACCGCTTGACTCAAGTCTTCCACCCGTTGGGTATCTTCACATTCGTCTTAGTTTTCCTTGGTGTGGTTAACTCCATTGACTGCAACAAAAGATGAACAAAACATTATATATATATTAAGTGTGGTTGAGGCACGTAGTCTATACGTTTCCCTTAAAACATATTTCGGGTCTCTACTAAAGAGTCCGTCTGTCTCCCATGGTACAACAACCGGAACATTGTGTGTACTGCCAGAGATGGCACTCGCACCCATGATTGCACTAGGTATATTGGTGTTCTTGAAAGAAAAAAAAAAGAATGGAAAGAATAATATGTTGATATAATAGAGTAGAAAGTATCCTCTCTATGGGTTCCCAACAAATGGGTTTTCAAGTGTTCTTCATGCTCTAAATACCTCTCTTGTGTATATCTCTTTGTACATGTCTTTTTCCTATTTTCAAATAAGACACCAAATCTAGTAAACATACAAGAGTTGTAGGTAAGTGATGAGTCTCACATAATTAGAGACTTAATACTCTAATAAAACTCATCAAGTGTCATAAAGAAACTCTACTCAATAGTTTCAACATAAGAAGAGTTTAATATTAATTTCCATTCACCAATTTATATTTTTCCAACAATCCCCAACATGAATGGAGATTAATCAAAACACACAAAATATCCAATGCAACCTCGACAGTTGCGTATTGCAGGATAGGTAGGTGTTAGCTTTGAACCTTCCTTTGTGTAACATACTTGAGATTAATCAAAACACACAAAATATCCAATGCAACCTCGACAGTTGAGTATTGCAGGATAGGTAGGTGTTAGCTTTGAACCTTCCTTTGTGTAACATACTTAGTCTCCTAGCGGTTAGTAGACGCGATGTCCTTGAACTAAGCCCCATTGGTGTAGACGACAATACACTTCACACAATACTCTCCCTATCCGGACACATCTCCTCATTGTCGTGTCCATTATGGTCCTGGAACACTAGCCTGGTTCTGTGAAAGCTCTAGGAATTGCGCACCCCACAATTTCATTCGAAGCGACCCCACTTCTCTTTCACATAGGTGATTATCCATAAATCATTAAAAGCATTAATGTTATTATGATTTACATAAATCATTAACCATATGTTATGCTTAACCTTACAACATGTCACTGTTGTTACAGGAATGGACTAGGAAGCAATTAAACTCCCTTTATAATTTAGGAGGATATATATATTATCTTATGTGTTAACTTATACATAGGTTATGCCCCCCACAGTGACCACCCTTTGATATATAATTAGGTTGTCCTATTGAACTTAGACCTTGGGATCTCTAGTCAACTAAGTTAGGTTTCCTTTATATAACCATTTTCATGGGCTTTAGTCTTATTCAACAACATGATCTCTACTAAACCCTCAGGTTGTTGGATCCATAACATTATCATTGACTTTGTTTAGTCACTCCAGATAACTTGCATAGTTGAGATCAGTTGTTATGATGTGTTCTTCACTTATAAGTTAATTTTGCCTATTGTTAACTTTCCAAGACTATAACCTCAGTGGCCACCTGAATCTGGTTATAATATTTGTCTTTGTAAGATACACTTATCATTAAGGCAACCACATCTCCATTATGTACTATGACCTTGTCCTCCACTTAGTCTTGTGTTTACAATGTTAGATTGTTTTACAATAATCCTCATTGCTAAACCTTCCAAGTTAAAATGCAAGACACCACCCCATTTAAGTGTTATTGGAAAACATTATCCAACTTGCAAATGGGGTAAGTAAAGATTTTCTCTTTCTACACACGCTTGAGAAGTCACCTTAATTACCATTTGTACATACCCCTAACGGGTTTCTTCTTAAATGGCTTCCCCCACATTTCTTGCATTTAGATTTTGTTTGTTTAACTTTACTAAGGACAAACTTAACACTCATGATTTGAACAAGATCACGTCATTGTATCAGCGAGTCCATCAAAGCTTGCTCATAGAGCAATACATGCCTTAGTGTAAGCTTCCACCACTTACTAGCCTTTCAGCTAAATTGGTCATGAAAGCTTGTTAACAAACCATCATAAATCCACTATCTTGGACAAACCTAGAAAATTGAGATCTTCTTAACATTCTCATAAGTTATGTCAATTCCTTAGATTGGATGAAAACCTTATTTACATTTGTCTATACACAAATTCTTTCTTGTGTATGTTTTGAATGTTTCAAGTTAATTAGTCTTCTCAAAGCACCATAATTAGCAAGTACTAGTCTAGCATGCTTTAGACTACAATACTCTAGCATATGAACAGAAGATGCATCATTCTGATCCTTCACAGCTTTAAAAGATAACACATTATCTCCTCCAAACATTCATTTATCAATTTAGACAAAATAATCATATTTCATTTTACAATACTTAATTCATCCATTAAGATCATAACTCGGTTGCCTTTAACCTCCAAGGCTTCAACGTAAGTCTTTAATCCAAGTCGCTTTGATGAATACATTTATCACAAATATGATGAATAATAACAATACAAATCATTAACATTTGAAGATTGAGTCAATTAGATTGATTGTCTACAGCGTAGCATTCTTAATTGCCTAAAGTGATGTAAACATTTCTATTGTTGTTTCAATATAACTATATATTGGATCGCCTTTCTAGAATTGAAGATAAATCCTCCAAATAGTTCCAACAACATTTATGACAATATAATCATTTACAAGTCCATCACTAACTATTTTAAGTCTCATATAATAGATCTCACAAGATATATAAACTCATTTACAAGAATAACATATATTTCTTTCATATGTTATAATTATCGAGAACACACAATTGTGCATTTCCATGTTGATGCTGTCAATATTAGATGACATATCTCATTCTTGTGTATTTTATCTCAGTACACTCACCACGTTTTCTCATGAAACTTTCATGATGTTTTTATACATTTGATGTCTCGTCTTAACTTTTAGTCAATGCAACAACTCACAAGTTTTTTTTTTTTTTTTTTTTTTTTTGCAAAATTCCTTTTGCACTATCCATTTAAAATTATTCCTTTTTTTTAACATTAATTTTCGTTAAAAAACTCTGTAAAATAATTTCGTGTCACAATAAATATTGTTGTATTTGGTTGTAAAACTACAAGTGTTATCCGAAGATATTGAACACAAATAATAATACAACCGAAACTACAACACAAAATGTAAAACACTTTTTAATAATAAATATTCAAATGGAAAAAATAGACGATGTCTATACATCAAATCTCAAAGTGTAATTATTATCTTCAACACTTTCATCATCCGATCGAAATCATTTCAATGATATCATTTTATGCTTTGTATTGAGGTACTCCCTCAAATAGAACTCCACGCACACATATCCTCATATCCTCGTTTCAATTTTGAAACTATATTCTTGAACAATGATGTTCAAAATAACATCAAGTTGTTACGACTACTATACTTAAGTGACAACGCTTGAACAATCTATCTTGTTCACACAACACGAAGTTGTTTTCCACTATAAAGTAACCTTGAGAACGTTATCTTAATTTAGCATACACCACTTTTAGCAAGAGTAGCAAACTTTTTTGTAAAATTTTAAATTGCAAAAATTTATTTAAAAATCATACTAAATCATTTCCTTAGTTTTGCAATTATATTATATTATATTATTAATATCAATAAGGCTTTATAAACTATTCATGTACTAAAACAGTTTCTAGCACACATGTTAAAAAAAACATGTCGTAACGCACACATTACAAACTTAACGTTTTCATATAACGTTTCCAATGATAGAGTTTATAAAATAAACCATTTCTAATTGTTTCTAACGCACACGTTAGAAAATTCAATGTCCATAAAAACATTTCCAGCCAGTACGATTTATAAAATAAACAATTTCTAGCAAACATGTTATAACTTAAACGATTCTAACGCACACGTTAGACGAAAGACAATACATACACCAAACATTAAACGTTAAGGCAAAACCTTTTAAATTGTTGGTTTTTCTTGTGTATAACCCAAAAGTCACTCAATTAACACAAAGTTAATGCGTGAATTATTAGTGACTTAATGAGAAGAATATGAAAAGACACACATGGAATCTTTTATGTATTATTTCACTAAAATACACATGTACGTCTTACTACACTATTTTCTAACACGCCCGTTAGAACATTAACGTTTACACAAAACATTTTAAACACATATATTTATATATATAATAAATCTCATCTAAAACGCATGTTAGATATTTAAACATATGGTCATATGTTGTATACCAATACGCCCGGTCTAACCCACAAGTTAGAAAATAACCGATTACAAAATTGGTTTTAAACTGATGTTTTTTATGCACCATTTCTAATTAGAAAACCGCCAATTACAACGATCATTTTAAAATGAACGGTTTAATAAGAATCATTTCTAACATGGTTGTTAGACATAAAACCTCAATGGTTATCGAAAAACCGTTTCTAACACTGTTGTTAGAATACTGACGATTACAAAAATCGTTTCTAAACCAAACGGTCGAATCAAACATTTCATTATGTAACACAACATTTTTTTAGATATAAGATTGTACTCCAATCTTTAAAATATCTAAAAAAGATATTGTACCACAAATAATATTTCCCAAAATTATTTCTAAAGTTTCATGAAAAATATCTTTTATATCAATTCTTTCGTGAACCCAAAATCCTTATAAATAAGGTTTAAGATTGTAGCAACAATCTAACGAAATCTGATTTAAGTTTGTAGGAACTGGGACAAGAAAATAGTAAAAATATAATAAAATAAAATAAGTATAACGATACTCTCGTTATACAATAGAAATATCATGGTACAATACCGTGTACAAAACCAACAAGAAATAAATGTAAGTGCAGTTTTGTTATATAAAGATTCATGTTGATTTCTTTGGTAAGAACTTTAACAGAAACCGCTTGACTCAAGTCTTCCACCCGTTGGGTATCTTCACATTCGTCTTAGTTTTCCTTGATGTGGTTAACTCCATTGACTGCAACAAAAGATGAACAAAACATTATATATATATATATATATATATATATATATATATATATTAAGTGTGGTTGAGGCACATATTCTATACGTTTCTCTTAAAACATATTTCGGGTCTCTACTAAAGAGTACGTCTGTCTCCCATGATACAACAACCGGAACAGTGTGTGTAGTGCCGGAGATGGCACTCGCAACCATGATTGCACTAGGTATATTGGTGTTCTTGAAAGAAAAAAAAGAATGGAAAGTGTTGATATAATAGAGTAGAAAGTATCCTCTCTATAGGTTCCCAACAAATGGGTTTTCAAGTGTTCTTCATGCTCTAAATACCTCTCTTGTGTATATCTCTTTGTACATGTCTTTTTCCTATTTTCAAATAAGACACCAAATCTAGTAAACATACAAGAGTTGTAGGTAAGTGATGAGTCTCACTTAATTAGAGACTTAATACTCTAATAAAACTAATCAAGTGTCATAAAGAAACTCTACCCAATAGTTTCAACATATGAAGAGTTTAATATTAATAATTTAATATATTAATTTTCATTCACCAATTTATATATTTCCAAGAGGAACCAGGTAGTATAACTAGCTAGTCGTTTACGTTGTACTTATTTTTTTTATCCTTTCAATATGCAGTTTCACGCATGTATATGTGTTATAATTAGTTTTCCATATGCAAACCTAACTATCTAGCAAGTATGAGAAGGTAAGCATAGATGTTCCTAAACTGTTACTGATCCATATAAACTGAAGTAAATAAGTCAGTTTGAAAGTTCTATAACTCGGTTAATGGTTTGACAAACTGTGCCTTATTGATCAATTTATGGTTTTGGAACTTAAAACCTGTCATGATGTAAATAGAATAGCCATTTAATTTTATTGTTGATTTTCTTTTTCAAGATTAGATATGCGTTTAGTTAGGCATAACTACAATATGCATGACTTTATGCCTTTATCGTTTTTAAAAATTTATACAAACCCGCGACTTCAAGATGAATCGCTTTGGCTGATCTAGTTTGCCGTTTACTATAACGTTAGTTACCTGCTCGATTTGTAATTTCGTCAAAACTGGCCGAGCAAGACCGTTAACCCCCTTAAAGGCAACATCATGTCCCGACAACTTCATACCGCAAGCCTTCTTAAGATACTTGGTTTGTCTAAAAAGTACATCTCTATTCGCAATACATTTGGCGTCTTCTAAACTTCTAATAAAGCTAATCATGCGTATAGACTCAGTATTGTCACCAAGAAACTAAATTCCTCAAACAATATTTCACATCCAGAAACAATATCCTATTTCTCAAATCGAGCCTTCTATTAATCATATAACTAATAATCTTTTTAGCCCTTTTAATGGGCTTGAAATAACATCATAAGAGTATACATTACATCAATTTATAAGATAATTTAATTTCAGGTGACCTAATGGATAAGGCGTCTGACTTCTAATCGGGCGATTGTGGGTTTAATTATTTTATTTATTTATTTATTTATTTTTTTGTGTTTCTGAGAGTTTGATGTAACAGTAATAGAAGCATTATTATCATGTTTATTTTTCTATTTATATTTATTATTTAACATAAATAGATTCTAGAAAGAAGCTGAACCAATGTTTTAAAAACCGGTTTTTTACACGTACCGGATTGGACTAAAAAATGGTACAACCGGTTGAACTGGGTTTTACCGGGAGGTTCAACCGGTTGAATAGTTTACTTTATAATTTCCTATAAATACAACTTTAACTCCAAAAATAACCCAAAAGTAAATGATTCATAACAAAAAATAATCAAAAAGTCAATCCGTATTAAAAAAATAACACAAAAGCACTCAATTTTATAAAAAGAGTCATAAAGCTTACACGTTTGAATATTAGATGTTGGGTTAAAAGTAATTTTGATAAAATATGGGCCGCAAATATTAAAAAATTTTTATTGGACATAAAACCGGTTTGCGGGTAAAAACCGGTATTTTAGAAAAAACCGCCGGTATGATATTCTAGCAAACCGGCCAAAAATACTGGACTTAAAATACCGGCCTGCTGTGCGAAATCCGGTTTAACCGGTTCAACGGACCAGTTTGAACCGGTTTTTAAAACATTGAGCTGAACACATAGATTTGAACCTGCATGTCATAATGTGAACTCGTAGAGGGGGTTCTTGAGTGAGGTTAAGAGCAGTTCGTGCACAGTTTAATTTCTGCATTTCAATTGAAGTTGCTTTTAACAGTTGTATCAGAGCCACTTTTGCAAATTTCTAAAACTCTAATAAGTTAAAACTGATTAAATCAATTTTTGTTTTACTTCCCTAACAGTTCTGGTTTTTTGGTTTTTGGATTTTCGGTTTCGGTTCGGTTGTTTTCGGTTTTTTTAATTGTGTAATGCAAAAAAAAAAGAAAAAAAGAAAATGCATATTTTAAGCTTGTATAAGAACGTGTTAAAATACCACAGTCCACATATATATTGAATTCAAAAAACAAAAATAGGCATGTGTTACATGGAACTATACGAATACAAAGTTTTTTAAATAGAGTTTAAAAATTAAAAAACATTAAAAGTTTTGTCCTAATCTTCATTCATCATCTTATTTATTTATTTTAAAAGTTTAGTTCATTCCTCATCATCTTGATAATCTTTATCATCATAAATCGATTCGGTCCGGTTTTTTTCGGTTTTTTAAAAATGGATAACTGAATTGAAACCGAAATTTCGGTTTTTCAAAAAAACAAAAAATTAACCGTCGGTTAATGCTTCGATTCAGTTTTTTTGGTGCGGTTTTTTCGATTAATTCGGTTTCGATTCTGTTAATTCGGTTTTCTGCTCACCCCTGGTTTCTAGTATCTTCTATTTTTGGTTGTCTTGGAAGTGCTTTGTAATAGATAAAGATTTTTCAAATTTTTTGTAAAATATCTAATACAAAGAAAGATCAAGATTTGGGTTGAAAACATGAAGATCAAGAACAATAAGTGGACCAAGATGGAGATTACGAAGCAAGTGAGAGCTGATTTAAGTTGTTCGGATTTTGCCCCCTTTAACCCGTTTGATGTTTCTAAATGGTTCGCGCGACATCCAAAGATCATGGTGTTAAAAATATACATGCTATTTTCCATTTTCCATTTAATAATACATGCAAAATTTATTTATCGTTTGAATTTATTTTTTATTTCTTCACCTCTCATATTGATTTTTCTTAATTTTTTGTTTTTGCATATGGGCCTCATTGGTGGGATGCTTCAAGACCGGTCTTCTTCTAGGCATCATCGTAACGTTTATATGGAAACCTTAAGGTTTAAGTCAAGTTAGGGTGATTTGGCTCGCTAAAACCATATTGAATCGTGCTAAGGCGGCTTCGAGGCTTTGTAGTGTGGGTCCTACTTAATCATATGAACTAATGAATTGTCACACCTTATTTGTCTCGATGAGTATTAGGGCATGGGTTTAACTGGACAAAAATACCGGTGATCGCAGTTTTTGTGTTATTAATTAAATAACCTAAGTGTTTTGTAAAGACAATTCCTAGTTCTGATTCTATTGTAAATCTTTTTGGGGACGAAAATTGATAAAATACGAGTACTTTAAAATACGAGTACTTTAAAATAACCTAAGTGTTTTGAAGTGTTTAATATCGTGTGTTTTAGTTGTTTGTATCTATAAAATACGAGTACTTTGAGTGGTTTTATGTATATAGGTGCTCGTAGCTTAAAGGAACTAATTTGGAGCACTTAGGATTGCAAGGAATTGAGTTATGAGCAAAAAGCAAGCAATCGAGGGAGTTCGGAAGTGATTCATGCGCGTTTAAAGTAAAACAGGCATATCCGGGGCTAGAAAATGAGTTACGGAATCCATAATATATGAATTTTGGGTTTCTCGACGAGAAAAGTATGTAAATGGAATCAAAATTGACGTAAGGCAGCAGCTTCTAACCGTCGCCTACGGCCACGGTGTAAGCTACGGTGATCAGGCCTTAGCTTACGGCCTGGTCTGACGAGAAATCCGATTTTTCTTGTTATTCTTACATATTTAAGCCCGGTTAAACCCTAAGTTGATTATCCTTCATACCCTAGCCACCTTGGATGATTATGGGGCTTTGATTCATCATCTTAACACCTTCCAATCATCAATTTTTCAATAGTTTCATCCTTCCAATCCATACTCGAGTTAATCGTGATGCAGTGGCAAGGCTAAATCATTCGTGGTCACTTCAGGTGTAGGGTTTGCATATGAACTGATTATTTTTATGAATATTACATGTATTGGGATTAGTTTTGATTAATCTTTTGGTTGATTGAATCTATATGTTTATTGGAACCGATTAAACAGTTGTTTTTCTGGGACTTTCGTTTATCATCAATTATTTGATTTGTGTTCATCAATATTTAGGATTAAGTTTTTATCATCATTGAACTGTTTGCCATTAATCATTGATAGATGCTAATTTTATATTAATGAACTGGTAATTAGGTAGACCGTGTTCAGTTGTGTCCATTATTCGGATTAGGTTCTGTGAATCACTAAACCAAACTAATATGTCTAGTAATTATTTATCTATTCTAACAAATGAATCATGTCTATGCGATTCCCCAATTTGCATAAATTATTGTCATTCAGTTGATTGCATATCCCGAACCTGAAGTGTAGTCACTGTTTTCTTAAATTTTTTTATAACCAAATTAATTTCCAAACCATTTGACATCGTCTGTCCGCCTAGCATAATTACTGTTAAACAATAAACTCGATTGGCACTTTCCACTAATTCCATGTGGATTCGACACCTTACTTGTCCTTACAAGTAAAGATAGTTTATAAATGTTTTTGATTGGTCTTTCAATATCGATCACCGGACCAACCATTTTGAAGGCTTAAAGCGAATGAAATTTGGGCCGTTACCAAAAGTTAGAAATATGAAATTATAGAATTTATAAATTTTATTTTTAAAATTCACCGAGCAATAATTGCTAAGGGTGCAAACGAACCGAGCTGCTCCCGAGCTACTCGAGATTAGCTCGTTAAAAAGCTCGATTGAGCCGAGCTTAATCGAGCCTGAGCCCAAGCTCAAGCATAAAAGTAAGCTCGTTTAATAAACGAGCCTGAGCCCGAGCTTCACTTATCGAGCTTGAGCCGGCTCGCGAGCCTAAATGAACTTGCCATTTATATAATTTTTTAAAATATACATTTAATAATTATTAATTAATATATATAATGTTATGAAAAAATAATTAAAAATAACTAAATAATATATATTATTTTATACATAAAATTGTAATAGAAAAAATATATAAAAAATTATTATAATTATAAAAAATAATTGATATTTAGTAAACGAGCCGAGCCCGAGCCGAGCTTGAGCTTGAAACTCTACTCACGAGCCGAGTTCAAGCTTTGAAAATAGAGCTCGAAACGAGCCGAGCTCGAGCCTAGTCGAGCTAGGGCTCGGCTCGTTTGCACCCATAATAATTTCCATGTTTCGTTTATAAAAATATAATATTTTCAATTTTGTTTTAAAAACCAAGTTTGATATATATATATATATATATATATATATATATATATATATATATATATATATATATATATATCCAGATAGCTCTTAAACGGGTTATAACATCTCATTAAATTAAAAATTAATCTTACCAATTATTTGATATGAAAATCCTATAAAATAAGGATATACTAAAAATTAATATCCAATTCAAAAAGAAAAAAGATATTATTTATAATTAATAAATAATTTTATAGTAAAAAACATAAGTGGGTCATGGTCACCAAATCCATATAGCTTTTAGATGGGTTATAACATATCATTTATTTATGAAACCCTTTCATCATTAAACCCTAAGTATATTATTAACTTTCTTGCAATAAAGAAAATTAAAATCTAAAAAAGAAATATTAAAAAACGAAAAATGTAAAACAACCATTCTCTCAAGTCATCAGATTGCTTTATTTTAAAATGAAGGTTTGTCATGCATTTGACCCGAATTCACGGGTAAAGGTCTCACCAAATCCAGATAGCTCTTAAACGGGTTATAACATCTCATTATATTAAAAATTAATCTAATAAAATACTTGATATGAAAAACCTATAAAATAGGGATATACTAAAAATTAATATCCTATTTTATTTAAAAAAAAAGATATTATTTATAATTAAGAAACAATTTTATAATAAAGAAAATAAACGGGTAATAGGTATCACCAAACCCAGATAGCTTTTAAACCGGATTATAACATATCATTTATTTGTGAAACCATTTTATCATCAAACCTCAAGTATATTAATTATTAACTTTCTTACGATAAATAAGATTGAAATCCAAATATACATATATAAATATTAAAAACAAATAATGTAAAACAACCCCCATAATAAGGGGGATAAAATCTAGTATATATATAATTGCCTACGAATGAAGGCCTCACGTCGCCCCCTCCCGTGCTACCAGATTGCTCCATTTCAAAATCGTAGCCTCTCATTGATTTAGGTTTTTTAAAAGGATTTCGCAGGTCAGCAGATCTCATTCGGATCCCCCAAACCCGAGTATGAAATAACTTGTTTATTTCACAATTCTTTCAATCGAAACCCTAATACCTTCAACCAACCTCTTAAGTCCTCCAGTATTCAACGTTTGTTTAAACTAATCGACTTTTGAAGCCTCTTTCAGAGATATATATTATGTATCTTCATCTCTATGATATTTCCATTGATGAATTCTCCAAGGTCCTGTTTCGTGAAACGACGATAACTTTTTAGGGTTTTATTTACATTGAATAAACTATATTTGTTAAACATCAGTGTTGTTTCATTGTTTGTTTTAGGCTGTATCTTCATCGGCATCGATATGATTTTTTCATTGATGAATTATCCAATGACCTATTTTCCAAACGAAGGTAACTTTTTAGGGTTTTATTAACATTTAATAAACTATATTTGTTTTGTTTCGCTGTGTTTAGGGCTAATTAAGGTTAAGATCAACTAGCTGATGTTTTGTTTGATTGATCATATGATATTTTACATTGAATTATTTGTTACTGTGAATTTTAGGGTTAAGATCAACCAGTTCATGTTTTGTTTATTGATTCTATGATATTTTACATTGAATTTTTTGTTACTGTGAATTAACATCATTATGTTTTAAGTTTTTTTTTGTTATTATTACATCACAACATTGATAATAATAATAATAATAATAATATCCAGGCATGTTTATGGTTTTATATTCTGTAAATGTTTTTATAATTTTCATTAACAACTAACCTATACTGCATTAATTTAACTTTATAGAATGGTTTGCAATTGATGATGTTTATAATTTAACACTGAGGTTATTTAGGTCATTTAATTATAATTGTAGCAGAAAAATATACTCAAAACTTCAGAAAAATGAAGTTCTAATTTTCTGTCATGTCATTTATACTGCAATAAACTTTCATCAACTCGGTTATAGTTCAATTAGTTTTTGTTTATGTTTACAACACAATGTTATTAAGACTATTCTGAAATGATAATTTAGTATGCAATTAGTTTATATTTATCATTGCAGCAGAAAATTACTAATAACAATATAATCCTAATGAGGTAATTTATGTTAGTTGTTTATGATTTTATCAAAAAATCTATAATTATTAGTTCAAAAATATTAAAACATTAGTAAAATCAATTGCTAAACATCATAATTGCAGCAAAATATTATTACTAACAAAACAACTAATAAGAATTAAAAAAACCATAAATCTGGAATTTATTTATTAACAATAAATTTTAATATCTTATGTAAAGAAACATAATATATTATAAATTATAAATTATAAATTATATACTCTTTGTTATAGAAAATATCTATTATATAGAAAATCTATATCTAAATGGAATTTTAAAATAATTAAAAACCCATAAATCCGAATTTATATATAACTAAATTTATTTTATATAAACATAATAATATATTATAAAGTATATATTTTTAATAATAGATAATATATTTGAATGTTATATCTAAATTCTATTTTATAGGATTTCTATATCAAAATACAATCATCTATAAATATGGTTGAGTTTTTTCATTATTAAATCATAATTCACCTTCTTCTGCATTCACTTAATCGGTTCTTATTTAAGTTTAAAGGCTCGTTTTCTGTTTTTTGATTTAATAATTATTAGTCATTTAACCTGAACTGTAATCATAACACAGCCATTTTTATGTTTATTAATCTATTTTTTTGTTATTAATCTCATCTGCTAATTAAGATTGTGTAATTTTACAAACGTAAGAAAGATTAAGAATATTTAAGGTAAATATGTAATACAAATGAACAGATTCCTCAGGACATATTAAACTTAAAAACTGAATGCTTTTCTAATTTGAGATTTGTATAGGACAATGGCAGCCAAGAATTACAAGTTATTGAATGATTTAAATGATGTTGATGAGAACTCGGTTGTGTTAGCAAAGGTAATCAGAAAGTGGATGAACCATA
Organism: Bidens hawaiensis; assembly: GCF_021521415.1. NCBI lineage: Eukaryota > Viridiplantae > Streptophyta > Magnoliopsida > Asterales > Asteraceae > Bidens > Bidens hawaiensis. The sequence continues at coordinate 694,564 of NW_027491292.1, read as the reverse complement.
TTATTGACAAACCTCTAGCCATTCTATCAATGGATTTAATCTTTGAAGACAAAAAGGTAAACAAGGCTTTATACTACATCTTATTAGAACCTATGTTTTATAAATATTACATAATGTTTTCCTATTTATTTCAGAGTAATAGAATTCATGCTTCAATATCGAAGTAGATTATGAATAGCTTTGAAAAGAAGATAGATGAGTATGTCTGTTATGAAATTTAAAAAGCAAAGTTTTCAGCTTATGTTGACAGGTTCAAGTATGTTGAAAACTCAAAGAAACTAACATTCAAAAGAACCACTAAAGTAAAGTTCTAGGATGATTTTACTGAAAATATTCATGGTCCAACTTTACAACAATTGAAGATCTACTTTCCGACTCAATTTCAGTTGATACATGCATAGGTTTAATAGCATAAAATATTAATAATTAATATGTTCATATACTAATGTTAATAACTTTATTTGTTTTAATCTTTAAAACAAATGTTATTTGAATCATTGAAGATGCTGTTTATGTTCAAGATATCACAAAGATAAATGTTAAACCTGTTGAAAGATTGAAGATTAACCTATGTGATAGCAAGTAAGTAAATTTAATATGTATCTGTTATAAATTCTTTGTTTGTTAACAAACTTCATATATGCTTATTTCAGTGATAATAAAACCAGTATGACTTTATGGGATGCATATGCTATGAGACTTCAGTCTTTTGTTGAGAGAAACCAAGGAAACCCTCATGTTATTACTGTTTTACAATTTGCTATGTACAAATATATGATCGTTAGTTACACATCTATATAATATATTTGTTGGGTTTTAACAAGATTATCAAAGTCATAAAACTCCAATTTTATGAAAAACGTAGCGGATAAAAGATTTAAATCTTGTTAGTTCATAGTGAATAAAACCAATTTTATACATGCAAAACCCAAACCCGGATCCAAATACGAAATACATACTATCAAACACATGCATGTCACTATAAGTTCATGCATGTTAAACTACCTTTCAAGTAAACCAAAGAAGTATGAAGGAGATGGTGAAAAGTAGGCAAGAACTTCAATAGGTAGTTCCTCAAGCTAGTGTACCCCAAGATCCAACAACACACCTTTAGCTAGGATTTTAGCACTTAAAAAACACCTCCTTGTTCTTCTTCTCCTTTGGCCAAAATTGGAAGAGAAAGGAAAAGAGTGAGAGTGTTTTTTATTACTTGCAAAAATGTGTAATAAAAAATGAAAGAGAGATGTTGTGGTCATTCAAAAGCACCACCCAAACTGCCAATCACAAAATTTTCATGTCTCCACTCACTTGAAAATAATAATATAAAATTGATAGAGAAAGAGGGGGGGCCACCCTCATTCCCATTTCAATTTTTATATTTTTTTTTGAAACAAGTTTTAAAATGTAAAACTTATTATGTTATGTATTTTCATTTCATAGAATTATAACATAACATTTTTCAAGCAACATGCAAATTGATAAGTGTTACGTATTGTTATTTAACCATCTTAAATAACATTATGTAATGTTCTCTCTCAAAATATAAATCATCCATATGATTTATTCATTTCACAAGTACATTGTATTTAGAAACCCTTTCCAAATAACATAGGTGTCAATATTTATTTACTTATGATCATATCATATATAAAAAAATATAATCGGTGTTTGTCTAGCTTGTTATTGGGTATGACCCGAGTTGGATCATAACGTACTAGCCACATTAATCATAATATGTGTCCTGGGCAGACCGAGTCCAACAATCTCCCACTTGCACAAGATACATAGAAGATTGATGCAAGTAGCAAATACCGCCTAACTACGGTTTACTACCCTTAATACGCATGATGAAGTGCCATTCAATAACATCATCCCCTTCAAGTCCCTTACTTGAAATGATTTAGGTGAAACTATCATTTATCCTTTTGCCACATATGTCATGTCAAATCCAGAGACACAGAGTGATCATTCTCTGTTGATTTAACTTTGCATGTCTTAGACATCTTACTCTCAAAGAATAAGAGGGACAAATCCCGTTTTGACTACATATGTCTTTCACAATCACTTAGTACTGTACCTGATCTTAGACTTATGTACTGTCATGTTTCAGAGCAGCGAAGAACTAAGTCAAAGCATAAAACTTGGTGAATATCAAGACCCTATATGTATCTCAGGTCGGAGGATACTATGATATTCGCCTTTTACTCAAATTTACTTATGTTCAATCAGAAAGATTCCATGTGGTAACATTTGAGAGCGGGTCAGTCCAATATTTATATCCCATAAATATCTATAAACCTTGGCAGCAACCTTTTGCTCTATATTCATACCTTATGAATATCTACCAATCCAAGTTCATAATAGTCTTATCTTCATACTTGTTCCCACAATTATGAGCGACTATGGACATTTAGAATAATTAACTTACTCATGGATTTAAACATGCTAAAATGGAACGTAACTCAAAATGTCATAATGATAAACCATAATCATATGAATGAGTGAAAATAACAATTGTTCCGATATCCAAATACAAAATTTGATCATATCCAATCACTAGAATATCGAAGTCCTAAGGCACAAGTGTGACCTTCATGCTTTGGCCTTTCAAGAAGCTTCGTGAGTGGATCCGCAATGTTTTGATCGGTGTGAACTTTGAGAATACATATCTTTCCTTTCTCAACTTCATCCCTTATGTAGTTGAACCTCCGTTCAATGTGCCTTGTCTTTTGATGAGCACGAGGTTCCTTGATTTGAGAAATCGCACCCTCGTTGTCACAAAAGATTTCTAGAGGGTCCTGAATGGTACGGATCACCCCTAGGTCGGCAATGAATTTCCTAATCCACGCAGCTTCTTGAGCTACCAATGAGGCGGCGATGTATTCCGATTCTGTGGTGGACAAAGCTACCACATCTTGTTTCGAGCTCTTCCAAGAGACTGCGCCACCATTCATAACGAAAACATATCCCGATTGTGGTTTGGAAACTCGCATCCGTGTAACCCTTTATAACGAGTTCCTCCTCACCCGAACCGTATATTAGAAACATATCCTTAGTCCTTCTAAGGTATTTCAATATACTCTTGATCGTCATCCAATGGCTACTTCCCGGATTATGTTGGAATCTACTTGTCATGCTTAAAGCGCATGACACATCCGGTCTAGTGCATACCATTGCATACATGATGGATCTAATAGCCGATGCGTATGGGATCCCATTCATTTTATCTTGATCTTCCTTTGAGCTTGGACATTGATACGCACTCAATATTGTTCCTCTTTGAATAGGTACCAATCCTCTCTTAGAGTTCTCCATCTTGAACCTTTTCAGGATTTTGTCAATGTATGCACTTTGGTTTAAACCTATCAACCGCCTTGATCTATCCCTATAGATCTTTATTCCCAAAATATAGGCGGCTTCATCAAGATCTTTGATGAAAAACAACTTCCAAGCCATACTTTTACACCTTCGGGTTGGAATGACATTCCCAAATAGTAGTATGTCATCAACATACAATACTAAGAAGATAATGATGCTCCCACTAGCTTTCTTATACACACAAGCTTCATCACCATTTTTGATGAATCCAAATTTCTTAAATTCTTCATCAAAACGGTGATTCCAACTTCTAGATGCTTGTTTCAATCCATAGATTGATTTCTTTAACTTGCATACTTTGTTAGGATGTTGTGGATCGAAAAAACCTTCGGGTTGAACCATATAGACATCTTCCTCAAGATGCCCATTTAGAAAAGCGGTTTTGACATCTATTTGCCATATCTCATAGTCATAATGTGCGGCTATGGCAAACAATATCCTAAAAGACTTTAGCATTGCTACGGGAGAAAAAGTTTCATCATTGTCAACCCCTTGAGTTTGAGTGAAACCTTTTGCTACAAGTCTTGCTTTATAAGTATCCAAGTTTCCATGCATATCAGTTTTCTTCTTGAAAACCCACTTACTTCCAACCGGTTTGGAATTAAGAGGTAGTACAACCAAATCCCATACTTGATTGTCATGCATGGATTGCATCTCTACGTTCATGGCTTCAAGCCATTTGTCACAATCGGATTGTGACATTGCATCACGGTATGTGGTGGGTTCATCCGATCTACCACATAGCATCCATCCTTGAAAAATCCATATCTTTCGGGTGGATGTCTAATTCTACCGGATTTGTGAACGTTTAGTATCTTTTGATCAACCATTTCATCATTCTCAACAACCTCTTGTTGATTGCTAGTGTCAACCAAACGTGTATCGGCTTGTGGTTCTGGATCCTCCTCGAGTTCCACTGTTCTACTAGTACCTTCCATAAGGAACTTAGTTTCCAAGAACTCGGCCTTTCGAGCAACGAACACTTTTTGCTCGGTTGGCTTGTAGAAATAATATCCCATGGAGTCCTTGGGATATCCTACAAAGATACACTTAGTGGACCGACTTTCAAGTTTGTTTTGGTGTTGTTCTTGACATAAGCCTCACAAACCCATACCTTTAAATATGTTAATGATGGAGCTCTTCCATTCCATATTTCAAAAGGTGTCTTGTCCACTTTCTTGGTTGGAGCCATATTTAGAATACGGGCCGTGGAGAGCAAAGCGAAACCCCAAAATGATAGAGGCAATGTGCTTCTAGCCATCATAGATCGAACCATATCTAATAGAGTTCGATTTCTCCTCTCGGACACACCATTATGTTGTGGTGTTCCGGGTGGAGTAAGTTGTGAGATGATCCCACAATTTCTAAGATGATCTTCGAAAGCATCACTTAGGTATTCACCTCCTCTATCCGAACGAAGTACTTTGATGGTTTTATCGAGTTGATTTTGTACTTCATTTTGGAAGATTTTGAACATTTCAAAAGCTTCATCTTTGTGTCTTAACAAGTACACATACCCATAACGACTATAGTCGTCAATAAAGGTAATGAAGTATCTTTCACCATTCCTTGTCATTGCCTTAAAAGGACCACATACATCCGAATGTATGATACCTAATAAGTCTTTTGCCCTTTGGTTTGTTCCACTAAAGGGGTCCTCGATCATCTTTTCTAACATACAAGACTCGCATTTATCGAATGAATCATCACTTGATTCCAAAAGACCATTCTTTTGAAGTGTATGTATGTGATCTTTGTTTATGTGACCAAGACGACAATGCCAAAGATAAGTCTTACTCAAATCCATTTTGAGTCTTTTGGTGCTTGATTGGTACAACATGTTATCATAAGATGTGTTATCATGAACTAATTCATAAATGCCATTAGATGGCATTGCATTAAAATAAAATACATCATTCATGAAAACATAAATACAATCATCCATAAACTTAAAATCATAACCGTATTGTCTTAACAAGGAAACGGAGATAATATTCCTAGTTAAACTAGGAGCATACAAAACATTATTTAAAGTAACTTCCAAACCATTTGGAAGCTTCAAAATGTAGTCCCCTCGGGCTTCGACAACAACCATTGCTCCGTTGCCCATGAAGAGACTAATATCTCCATTCTTGAATCCTTAATTTCCTTTGAACCCCTGCAACAAATTGCAAATATGAGTTCCACATCCGGTATCCAATACCCATGTGTTAGAGGAAATAATATTAAGATCAACATGAATCATGAAAGTTATACCCAAGGTTTGCCCCGCATCCCTCTTAGCTTTCAACTCTTTTAGATAGGTTGGACAATTGCTCATCCAATGCCCTATCTCCCCACATCCAAAACACGGATCCTCCGCGCAAACCTTTGGCTTCTTTTCTTTTGGTTTGGGTGATCCCGCTTTTGCCTTTCCCTTGAACTTAGCCATGACTTGTCCCTTACCTTTGGCAACCTTTGCCTTAGGTTCCGGGTGATGCCTCTTCCTATTGCTTCCCTCATTGATCGTGAGAACAGGTAAAATCTTTTTACCCATTCCCGTCTCGGCCGTCTTGAGTATTGCATGAAGCTCACCAATGCTCTTGTCCCACCCATTCATGTTATAATTCATAAAAAAAGTCTCAAATTTCTTGGTTAGCCCATTTAGGATCAAATCCGTGGCTAACTCGTTTGAGACGCGACAATTAAGGCGCTCGAGACGATCAATGTGGCTTTTCATCTTAAGCACATAGGAGGAAACGGATTGGGTTTCTTCCATACGACATGCATGAAGCGCTCGAACCGTTTCGAAGCGTTCCACCCTAGCTTGTGTAAGGAACATTTCCTTAAGTTGGGTGATCATGTCGTATGCCCCATGAAGTTCAAAATCCTTTTGAATTTCGGGAATCATAGTTCCCAACATGAGGCAAGAAACTTGCACGGAATCCTCATTGTGCTTTACCCAATTGTTATAGTTATCGGCATCGTCAATGCTAGGTTCTTCGGGAATAGGCTCTTCTATCACGTAATATTTCTTTTCTTGCTTGAGAACGATTCTCAAGTTTCGATACCAATCCATAAAGTTGGTATAGTTTAGACGATCCTTATCGAGAATAGATCTTAGTGATAGGTTGTTAACGGGTGGAATAATAACGTTAGGTGGATTGTTGATTGCGGCCATCTACAAATATAACAAAGCTCAATTTTAGTATTTTCGATATCAATAATTAATTTTAATCGTTAATACCCTTTATGTCTCCTAGACAATTAATGATTAAAATCTAGAACCCAACGTTACATTCAAATAGTAGTTAGGTGACATTTATCCTACTATTTAAATTAACAAGGTAGTCAACGTTTGACAATTGCAACCCTTTGCAACTTCTAGTTTTATGGGATCGGTTAAACATCTTATGTTTAGTTGGCATGTTTAATCCCATCAACACCATTGTATACCATGCTTCGGTGACCCTATTCACATGGTTTCCAATTTAAGTCGTCCTACTTATACACACATGTGAGTTTACATATACAAGTGGTTAGGTGACCTTTATCCCACTTATATGGTAAACCCACCTCAAACTCCCAAGTTTCCTCCAACATGGTTAGGTGACCTTTATCCCATATCGAGTTCCCAAGTGATTCGAGTGTTGTATAAAAGGAAGGTGTTCGACTTATTTTATAAAAGGGATTTTAGTTTTCTAAATTCTAGATTGGAAAAACTTTTATGTACCTTTCATTTGCATGCATTCAAATGTATGGTATTAAGTTGAAAAACCCATTTTCAAAATTCCTATTAATAAAACCCATTTTATTATGAAATCATTATACTTTAATAAAACCAATTTTAATTACCCTAACGATTTCTAAGGAACCAATTTTATGCTAGTTGTTGATTTTAAGTAGTTAGCAAACCATATTGCAATAACACAAACAAAAGAAAATCAACCATGCAAGCATAAAACATACAACCACAAGTTCATAACCATAGCCTCCTAATGTTGACTACACTTGTTGACCAAAGACAAGTGTGTCAAAAAGGTCTTTCCTAAGGGACCCGAAAGGACATAATCTTGTGTCGGTGAACTCCCACTTGATCCCGCATCCAAATGCTCCAAGTGTTACTTTATTTGGGCTTCTTTCCTTGCATCTTCTTTTACAAAATATGTCCTAATACATTTTTCTAGTAAAAGAAATTCATCTAATCTACTTATTATTACAAACCAAATGAATGAATAAATAGATTACAAACCCAAATAAATATTACAAACATATCGAATGAACAAACAACCACTTGAATGAACAAACACATCAACACAATCATTCAACCAAACACAAGGCCATGGCTAGGTTATGAACATCCAATACACATCCAAATGTGCAATAATACAAGACCAATATGGCTCCCCTTTTCCCTCAAACTTTCGGCCCAAAAAACAACCAAACCGAAAGTTTCGGGTTTTTGTCCAAACAACACAATCAATCATCCAAATGACTTAGTTTTTCAAGATTACCACATGCATGTAAAGCATAACCTTTAAAAACCATGGGGTAACCAAAACCCCTAAAATTTTCGGCCATATGGTAAAACCCCACCATAAACCCGAAAATTTTCGGGTTTAATGAAGCATGCATCGGTATAAGCGGCTCTTGATGCCATTGTTGGGTTTTAACAAGATTATCAAAGTCATAAAACTCCAATTTTATGAAAAACGTAGCGGATAAAAGATTTAAATCTTGTTAGTTCATAGTGAATAAAACCAATTTTATACATGCAAAACCCAAACCCGGATCCAAATACGAAATACATACTATCAAACACATGCATGTCACTATAAGTTCATGCATGTTAAACTACCTTTAGAGTAAACCAAAGAAGTATGAAGGAGATGGTGAAAAGTAGGCAAGAACTTCAATAGGTAGTTCCTCAAGCTAGTGTACCTCAAGATCCAACAACACACCTTTAGCTAGGATTTTAGCACTTAAAAAACACCTCCTTGTTCTTCTTCTCCTTTGGCCAAAATTGGAAGAGAAAGGAAAAGAGTGAGAGTGTTTTTTATTACTTGCAAAAATGTGTAATAAAAAATGAAAGAGAGATGTTGTGGTCATTCAAAAGCACCACCCAAACTGCCAATCACAAAATTTTCATGTCTCCACTCACTTGAAAATAATAATATAAAATTGATAGAGAAAGAGGGGGGGGGGGGGGGGGCCACCCTCATGCCCATTTCAATTTTTATATTTTTTTTTGAAACAAGTTTTAAAATGTAAAACTTATTATGTTATGTATTTTCATTTCATAGAATTATAACATAACATTTTTCAAGCAACATGCAAATTGATAAGTGTTACGTATTGTTATTTAACCATCTTAAATAACATTATGTAATGTTCTCTCTCAAAATATAAATCATCCATATGATTTATTCATTTCACAAGTACATTGTATTTAGAAACCCTTTCCAAATAACATAGGTGTCAATATTTATTTACTTATGATCATATCATATATAAAAAAATATAATCGGTGTTTGTCTAGCTTGTTATTGGGTATGACCCGAGTTGGATCATAACGTACTAGCCACATTAATCATAATATGTGTCTTGGGCAGACCGAGTCCAACAATATTAATATGTGTAATTTGATAAGAACTATCTTAATTTAATTAACATACGTGTATATAGTTTTATTTTCAGGTGAACATGGAATCTGTAAAGCTCTTAGCATTACAAAATTATTCATTAATGAAGAAATTGGTGAAATCAGGGAGTTCAAAAAAGGTTTAAGTTGATGTTTAATTTTTAAAATTTTGTATGTATTTGACACCAAATATATATATATATATGTTATAATCTAATAATGAAAATTTCATTATTAGTTTGCTTGAGTCATGTAAGTTATCTGGAAGTTCTGTTATATCTCAAATAACTATTCGTGACACATTGCTTGATAAATTCGTAAACAACATAGAGTTCACTAATATTGCAGAAGTTGTGGACATCACAACAGTAATTTAAAATCTTAATATATATATATATGTGTGTGTCTGTGCGTGCGCGCGCGCTTATGAATTTAATTTTTGAATTGTTTAATACTAATTTATTAACTTATATTAATTTTTTTAAGCAAAAAAAAGTTGTCATTTATGGAAATCTAACACCATTAGTTAACTACAAGCGTTGGTATTATGTTGGATGTAAGATATGTACTCTTCAGCTTAAGGTAGATAACAAATATAGTCATGAAGGAAAAACCGAAGGGGAAACAGTGATGAATCAGTTTATGGGAAAATATACCTGTGAAAGCAAATAATACAATCGCACTATTGTTAAGGTATTTCCTAAGTAATTAAATAAACTTTTATAAAAATATTTATAATTATTGTTTACATTAAAAGTTTTCATTAATAGCATTAAGGTATCGAGTTTCTTACAATGTTCAAGATTCAACAGGAACTATGGCATTAACTTTATGGAAAGCACAAGCTGTGCTAATCTTTAAACTTACTACTATGGATCTTTTAAAGAAATTGATTGATGTAAACATTATTATATATATTCAGTTTATAAAAAATTAAAAATTCTTATTTATAAGTTAGTAACAAATTAATTTTTTTAGTTTATGTACAGAATGATGAAGATACCGATATAATTCCTAAAGAATTAAAGGATATTGGATGTCAACAATACAACTTAAATAATCTAGATTCATATAATATCTTTAGACTTAACAAGAATCCTAAGATAATAAGTGAATTACAAGAAAAATATCAACTAAATTTGGTAAGAATATAATTATGTGTTTATATATATAATATACATTTATAGTTTATTTGTTACATTTTTTTTTAAATGTTTTAGAAGAAACCTTCTAATTCAAATGACAACACTATTAAACCCCTAGTTGAAAATGTTTCTGAAAAGGTATATATTAAAGATAAATCTAATAATTAAAAATTATTATTATATAGTAACGACCATGCATTTATTTAATTTTGTTAACCATTTTCAGGATTCTGTTGATGTTGTAGAAAAAATTGTCATACCTCCCAAGCAAAACACTCTAAGAATTTCAGCTTCAAACGAGAACAAGAAGATCAATGAGGCTTCAAAGAGAAAAATCCAAGATGCATATGATGTTGACAACCCACCGCCACAATCTATTTCAAAAGGGAAAAGAATTGCCAAAACTACCGTTGAAGATCATGTCAAGAACAACTTTTTAACACCAAAGAAAGAAAAATGATATTCATCTATATTTTTTGTTATCTATGATACTTTTGAATGTGTTTTTGGTTGTTTTGTTTTATAATTTCGTAAACTTTTTAAATTATTTGTTTTATTTCTGTGTTACATATTATATCATATTGAATTATGTTATTGACACTAAAATTTTTTATATTGTAGAACATAATAATAGAAGACTCAACATTCAGACTAATACAACTTATAATGGTACTTTCTTTATACCTTAATTTCATAATTATTATAACAAAGTAATTATTTTATAGTATACTTTTAAATAAATCTTTTAGGCATGCAAGTAATTAAGAGTATCACAAAAGCCAATCGTTATATAAGGAAGTTGTTGTCGGATGTTAAAAGAGGAAAATTCAATTATTTGTTTACAACAAAAGTAAACCGTTTGAGAAGGAAATTTATTTTGGCTTCTAAAAGAAGAGATCGTATTTGTATATCCAATGTTGCATCATCATCAAATTCAAAGATTTTACATAATTAAACCTGACTGAAGATCAAATAAAGAATTTTACTTTGATTGAAATCCAGAAAATTCTACGATAAAATAATAAGTTTAAGTAGATACGAAACGATGCATTTTCTTGATGAAGAATACGTAGCTATTGTCAGTAATAGACTAATTTTGGATGCACAATCTTACAATCAAGAAATTGAAAGAAATGAATTCAGAAGTTTTTTGGAACAATTACCTCTAAACAAAAAGAGATTTTTGACATAATAACAAAAGCTGTTAATAATGGTTCAGGCGGACTGTTTTTTGTTTGCGACTATGATGGAACAGGAAAAACATATTTGTGGAAGATATTAACTTCAGCGATACAATCACTAGGTAATATTGTTATGAATGTTGCATCAAGCACAATTGCATCTTTACTATTATCAGGTGGAAGAACAATACACTCAAGATTTCATATTCTGATTAACCTGAATGAGGACTCCTCTTGCATAATAGAACGTGGTTCCAATGAAGCAGAGCTATTACAAAAAACGAAACTAATAATCTGGGATGAGGCTCCAATGACACAAACATGCTTTTCAACGTTCTAGAGCGATCCTGCAAAGATGTGTTACAATCTAATTTATTATTTGGAGTAAAAGTCGTTGTATTTGGAGGCGATTTTAAACAAATCCTACCAGTCGTTTAAAAAGGAAGTAGGCAACAAATAGTAAAAGCATCTATATGTTTTTCATATTTCTGGCATCAATGTTGTATTCTTAAATTAACAATGTTGTATTCTTAAATTAACAAGAAACCTGAGATTAACAATTGGTCAACCATATGCTGATATCGAGGAAACAAAAAAAATTTGCACAATGGTTACTAGATACCGAAGAAGGTAAAGTTGGTGGTCCTAATGATGGCAAAGAAAAAATAGAGATTCTAGATGATTTACTTATCAAAAAATGTGATGACCCTATTTCAAGCCTAATTCAGTTTATATATCCAAATATTTTGAACAACATTGAAGACAGTGATTCCTTACAACAGAGGGCGTTACTTGCACCAACAAATGAGATTGTTAATGAATTAAACGATCGTCTGATTGAAAGCTTTCAAGGAGAAACTGCTGGATACTTGAGCTCAGATTCTATATCAAAGTCTGATTATATAAATGGTAATGTAGATCCAACTTCATACTCTACGGAGCTACTAAATGGATTAAAATAGCAGGACTACCAAACCACCAGCTAAAACTAAAAGTGGGAATGCCAGTTGTGCTTTTAAGAATATTGATCAAAAGAAAGGATTATGTAATGGCATTAGGCTTCAGGTTGTTTCATTTGGTGCCCGTGTAATAAAATTCAAAATTCTTTTAGGAGCTAATAATGGTAAAAGAGTATATATTCCTAGAATCGCTTTAACATCTTCCAACAAGAACATAACATTCGGTTTACAAGACAACAATCAGTTTGCTTTGCTATGACTATAAACAAAAGCCAAGGACAGTCATTAAGTAGAGTTGGTTTATATCTAAAGAATGATGTTTTCTCTCATGGAAAACTATATGTTGCACTATCAAGAGTTACAAGCAAAGAAGGTTTGAAGATTCTTGTTTTAGATAAACATGGTAAACAAACTAATAAGACAACTAATGTGGTGTTTAAAGAGATATTTTATTATCTAAACTAAATGTGAATTGGTTATATTATTATTTATTTGTTCTTTTTCGTTATATATAACATCTGAGCCCACAATCTCACTCAGCTATATATGTTTTAGTATCGATTTTGACAGTATATAAAATCAACTTTGCAACACACGGGCTAAAAACTAGTATATATATACACAGACACTCTTCGTTCTATTTTTAATTTACCAAGCCCGTGTTCCGTATACGAATTACAAAGTTTAGATTATTCATTTTAAAAATTGAATACGATCTATATATATTACAAGTTCAAAAGAAAAATTTAGAACTGGAAAAAAATTAGAAAGAAATAGATAAAAAAAAAAGTGACCATTTAACTAATTAAAAAAGATCAGAAATAGATACAAAAAAAAGGTGACCATTTAACTAATTAAAAAGATCAGTTATAAGGAGTGGAGTGTCAATCAAACCATTGTGGATTGGTAATAATAGGTCAGTCAAGAATCATATATCTTGAGTTCTGGGTTTAGGGTTTAGAAATAGGAGGTAGGATAGTTCCAATATGAATAGATAGACTAGCAGCTATCGCAGTTTGATGGAACTATCTAAAGGACATATGAAGACTTTGGAAATGGATTGCAGCGAGTTACCTTACGATAAGGAAAGTGCTGTCTAAGTGTCTAGTAACCACTAGGCCAACAATATGCAAGACTTGTTTACTTCACCAATTATTTATAATATATAACCAATTTTCTATAAATATAGAAATTGAAAATTTTACAACGAGGCCCTAGTTTTTTGGAGGCCTAGCTTTGTATGCTAATTCTGTAAGGCCGGCCCTGATCACCGATCACTACCCTCACCTGAACCCACCAGCCACCATCCTCACCTGTGGGTAACAATCCTTTGTAAGTCACAATCACCGATCACCAGAACTACCTAAGTTTTTGATTGAAACCCTAGCTGGAAAACGAATGATCGTGGTCGAGAAGATGGATCGGTTCTTATGTTTTTTTGTCATTCTATATTTGTTTATTTGGTTCTGGCATTGCTGGTCTCGGTTTTGTAATTGTTGTTAGAAAAAAAAGTTAACCGTTCATAAATTTTCTATTTTTACAAATTTAAAAGAATTATTTATTATTTTTCTCTAACATTTAAAGGCATCTTTGACCACAATAACAATCCGTCTACAATACATTGATTATCAATTTAATTTTCATAAATGAATTAATTTCGCTGTCTTATTTTGGTAATTTGGTTTTTCTTTTTTCTTTCAAGATTTTGCAAACGCTTATTAGACAGAAATCAAAGTGCCGAGGGTATTAACAAGCTGGTCGACAAGCCTTTGTCTTTCTAAAGTTACAAACATTTTAGAAGGGCATTCGAGATTAAAGTTTTTTTTTTTTTTGGAACAACTAAAATTTTTATTCTTTATCTTTTTGTCTCTTGTGAGGCTCGAACCTCCATCCTTGTTAGATAATATCAACACCCTTACCATCACACCACAAGAGATGATACGAGATTAAAGTTATTATACATAATTTTTTTTTTCAAATAATAAAAATAAGAAGTTATTATAAAGTAATTAATGATGAATTTGGGCGCCTCCATTTTACCTCTTTGTTTAAGTTAAGAGCATTCACAAGGTTGGAGCTTCACTTACATCAACACTAGATCAGATTCAAAATTTTTATCAAAATCTCTACTTTTTTCAACATCTAACCTACACAAAACCCATTAAAAATATTAAAATTAAATATACATATATACACACACAAGACATATATATTTTGTGAGAGTGGGGTACCATGTCATAAGTTTGTAGAAGGTTTGCAGCCAGAGCCGGCTCAGGCATAAAACACGTGCGCGACCGGTCGGGATACTTAATTTTCGGGGGCACAAATTCTTTTATATATATATATATATATATATATATATATATATATATATATCTAATTTAACTTTACTAATAAAAGAAAATAATTAAGATGATGTGGCAATTCCACATTCATTCTTGGTCTAATCTTTTTTCCTATTCATTCTACCTATCCATGGTTATGGGCAAAACCATTTTGTTAAATGGGTTATAATTTTCTTTCTAATCTTTCGTCTCATTCATATCTATCTATGAGTTTTAGGTCAAAATAATTTTGGCAAAAGTGATAATTTCTTTTATAATTTTCTAATTCATCATCTTATTTATCCTACATATCTATTGGTCATGGGCTAAAACAATTTTGACAAATGGGTTATAATTTCCCTTCTAATTTTCTAATCTCACATCTCATTCATTATAGTTATTCATGAGTAATGAATCAAAACAATTTTAACAAATGTTGTAAACTTATAATGGTTCATCTCATTCTAATTTCTAAATTTGAGATTATAGACTTCTTACTATTTGTAGTATATATATTTTATTTTCTTCTTACCTTCAATTTTTTTTTTCATTTATTTAAAAAAACGTATTATATTTATTTTTATTATTTAGCAAACCTCGTGTAACACACGAGTTCAAAAGCTAGTATATATATATATGTATATTTTATGAAAAAATTTGTATATTTAATGTTTACCCTAATTTTACAATAACTAACTTGGTCTAGTGACAAAAGTGTATGACTCCCAACCAAAATGTTGTAGGTTCTAGCCTCACTTGAAATATTTTTAAGCAGATATACACACACAATGCATATATATTTTGTGAGAGTGGGGTACCGTGTCATAAGTTTGTAGAAGGTTTGCAGCTAGAGCCGGCTCAGGCATAGGGCAACGTGGGCGACCGGCCGGGATACTTAATTTTCAGGGGCATAAATTTATATATATATATATATATATATATATTATGAAAAAAAAAATGTATATTTAATGTTTTACCCTAATTTTACAATAACTAGCTTTGTGTAGTGACAAACGGGCATGACTCTCAATCAAAATGTTGTAGGTTCTAGTCTCACTTGAGATATTTTTAAGCTTATTTTTATATAAAAAGTATTTTACACAACCTAAATCATAACCAAGTAAGCACATTTAAAAATTTAATTGTTTAAACCAAACAAAAACCATTTACATAAAGCCTAAAATTTTTTTTGCTTATATTATTTCGTTACTCGTTAAGATCTACAGGTCTTTTTATTTTGACTTGGCCGAGACACATAAATTCTCGAAGACGACCCTGCTTGCAGCCACAAGGCTTGGCTTCACAGACAGGAGTCCACAATGAAAGAATGGTTTTTTTTGGCTTGGGTCCGTGTACTGCCAACTAGATCCAGACGAGAGTGTTGTGGATGCTCAAGAGGAATGAGAAATACAAAATGGAGAATGCAAAAATGTTTCCTCTGCGCTAATAATAACTAGTGGAATTTTTGCAAGTTAGCGCCAAAAATTAGGTCAGTATTAGTTCGATTCATTATAGTACCAATACGAGATCGACACACATTTTACATCTAATTAAACTATAAACTTGAACACCAACACTGATATTACTCAGTCGGAATTGGTTTGATTGTCACGGCACTGGACGATATTGATTCAGTTTTGAAACAATAATAAGTTTATCAAACCAACTTAAATATTTTATTCACAATGTGTGGTTACATATACTAGAGAAAAGACTAAGATCGAGGCATCACAATAGGTCAAGATCAAGCAAAATAAAGATAAGTAATTAACATGGAAGTTACAAATCAATAAGTTACATTATTCTAGTTATTACCAGTCTAATATGCCCCGCAAGATGGACGGTCGTAAGAGAAGACATATCTTGAAAAAAAAAAGCTTTTAGTAGCGTCGCGTGTGGGTCTTCGGAAGGACATTAGTGGTGGAAGGAAATAGTGGACCGACGAAACAATGCGTCGCCGGAATATATTTTAGTTGTGGAGCGAACAGTGGGTCGACGGAACAGTGCATCGCCAGAAAAAATTTTATTGTTGGAGGGGAATAGTGGGCCGACGGAACAGTGCGTCGCCGGAAAATATTTTAGTGGTGGTAGGGAACAGTGCGTTGTCGGAAATTATTTTAATGGTGGAGGGGAACCTTGGGTTGGTGGAGCAGTGCGTCGCCGTTAAGAAATTGAGATGGAGGTTCGATTGAGTTGTCGACATATTTGTCGAGATCGAACCCGATGCGAGTAGCAAGAACTTGACGTCGTCACACGAGGAAATTGGTGGCCGCAAGTTTGTTGGAGAAATTTGAGGAGGCGGCAAGTTAATAATTTCAACGGGTGGTGAAAGTCGTTGCTGGAAGTTGGGATCGGAAAGAGCTTATTGGAGCACTTTAGGCTTTGATACCATAAAAAGTTTATCAAACGAACTTAAATATTTTATTCACAATGTGTGGTTACATATACTAGAGAAAAGACTAAGATCAAGGCATAATAATAGACCAAGATCAAACAAAATTAAGATAAGTAATTAACATGAAAGTTGTAAATCAATAAGTTACATATTTCCAATTATATACTAGTCTAATAAACGATAACATCACAACGATATATTTGACTTAGAAAAGATTACGTTGTGGTAAAAAATAATAAAATAGAATATATTTGAACAGGGCAGTTTATATTTAATCGAAGATTAAATGCATTTCACAACCAGAGTAAAACATAGGATAACCACAAACACCAAACTCTATTTCATTCCATTGTCATAGGTTTATCAAACACGACAATTGTAGGTCCCGTAGCGGGTGGATATAACAACGTTCTTGGGTCAACCTAACTTAGTGCTAGCGGAAATCACACTAAGCAACATAAGAGGTCTCGGATCTTGAACTTTATGTTCGGGTGGTTTGAGAGAAAGAGAGAAAGCCGAGAGAGTGAGAGTTTTGGCAAAAAGGTTTCTTTTTATTAAAATGAACAACCACACCAACACTTATCTCTCATGGCATGCTTCCTATTTATAGGGAAGCATGCATGAGAAGTAAGTCACATCAAAAGCTCAATAGGCTTTACAACATTATTTCCCTTGGGCTTTGTACTTTCAAAACTAACAACTAAAGCCCAATACATATAATTACAATACAAAAGACTAAAACAAAATGGGACTAACAATCTCCCTCTAGTCTTTAGTATTGGAACCCGTAGGTATCGTAATCCAACCAGCCGTCCTCGGGTAGTGGAAGTTCCACAACTCTTTTAACAAACTTGTTGAAGGCTTCAACTATCCGGTCTGTGTTTTGACGACCGGTGTCCTCGACGGTTCCCAGGGGTGAATTGTAGAGCTTCTTGATGTCTTCTATGTGCAGCCCCATTAGCTCGTGCTCATCAAATACACGAATCTCAGGCAGATCTTTGCAGTGTATGACGGCCTCCCCTGTCGTGTTGTCGAATTCCCGGCCAATGAAGTCTCGGAGGATGTTAGGAATAAAGGGCTCACCATGGTAGATGATTTGACATTTCTTTGGTGCCCTGTATCTCCACAATATTCGTGGCTCTCTGATGGCTGGGTCTATCTCCCTTGGGTTCTTGTACTTCCGACCCTTATTCGGCTCAAAATCTTTGTAGTCGACTTTCGATTGACCATGAAGATAATCCGGAATCCAACTTTCCAACGTACTCCCAACCGCACCATGGCCTAGAGCTTTTCGAAGATAATTAATGTCAAGCTCTGGTAATAACTTCAGCTCATGGTGGTTGAGATAAATCAGATCACCACTATATCGTCTGATGGCCCAACACGCGTTCTCCTTATTGTATTTCGCATAGATAATCATCGAATCATCGTGGTAAAGTAGATGAGCTCGCGTGCGCATGCACGACTTGACACAATATGATTCTTTCTCTTCTTCTTTGGTGGTTCCTATGTCAAGTCGTCAGCTGGATTGGAGACGGGATCAACGGCAGGTGTCTCCGAAGCTTGGACTTGAGTTGGAGGTGTATCTGGATTTGACGAGTAGTTGATGTCGTCTTCTACTGCCTCCTCCGTGTCAGCTGTAATGAGTTTTTCCAAGTTCATTCCAGCCTCTATGAAATCTTCCATGACACCTGCAAAATCCTCAGGAAACAATTCTTTATACATGTCAGTTATCTGATAATCATGCTCCCTGACTTTGCCAGCCGAGTCGTGAGCAGCAGGGTCTTGAACGTCATGTTGAGTGTGTGGAGGTGATTGAGTGTTATCTCCACCTCCACCTCCTACTGCCCTGACTCCTCCATCTCCACCATTCCCACCATCATCATCACCGTCGTCATCCTTGTCAAAGCTATCATGAACTTCATCATTGTCATCTTCATCATCATCATCATCATCATCCTCATTCTCATCTTCATCATCACCATCATCACCGGTTTGGTCCTGAGGTTGTGCTTGTTGTTCAGGACCGAAGCTTGTACTGACTCCACTAGCGGCTTGGCCACCCTGTTATACCACACGACCAACAGTTTCCTCACCTTCAAATGCCACAAATCTAACTCCTCGCAAGGCCACACTCGAACTTGCGGTATGCTGTGAACCACCAGCCTGAGAAGTCTCACTAGACCTTCTCCAACTTCTGAAAATTGTATCAAGTCGATCCTCCAGACCGTGAAAGTCATCTTCATGAATACCCATAAGGTCTGAGGCCGCCTGATATATGCTCACCAAATCTTCTTTTGGCTTTAGTTGGAGCTCATTAAGACGATCATGTTCCATCACCTTTTCTTGAATAGCCTACATTTCGGCCCTGATTGTATCGAGGGAAGCGGATGAAGCGAGCTGATTCTCTAAATTTGTGACTCTGGAGTTTGTAGCTTCTTTCTCAACATCCCATCTTCGAGTGGCATCCTCAATCTTCTTGTTGACACTTGTTCTGAGAGCACTTGGTAGGCTTTTCTCAAGAGTAGCCTGTCTGTCAGCAAGCCTGGAATGATCTGCTCTCAGATTAGCATTTTCGGAGGCTTCTCGGTTCATCAGTGCTTGAACATTCTGGATTCGGGTGTGGAAGGTGTTGGTCAATAATCTTTGATTTTCAGCAAGAGCATCGCTTGCTTCCTTCTGTTCTTCCAATACCCTTATCCGCTCCTTCAGAGCATCCTTCTCTTTCTCATCCTCAATCGCTTTCTGCTTCATTTCTTTGATGAACTTGAAGAGCACTATCTCTCGTTCCGCCCTTTTAGCATTGGATTCCTCCAGTGCGACGATCCTATCGAGGATAGGATCGGCATATATTGGAGGTATCGACGATTTCCCTCGGGCAATGGGTTTGGGTGAAATGATAATGGATGGTGATGTGAAGGACAATATGGGTGGTGAGGTTGTTTGCAAAGGTAGGGTGATGGGTTGGGTAAGGATTGGTGAAGTTGTAGTGGTGGGTGGTGTTGGTTGTGTCACAGGTGGTGTTATGTTTTGGGTTGGGGAAGTTATAACGGTTTGGCTCCATAAGCTGGTTGTTTGGATAGGTGAGCTGAAGACGGATGATGTGAATATTGAGGTGGCTGGTTGGGTAGGTGGTGTTGTGATTTGGGAAGGTTCGGGTTTGGTTTGGGTTGGTTGTTTTATTGGAGTTGTAGGTTGGTCTTGAGGTGGTGAGGGTGGTATTTGGGGTAGGAAGGTAGATATTGGTTGGTCTATTGGAGTGGGTTCAGGTGAGGATTCAGGTGAGTCATGGAGTAAGGTTTTTGTTTTCTTGGATTTTGCTTTCTTTCTGGTCTTTGGCTTTTTATAGGTAGGGACTTGGATTTTGGTTACGTCTAAGTCCTGGAGGGCTTTGGCTAAAGCTTCTTTGGTGATCTTGGGTTGGTCAGATGGTTTGTCTTGTGAGGGAATCTTGACAGGAAACTTGGATGACTTCTAGGAGTCTCCAATCTTTCTAATACGCTTAAGCTGTGACTGCTCCTCCTCTTCCTCCTCCAAATAAACATCCTTGCTCTTCTCAGTAGCCTTCCTTTTTAAATCATGCTTAGCTTTAGTGCGGTCCTCGCCCGGCTCATCACTAGAATCAGCCTCAATCTCAGCATCCAACTCCTCAATCTCTTCACTTTCAACATCTTCATCACCCGCAGTTTCAATCTCCTCAAACAAACCGAACTCAGGACCGGGTTTTAGTCCTTTATACTGATGTCCCCTTCCTTTGGTGCTCGGCAACACACCAAAGATTGACGTCTTGATTTCATTCACATGATAGGGCTCGGGAAGAGATTTCTTGTCTTTAGACTTCTTTGACTTCGGCCTTGGAACATATGGGATCAAATCATCCAGGAGCATCTGTACGAATCTCGGGTACATAAGCCATGTGGCTCCACTCCTGATGTTCCCCAACATGCACAGGAATATTCTTCAAGAGTAATTGAACTTTTCTCGAGTCGTTAATGCAAACATGATCCTAACCTAGTCAACACTTATGCTATCAAATCCTCCACGAATATCCGCAAAGCAATGAGTGACTATGTGGAATAGAAATCTCCAGTATGGTGGGAGATGTTTCTTCTCAAGGCTCTTCCACTTTGTATCATATCCCATACTCGCCACAAAGTCTTCCAACTTCTTCCTGTCTCCCTTCTCATATTTGTAATCTGGCTCGTCAGCAATCTTTAACACCCGTCTAATATCTGCTTCAATGATGGTCAACTCTTTTCATGCAACCTTTGTTGTGAACGATAGGGAATCATCAGCAACCTTGGCAAATGCTTAGATGTGAACGCTTTGTCCAAGACCCACTTGTAGTAAATGGCTGGATCAGCAGATAGAGCATGTGCAAGGGGTGATTGCTTAAGTCCCTTGACCATAGATGTGAACGCTTTGTCCTTTCTAGACTTTGGAAGCTCAAGATCACAAAATTGATTACGTCCCTGAAATTAATGCCACAAGATCATGAGAATCATCATTAGATAAAAGCAAAACAAGATAAGTTTTATATATATGCCTTAAGTATTTACATAGTACTTAACTTAGTTAATATTATGATAAATTAATTAATAATCTACTAAGTCCAATAGGTACAAGGTTCAAGTTCAAAACAGTCTGTGAATCCAATCAGTTCATTAGTTCAATATGGTCCAGAGGGTATCAGTCTGAAAAACCAAAAAAAATGCCAAGTTAGAGTTTTTCGTATGGACTTATTTCGCTTCGCATGAACCCAAGCGAAGCGAAACAGATTTGTTTCGCTTCACATGATCCCAAGCAAAGCGAAACAGAGACTTCATTTCTCTTCGCATGAACCCAAGCGAAGCAAAACAGATTTGTTTCGCTTCGAATTATCTCAAGCGAAGCGAATCAGAGACTTATTTCGCTTCACATGAACCCAAGCGAAGCGAAACAGAAATCCCATTCGCTTCGCATGAGACCAAGCGAAGCAAAGCAGTGACTTTATTTCGCTTCGCATGAACCCAAGCGAAGCGAAAAAGTTTCACTTTGTCCTTTTTGATCTTTTGTTCATTTCGCGTGTGTCGCCTAGACCCGAATTGGGTTTCTGGAAAGTTTGAACCTGAAACACTTTGGTTTACTTGGTCAATTGAACCTCAGAACCCATGAACAAACCCTATAACTACAAACTGTACAAAATCAAATCTAAAACTAACAAATAATGATGATAAACATAAATCTAAGGTCCTAAGAACATGTTAAGACCATGAGAACACCAAAAATCATGAGATCTGTCTTAGATCTAGCCGACGGTTCATAAGAACTGCCGTCTTGATCCAAGAGAACCCATAAACACAGATGAAAGGATGAACTGAGATGTTCATGATGTTATAACGAAGGAGCATGATCTAGATTCAAAGGCATAATTGATAATGAGGGTCGGATCATTGAAGAATTTGAAAAGTTAAGGGTTTGAAGGTTTGAAGATGAGGGAGAGTGAAAAGTAAAAGTGTTTGGTGAATAGTGAAAGATATTTTAGATTTCCCTCTTATATAGGGTCAGTCTATTTCACGATAAGGTCAAAACATCGCGAGTATTCACCGAAAATACACTCTCAGACCTCGGTCTTAAAAAGATTTTACATTTTCAAACCCGAAGAACATTTACTCACCGAATCCAAACACTTGTTTAATTTTTATAGTTTTCTTTTGTCGGTCCGTTACTGTTAAACCTTGCATTAATGATCTCTTAACATAAGCATAAAAATAAAATAAAATAATAATAAAAATAAAAATAAAAATGAAAATGAGAATAAAAATAAAATTAAAACTTAAAATATTTAAATATACAAGTACTTAAAAATTTTAGAAAACAAAATAAACAAAAACTTTAGATGAAGATAATATTAAATTAATTTATATAGTTCTTTTCTTTAGTAAATTTACAAAGAACGATCTTGAAATGGAATCATATTGATTTGCAAAGCTTTAGATCACGTCTCCATTTTGAAGTTATTGTGACACAAATTTATCATTGACTGTAGATATTGTCCACCTTTTTAACTTGACAAGTGTTTTGATGTTAAAGTGATACATTTGAAGTTCAATTAGGCACGGTGCTTATGTGGTCCCCACTTAATCAGACATGTTACTGATTCCATCATATCTTGGGTTTACTTTGTGTTAATATATCACCTCAACTTGACTTAAACCTTTCTTAGTTGATCACAGTACTCTTATTAACATACTTGACTTATTGTACAATGTACACATGACACTTTGTGCTTTGCACACTTGACTCGATCTAGAAGGATTAAAATAAAGCAGAAGTTCGGGCCATAACAATCAGGTCGGTTAATACCATATTATCATGCAGAGAAAGTCCAAGGCTTGAACAAAAGAAAGAAAATAAAACAAAGCAGAAGACTCAGGGCCTTAACAATCAGATCTTGTATGACTACAAACGTAGAAAGTCCAAGGCTTGAGTCGAAAATAAATGAAGAAATAAAGCAGAAGTTAAAATTCCTAGGACTGACTCTTTTTCAGACTCTTTTTCTTTTGTTTTACTGACTCTTTTATTTTCCTTTTTCTTGCTTTTCTTGACGTTTTACTTGACTCTTTTCTTGACTCAATGAAAATTAAAATTGACACTGACTTTCATAAGACCACTGTGATCAGGTAAAGAGAGGCTTGAGTATGACATGTGTAATTACATTTCATCCTTCATTAATATGACTTAAATGAAATCATGCAACCGCTTGTTAAACGTGTAGCCACTAGTAACGATAGTAGTTTAAGTTTATATCGCCCAACACTTGTTTGTCAAGCCTATCTACACATCAATGAATGACTTTGTAGTCTTTTGTTCTATTCTTTTTACTTGCTAGGATCAATACATACCAATGCGCTATCACTTTCCACATGGTCGGATCAAGTTCTTAATTTTAAAATTTTTAAATTTAGCTGACTCCCTCTACAAAAGAGCTCCCTCTAAGCGGGACAACACTTTTAGAGTTTTCTTAAGATTTTCTTAAATAGGAGTAAAGATGAAATTAATATTATATATAAAATTAAAATCTTTTTGTTAAGTCAAATGACTTGATTTTTGTTTTGCTAAAAGTAAATTTAAACTCTTTTTGGTGAGTTAAAGTTAACTCATTTTCTCCCTCTAAAATTGTGACATATTTGAAAAATATTTACTATTTTAAAGACAAAGATAAAATTTACTCAAAAGAAATCATGCCCAATGACTCAACGAGAAACAAAAATCGGGCATGACTAAAAGCTTTAGTAAAGAGATCTGCAAAGTTATAGTCAGTATGGACCCTTTTTATGTCGACGAGCTTACGATCAAAACAATCACGAATAAAGTGTATTCGGATGTCAATGTGCTTAGTCTTTGAGTGCTGGACCGGGTTTTTAACAATAGCAACGGCCGCCTCATTATCACATTTGATCGTGGATCCATAGAAATTCAAACCCTAATCCAGCAGCTGATGTTGGATCCATATTACTTGAGAGCAGCAGCTGGATGCGGCGATGTACTCGGCTTCTGCTGTGGAGGTGGACACGGTGACTTGTTTTTTGCACTACCACGAGATCAACCGATCTCCCAGGAATTGACATCCACCAGATGTTGACTTTCTATCCAAGTTGCATCCTCCATAATCACTGTCGGTGTAAGCATGAAGTTCCAAGGGTACCGATTACCGAATCGGTACCAAGTTTTTGACTTTTCGGTATCGTACGGTACCAGTAATTCCCGAATTTTTCACGAAATACCGGTACCGAACTGAACATTCCAGTACCGGTACCGGTACCAACTATTTCCGAATTTCGGGATCGGTGCCGGTCGGTACCGTTGCCATCCCGAGCTCATCCTTACCAACCACACTCAAGTTTTACGAACGTCCGAGTTTACCAACGGACACCACCCCATTCGTGCACCTCAGCTTTTATATTATCCATTTTTTACACTTTAGTACCGTAAAGAAAACTGATCGAATGACAATTTGTTTTTTTAGTTCCAGTATCCTAACGAACGTGAAAAAAACCGACCAAATTCACATAGACTCGCCGCGTTTTGTTTTAAATCTGGTATCGTAACGTACGTAATGAAAACCAACCGAATGCAAATGTTTTTCTTTTTGTTTTAACTCTAGTACCGTAACGAACGTGGCGGAAACCGGTCGAATTTGCATACACTCACTGTCACAACGCCCGGGATCAGCAGCGCCCGAGTCTTCCTAACGTCCGGGTTTTACTAACCGACGCTACCCATTAGTCCACCCAAAATTTTATATTTTTTGTTATTTTTAGTTTTTAGTTACGATATAATAACGCACGACACCGAAACCGATCGAATTTGCGTCGACTTATGTCGCCTAAACTAGGGGTGAGCAAGATAAGGGTTAGATCCTTGAAACCCGGTTACCGGACTTGTAAAACTCTTAATTAGACCCAAATATATAATATGGGTCGGGTAAAGGGTATTTAAATTTCACCTTAAAGGGTAAAAGGGTTTCAAGGGTCTGACCATTTTTCAAAATAGATTTACATCATGTTCGCGATTTATCTGAAATTTAGGAGAGATTTGTATTTTATATATATGATTCGTCATAAATTTCCCAGCTATTAAGAAAAATAAGGCCATACTACTGATTGTAAACATATATATGAAAATCATTGAATTGTTCTCTACGTGTAATTTGTGAATGTGAATATTATTTGCATCGGTTCAAATGGTTGATAAACTTTCGAAGTTAGAGTTTATTATGCTATTAAATGAAAGTATAATTGTTTTAGGATTCATATACTAAAGTCATATATGAGATATGTAACTAGTAAATGCAGAAAATGAGCTATGATTACTGCCTTAAAGGGTAAAGGGTTGGACCCTTGAAACCCTTATTTATACCAGACCCTTTTATTGTTTAGAGGGTAGGGTCTCGGGTCCACGTTTCTTCCTAAAATGGTAAAGGGTCCGGGTAGGGTATTAGATAAAAGGGTATGGTCTTACCCTTTGAACAGTCCTAGCCTCAACATCTGGGACCGACAACACCTGAGTTTTATCAACTTGCACGGGACAACACGCCGGGTAAAAACCTAGTTTTATCTAATACATATAAACATAATTCGATGAGTTATTTGAAATCAAAATAGGATAATTTCAAAAATAAAGAACGAGCATTTTTGTTAAGTAATACCTAAAATAGACCAAAACCTCGTTTTTATATATAATAAACTAGGTTAGGTATTCATGTCGTATACGGGTTTAATAACTTAAATTCTGTAAGTGATAACTTTATAAATAATTAAAAGAATGATAAATAAAGTTAAGTATTACTTTAAATAAATACGAAGTTAAATTAAAACCATAATTCATAAACTTAAAAATAAATCATAAATCTCTATATATTTCTTTCGACACAACATTAGATGATACACTAAAATATAATAAGAAACTAAGAACTAAATTAAGATAGTATTATGAGAACATAAACGGTACAATCAGAACAATACGAAGCAGCCATCAGTGGAAGAAAGCTTTTGATCAGTCGAAAAATGTGCAGTAAAAGAGGATCAATAAGGTTTTGATCGGCAATATATAGATGGAACCCCTTCTCTGCTCCTTTTCTGACCCTTTCTAAGCTCTTGGATCCTGCCCTGCGCCTCTCTAGGCTTTGCTCTCGCTCATGACTGGTATATGGATCTCTCTATGTAGAGATCGGCCTTTTAGAAGCTTCGCCAGAAACGACTAGTCGCTTCCCGAATGTCCCTAGGGGAAAAGAAGTTGCGTCGGGTTCAATTAAAGATCCACGTGTTTTTAACAATGAACCTGCTGAGTAAGTTTTTGTAACATCTAGAAAAAACCCATATTTATTTTGGATTAAAATTTCCAACTTTAAAAGTTGAAGGATTAAAAATAATCTCAAAGATAAGTAAGGGGAAGAATGAGATAAAGAAAAACAAAGCATTCTTATGTTAAAGTAATAAGGAAAAATAAGATAAGAAAATAAAGGCATCTTATCTTAATAAAATAAGAAAATCCATCCACATGGAAAGATGGAAGAAAAGGTAAGCATTTCATATGGGTATAAATAAGGAAAAAATACTTTCATCCCACATAGAAACAAACAAAGAAATGGAAGCTCTTTATAAGGAAGCAAGTTTCCATAAAAATGTTTTAATATGGCTAACCACTCTCCATAGTCCTAGCGGAGGGTGCGAAGCACCCGATGCGCACGCGCACGGACTCGAGCGATGGGCGTAATGTGGCGTTTTGATGGCGCACTTTGCACTTGGCATGCTCGCATCGCCGCGAGCCGCATAAGGGCCGCTTTATTATTTTTGGAAGATTGAAATATGATCAAGAAGTGGCAAGTTATCAAAGACGAGGGACAAAAAATAAAAATCTGAATTCTGGAACCCATCGCGCTACGCGATGGGCCCAACCTCAAGACCATCGCACTACGCGACGGCCCCTGATGACACAGCAACACGTTTCGCGACCGGGGACACGTGGCAGACGCTAGGGCTGAGTCAGCAGCTACGCGTCATCGGCCTGGCATCGCGCTACGCGATGCCCTAAGTGAACGGACCATTGTGCTACGCGATGGTGCCCAAACTCAGCTATAAATAGGGGGTTCACGGCACACTTCCATCTCACACCAAAAACACGCATTTCACACACTTTTACACACACTAAGCCTCGGTTTGCGTGTCGGTCTCGTGGAACGTGCCAAGCTCCGAAGCTCTGACGATTTAAGCTGTAATACGCGATATATAGTAGTAGGGCCGCTCGTTCGATCTTAGATAACCAACTCCAAATACCCGCGTAAGGTAGGAGTTCTGATTAAATATTATTATATTATTATTATTATAGCTTAGACCATAGTCGGGGGTATAGCCCAAACCTTGATCACTGTTAAATATAATATAACTTTTCATAAGCAAGGGTTATAGTTAAATATTGTTTCTTCATGATTAAGAAACATAATCATGTACATGCAAAGGGTATAGTTAAATAGTATTTCTTAATGATTAAGAAATATATTATTCAATCATACAGATTATAGTTAAAGTAATGTTTCTTCTTGAAGAAGAAACCTGATATAAATGTTTCTTCCTGAAGAAGAAACCTGAGACATAATTGATTATTAAACAAAGGAACTAAAGGTCCAAATACAAACAAATAAATTATCAAGGTTACAGCCATACAAAACAGACTACAGGGTCTGAAGCTAGATCATAGATCTACATATTTATACAAATGTTATTCTCGTACTATAGGTCCGAGATAACAATCAATCAATCAAAGCTGAAAACAGAAACAGGAATCAGTAACAGAAACTGATTTACAGACAGGGGTCAGTAACCGAAACTGATCAATATACAGGAATCAGTATTACAATCATAAAAGGTGAATACGCCCTAAACTTTTACAACTCTTTTTGAGTATGAACTGTTTGCATGGGATTTACGAATCATTAAAACTTTGTGATACAATAATGAGAAACGGGCATACTCAAATTAAGAGTATACATGTGTCTGGATCCATACATACATGGTGACTCGGATTTCTTCGAGGCTATGCATATCATCAAACATGCCTCTGCTAGTCTACGGGACTGATTAGAGAAATGATATTGTGTATATGATTAATTGTACATGTACTTAGGGTAATTGTAACCCAATTGAGTTGGGTGCCTAATGAGTATTGTCACAAAGGTATTGTTATTGTTTACACACTGGTATTATTGAGTCAGCGTCATTCACCGGCTGTGTGCTGACGTATTTTTCCCCACATTTCAGGGAAAACTATAAAGAATATAACTGACAGACAAGAACTGATAGAAGATTTGAGACATAGTCATTAGAGGTGATCTGATGGCTCAGATATTTTAGTTAAATATTGTAAAGAATCGTATTTTGAAATAACAGGTATTGAAATAACAAAACGGGTATTATGACCAGACATTTTATAAATGAATATTTTATTAAAAGGCTTCCACTCATATTTTATCAAATATTGAAATGGGTAATTAAACTCATTATTTTATATAAATAAATATTAAAAATTTAAAGACTTCTGCTAATAACCTGCAACTTTGATTTATTTTCAAAACCAGATACCAACTAACGGGCGTCACACCCAGACCCTAAGTCTGGGTGTGACAGTTTTAGAAGCTAAAATGTTTCATATATCTGTAAATGTTTTCTTATATATATAAAAAATGATATAATTATATAAATAAGTTAAATTATGAATATGTTCAGTTTATAAAAATGCTTTACAAACAAACCTAAGTTTTTTTAAATATAAAATACATTTTGTAAAATCAATTATATAAATCACTAAACAAAAAAATATATAAAAAGAACATTAAAAAATATGTATAATTAATAGGATAGAGAGACATGAAGAAATAATAAGAATGCATAAGATAATGATACTTGGCAAGAGAAACCTTTATTTATTATATAGTATAGATAGGGCACCAGCCATGGTCTAGTGTCAGAACACATTAGGGGTGTTCATTGAATCGAATAACGAAAAAGTCAATCGAATCAAATAATCCGAATAATTTATTTTTTTGCTACTAGTTGTATTCGTATTCGAATAAAAGCTGAACTATTCGATTCGAATTCGTATTATATACCATAATCAAAATTTGATTCAATTCGTATTTGAAACCCGAATTCGAATCGAATACCGACCGATTTCGAATAAATTCGATTTGATTCAAGTTCACCCATGTTAAAATTTCAAAAACCAAAATCATAATTGTAAAACATACAAATATTAGTTTAAAGTTGCTACAATACCATGAATAGTAAGTTCAAAATTAAAATACAAATAGTATGGGATAAAAAATAATAATATGTGCTATAGGGTTTAAATATTTTGTAATGGACATTTATTATTTATGAATTTGACCCAGACAAAAAATTATATATATATGTGTGTGTGTGTGTGTAATTTTGAATTCGAATTTTGAGTCGAATAATAAATCATAAATTCGTGGTGATTCGTATTCGATTACTATACTCGAATACGAATCGAATTCGAAATTTTTTAAAAATGAATTCGAATCTTAATAATCGAATTCGAATCGAAACAAATTTCGAATGTTTCAAATTCGAATCAAATTATGAACACCCCTAGAACACATACTTTGGACCTACCACACCTAAGAAGATCGGGACACTAAAGTATTTAATTTTGTCAATGCATTCTAATTACTTTGGGAAAACCTCTAGTTACAATGAGTAGATTGCAAATTTCAGTTATGTTAATTTTTTACACTTTGACAAGTACCATGTTACCTATTTTGGAAAATAAATAAATAAATAAGGTTGAACAATTATGTATGATAAAACACACAGTCAAACATCATAATATACCGAAACAACCTCAATCAAGAACATTAAAACTCCATCATGATTGTCCCAATCTTCTGTGAACCTGAGTCTTGGTACAGGTGTAGTTGGTTCAATAATGAAAATTAATGAGGTTGATTACTGTACGTCCGAGAAGAATTGAACTAGCTTGCAAGCTCATTGTATTTTGCTATGCACATACATGTTCCATGAATTGCTAAAGCAAATTATACACTCGAACTAACTATAATCTAATGCTTACCAAATAAGAAAAGTTAAGTTTAGCTGCTAACTTTAAAGGATCTTTGACAAACCTTAAGAATTCTAATGCATGTGGTGTCATGATATCATATTGTTCAAACAATACAAGAAATTTTGTTTGACATGACGAAATTTTCATGTCCTATAGCGACGACAAGTCGTCGCAACCCTTGTCGTTGCGTAGGTGATGTCGCTATACGTCTAGAAGTCGTTGTTATAGGGTCGATTGCTATAGAGTGCACCTATTCTTGTAGTGAAAATCATATGTTTTTCTGGATTTGTAGTTGGTTTAGGATTCTACCAAGTATTTTTAGGTGTTGTTTGAAATCAAGTTCCTTTACATCTAGATAGCTCGTGTACCCCTGCAAATGAACCCATACAAGTACGGACTATTTTTTTAGGAGTTCGACGGTGTGGCAAGTGTATTTGGCAGGTTCAGTAAGGTGACAAGTGAACTCCATAGAGTTTGCTAGAAAAATGCAGTGATAGGTTAATTAACCCGTCACTTAAAGTTTTCAAGCAAACTCTATGCAGCTTGTCTTCCACCTAAGCGAACTGCTGAGTTTGCCTGCAAGGGCGGGGAAGTCTCGTGAAGTCGTGAAGTACAAAAACTTAAAAAACCACGTAGAAATAATTAGTTGAATCCTAAACCGTATACTAACTAAAAAAACTCAAAATCACAGCGCACTGAAAGTGCATGGAGTATGGAGGATGGCGTTTTCTTGGGCACCTTTACTGCTTTGATGATTTATATAAACCAAACGGCATAATTCAAATAACTTCTCATCACACAAACAAATAGATATAATAACTTGAAATTAGCTATTAATTTGCCTATTAAATTCACACATAACAGTCAAAACTTATGATACATGATGCTCCATTTATTTATTATCACCAATAAGGCAATAATAGAATGCTCAAACTTAAATGTAGAAAGATAATTGAAAAACAAGATTTGATTAATGTACCCAAATACAATACAACAATTGTCCAGCAGAAGTTAATCTCTTTGGTTTTGAGTTTGGAAATGCAAAAGATTTGTGGGTGGAATAAGAACTGAACTAAAGTTTTGTCCATGAATATCACCTGCCAATGGAGCAAGATTAGGCAAAAGTTCGTAGTTTTCAGTGTAATTTTCAGAATCCCATCCTCCAAGGAAACCTAAGAAGGTATTGCTTGAATTTAACCAACCAGCCGGCGGATTAGCAAAGTTTTTGTTGTATCCATACCCGGAATAATATGTAGATGAACTTGCAGCTGTAGGTCTCGGATAATCTTCGGTTTTCTGTGAAATTATACTATTCAAGTGTGTATTGTCAAAGAAGTGATACGTACCAGAATGCTCATTTGGAGAACTTGACGACTCTTCGATGTATTGATTCCTAGGGTTTGAAGAAAACCCTAATTGCAGTAGGTCATAATCATCATTATTAGGGTTTGCTCCAAACATCTGCTGTGATTGCTCGGGGTTGCTGATCATCATTTTCTTTCTCGTCCTCTCTCTTGCTCTTTCCCTTGCCTTGTCCCTCAACTCCCTTGCCAAAATTTCACTTTTTGTCGCGATTTTGGAGCTCTCACTATCGTTGATCTCTTCATGAGCCTTCACTTGTTTACCTTTGTTTGAAGCAGCATCAAACTCGATCCCTGAATCAACATCACAATCAGATAAAGGTGATTCACAGCTCTCAATATTCTCTTTGCAAACACTTAGTGTGGTGTTTTGTGATTTAACTCTTTCGGTGACTTCATCAATTGCTTCTTTGGACTTGCTAAAGAGCCACTCAATAGTTTTACTTGCTTTATCAAACCCTAACATATCTTGAAGACCGAAGAACTTGCGAGCGATATGGAGAGATAACCTCATTCTTCGGTCTCTAAGGCCTTGAGCAGTATGAATCTTGCTATGCCGATCTTTCTTACCCGCACTCCTTTGCTTTCTTGCGCGTTTAGTTTTAGAAGGAGATGGTGGCGGTGGTTGTGGCGCGCTATCAGTGTTGTTTGTCATATGCTGCTGGTGGTTATGCAGTATTTCATCAAGGAGTGGAGATTGAAACTGCCCGAAGAAAGGTACATCTTCTTCATGGTTTGAATCAGGATTTTTTTGATTGAATTCATTGTTTGATGGGAGTAACATCGTCTTGTTGTTGCTTGACAAATATACGTAATCCATACTCATAAGTTAAAGAAAGAAAAGGGGAGGAGAGAGAGAAAGAAAGAGAGAGGTGTTATGTTACTTAGTCAAACTTATAATGCTTTCAGTGATCATAACATTAATAGATTTAGGGAAGCAAAGTAGTAATAGTTCATGTGGTTGATAATAACTGGTATATAGTGGCTGAGATTAAAGAGGGCATTAAGTTGTAGGAGTGTAGATGTGCCCAGTCTAGGAGAGGTAATAAGATGAGTACAATAATTTATAGCCCATTTAAAGGCAATCAATTAGTCTTTTATTGGTATTATGAAACGACATCTTATCATGCTTCTTTGACTAATTGAATGACCCAGAAAGAATCTTCCTCAATTCATATATACATATATATGCTAATATGCAAAAATTCGCCTGTACATTATTATTTTGTATATTCCCAAGTGTGATATTTTAACCCCACATGATGAATTAAACTAGTTAGTTTACTATGAGTCAAATCGTTGTTGCAGTTATTAACAAAGCTATATAGCTACCATTCATGAGAATTCCAACTATATATTACGAAGAATAGCAAATGAAAATGATTAAAATCATCTAACTAAGA
Source organism: Bidens hawaiensis (assembly GCF_021521415.1). Lineage (NCBI taxonomy): Eukaryota > Viridiplantae > Streptophyta > Magnoliopsida > Asterales > Asteraceae > Bidens > Bidens hawaiensis. Next base: position 661,178 of record NW_027491292.1, on the reverse strand, counting down.
ATTCTCTCATTACCACATAACACAGTTTTATAACCACCTATTATGGTTTCTAACACAAAACAAAGATAATCTGTTTATTTTTTGTCTGCAGTAACTGTCATTAGCATAGGTTTCTTTCTTCAGCTCTACCTAATCCATGTTGATAATTTTCTACTAATCAGTAACGAACAGAACATCAACGCTAAGTTCAAGCCACCAATACAAGTTTCTACTAACCAACCTTACTCTTGATAGAGCAAGATACTGACACTTCATATTATCAACTCCTAAAACTCACATGAAGTTATTTTTAACTTACCACTATAGGTTTTTGTGTGTACTGAAGCATTAATGTGTGATTATTTCTTATGATATATTGTAGGCCCAATAAACGGGATCAAACAACAATGTTCTTGGATCAATCTCATTAAGAGCTAGCGGAAATAACTCTTAAGTAACCGAGATCTCGGATCTAGTTGGTGTTTGTTATTGACCCGTTGTAGAGAGTGAGAGAGGTAGTGGGAGAGTTCGTGAGAAGATAATTAGGTTACTTGTATTTGCAAAAGGTTGCGATATGTATGAAGACTTGCACTATTTATAGTGCAAGTTCCATACACTCTTCATATATTATTTCGGCCCAATGGGCTTTGTTTACAATGGGCCAAGGCCCAAACATACAAAGATACACAAAAGACAATTACATTACATCATAAATAAATAAGATAATACAAAAGACTTCATATACAAAATGGGGCCTAACAATCTCCCTCTAGTCTTTAGTATTGTTATCCGTCTTTATTATGGCATTTCGGATCTTTTGAAATCGTATTTGTTTTATCAATTTGGGAACGTAATTCAGATCTTGATTATTAATAAAATCATGCATTTATATCTATTCATTGGTGTGTTTTCATTTTACACCCTTTGTGTTTTCTAAACTTGCCATTTATTGCTTTAAATCTCTTAATTAATCGAAAAAATGACATTTTGGGAACACCAGGGACCAAAACTGACAAAAGGAAAAGGTCAGACCATCCTCCACGCCGCGTCGCGCGACATGGATGGTCTAACCTAGTCGCGTGGCGCGAACAGGGCATCAAATCAACAAGAATCTTTTATTTTTTGTTCAAACTCGTGTTTAATGCTAAACCGCTTAATTATTGACCAAATCTCGCGTTTTAAGCTCAAAGAAAACCCTCCTAGACTTGGTGCATGTCCATATACCTTTTCCCCTTTCCTCAAGAATGAATTTTGGTTGATTTTCAGTTGATTGGGTCATTAAACAAAATATTGTTGCTTAAACGAGTTTTTTTTTTTTTTACTAAAATTAGCTTCTGTTTACTAATCATATATAAACAAGGCCATAATAATCTGTAACTCTCTTCCCCAAACCCTAATATACTCTGTAGAAGCCTCCATATTCAAGAAAACCCCGTTTTTCCCTTCGTTCTTTATTATTTTCTTCGAGATTGTTCGTGTTCAAGTTGGCTTTGGTGTTTTCCCAATGTTTGACTCCGTTTTCTCATCGATCTAAACACTTTCAAGGTAAGCCATCTTCTGTAAAGTTGTTCTCTCTTGTTCAATGATCAATAACTCGCAATCAATTTATGAGATTGAGGGGAACTGGCGGGTCAATTGGACTCCGACCCGTTTAAGGGCATATCGGTCAACAAAGTTGACCAATCGATTTCTATCACTTCTAGTCGGAACTAGCTTTCGGTCCAGAAGACTTTTAGTTTTCTTTTTTTGAGATTTTGAGTGTACTAAACAAAAGCCGGCTTTCAACTCGTTGTTCGGATTCTGTTCAGTACCAGCTCGCTTATTCACTGAAAATCTCATAATCAGAGTTTTATACATCCGTTTGGATTGATTCCAGCGGGTATGTTCTCGGTTTTAATCCTAGTTTGTTATCTCTAAGTTGCAGGGATGTTTGGATTAACTCAGTCAGCGTTCTAAAAGACTGTTTACTCGTTTATTCTTGTTACTATTATCTAAACTCGCCTAAGTAATAAGGTGAGAAGTCATTCGCCATTTTTACATCCTTTAAACATTTTTGAGACACTTGCATACTTATCCGTATTTACATGCTTATATATTATTCGCACTAGGAAACTGTGAGTGTTGTGTGTTATCAATTGAATGACTAATTGCTATATGTTTAATTGTTTATTTATCGCATTCGGAGAGGTCCAACATAATCACATTAATATATGATCATACGACTGTCATAGTAGCCATAGCCCGTATTCAAGAGGCATGGTCAACTGACACCTTTATTTGCTCATGGTTTGATTGATTTATACTCACAATATCAGTTTTGCTCATTTTACTTATATATTATTATATCAAAACTGGTGATTTTTCTCACTTTACCCCATGTTGACAAATCTATATTATTTTGTACGCATTTGCAGGTTATCATTTGGCTTGAAACTAAGGTGAAGAAACACATAGAAGAGACTTTAGTTATTAAAATAAAGGATATTTGTGTTTTAATTTTGTTTTGGATTAATTGTTTAATTCGGATTAATTGTCACCATTGCTTTCTTGTTATAAACTCAATAAGCACTCTTGTTGGCAGCATATCCAACAAAATAGCACTCGTTTTCTTTTTCTGCAAACTTTGAAGCTAAGTTGGCATTTGTATGAAGCAAACTTCATGGACATCCAAAAGTTTTCAAATAGTTGACTTGAGGCTTGGTCCTGTAATAGACCTCATACGGAGTCTTGTTCAAACGCTTGTTCAGCAAAAGACAGTTCTGAATGAAGCAAGCTGCATTAATAGCTTCACCCCAGAAAAATAATGGAAGCTTTGAATATGAGAGCATTGTTCGAGCAGCTTTGATCATGTTCAGTTACGTCATTCAGCAACTCTGTTTTGTTGTGGAGTGTATGGAGCACTGAAGTGGCGATCAATCCCTTTAGAATGACAGAAGTCATCAATAGCCTTGTTGCCAAATTTGGTTCCATTGTCACTCTGGATACACTTGACTCGCTTGTCGGTTTATTTCTTAACAAGCCTCATGAATCTATTCAAGAATTGTGCGGTTTCATCCTTATGCCCTAGAAGGAAAGTCCAGCTGAAACGTGAAAAATCATCAACAACAACAAGACAGTAGGTTTTTCGGCCTAATGCCTGAGGTTGAATGGGACCAAATAGATCCATGTGTAACAGCTGAAGAATGGAGTCAACAGAATTTGTAGTTTTAGGCCTGTGAGGGAGCTTGTGTTGCTTGCCTTTAGAGCAGGAAATACATTTTTAATCCAAGAGAAAGATTTAACAGGCAAGCTCCTCACATGCTCACATTTTACCAATTTGCTTAAATTCTGGAAGTTGACATGACCCGGACGTCTATGCCAAAGAGATGAATCATTCTCCGAGGCTTTTGATATTGGACTGAAGAGGTTCTGTGAGAATATGAACTTCTCATAACTAATATATATGCATCATTATGCCTCGGAGTATGCATCAATACCCATTCTTCAGGGACTTTGAAACCTGGCTTCAAGATCAAGCATTCATTTTCCGTGAACAACGTGGAGAATTCCTTGTCACAGATCTAAGACACACTAAGCAAGTTGTGATTGAGCTGCTCCACCAGATTAACATCATCGAAGGTTAGGGTGCCATTCGAAACCTTCCCTCGTTTGGTAATATTTCCTCCCACATCTCCAACAAAGGAAACGTTTCCACCATTGAACGGCTGAACGCCAAATAACAAGGACTCATCTCCTATCATGTGTAGCCACTGTCTAAGTATCAAATACTATTGGCAGGCCTTTTTGACTGACCCTACACAAATGCACAACTAGTTAGACTTGGTTTCCCTAGACTTAGTTGTCTCGAGAAGGTTGACGAGAAAATCACCAAATTTTATTTTAATTTCAGTCATTATGAAGTGATGTGATGAGTCAGAATTAGAAGAATAGTCCTTAGGAGTTCATACAGAAGCATGTTTCCTGTTTTTAGAAGATTTTCTAGACCGTCTTCTTTTTATTTTCAAAACAAAATCCTCAGGTATTTTGACCTTAGGATCATCTTTAACATTTGTCTTTGGTGGGCTCGTAGACTTTTATGTCTTCAAACCCTTTTTGTCTCTTTCCTTTTTGGTCTAAAAAGGCCTCTTTATTTTCTGGTTTTTAGATCTCACATCCATTTCACTGGCTTGACCTTTTGTTTGATCAGTCCTTGATCTTGAACTTTTGTTTGATCTTTCCTTTTTGGTCCAAAAAGGCCTCTTTGTTTTCTGGTTTTTGGATCTCACATCCATTTTACTGGCTTGACCTTTTGTTTGATCAGTCCTTGATCTTGAACTGCTAGCAGCGGTGGATCGGGACTGATTAAACTGACTTCTCAAATCTTTTTGTTGTTAGTGCCAGTTCTTGCAATGTCTTGCAAGGTGAGATGGGTTACTATATACATAACAACACTTTCTTTAACAAGCATCAAAATAATTGTCAGAAATATAATACGCTTGTCTTGGTGGGAATGGTGATCTTTGGAAAGGAACATGATTATGCATGTTATATGGTTTTTGACCTTGATTATTGAAAAGATGGTATGATGTGAGTCAAAATTGTTGGTACATACTTTATGGTTTATGCTTTGTGTATTTGGGCTTTTGTATGTAAACCGAGATCATTTGATCTCGGTGGGCTTTAGCTTGTTTTGGGCCTAGTTGGCAGCCTATATATAGGATATATGTTAACGATGTTAGGGTTGTTCGTTCAAGTTTATCTTTCACCTGTGTAAGTTGTTAAGGGCTTAAGCACCCGACGTATTAATATGTGTGTGTTTTGAAGCTTGTTCATTGTGCTTATGTGTGTTTGTGTTTGTTGCATAGAATCGGATTGGTGATTAGTTTCCGCCTAATCATTGAATTACTTGATATCACATTGAAATATTCTGTCTCGGGACTTACAATTGGTATCAGAGCCTATAGACCTATTCTAGGCTCGGTTGAAGGTGATATCAAGGATTCTGACGGTGATTTACGGGTGTGTGTTTGGATAAAGTTTTCTGAATCTTGAAGAACTGTTCTTCGTGTTCTTCGGCCGGTGAAAGTTTTGTTTGGAATAGATTTTGGTAAATCTCGTGTTTAATTTGAATCCCATCATTCTCGGGATTTAGTTAAATATTCAAGGATTACCATATCTTGAATTATTCCTAGTTCTCGGTGAATCTGTTTTAGTTTTCGGGTTGATTTCAAGGCTTTCAGGAAGATCTCAAGGTCCTCAGTTAAACTTCAAGGTTTTCGGGAGGTTTTTCAAGTTCTCGGGTTGATTTCGTCGTTCTCGGGCAACTTAGTGTGTTTTCGGATATTGTTGACAGTTCTCGGTCAACTTTCTGTATTTTCGGAAGACATTTGCTATTTTTGGTTTCTCTTTTCACAGTTTTTGGTTAAGGCTATTATGGATCAATCTGTTGTTAGCGTGTCTTCCAATGCTACTCTACATCAAGAGATCGACTCCATCATAGGGACTACTACTCGTGTATCCCGACTACTGTCGTTTGAAGGGTTTGCTGAGTGGAAGTTCAGGTTTGAAAAATATGTGAAGGCAAAGGATGCAAGAATGTGGAGGAGCATGGTTCGAAGTCCTCAGGTTATCACGTATCAAAGAGAGGGTTCTGATGAAGTGGAGACGAAGCCAATTGAGCTGTATACGGATGCTGATTTTGATAACGTTGAGCATGATGAGAAGGCTCTGGCTACTCTGACCATGGCACTGTCGCCTGATATTGCCTTGGGGTTTAGAGAGTTGGATTAAGCTAAAGCTCTTTGGGAGGCTGTTTTTGAAGTGTTTGAGGGAAATCAAGACATGAGAAGAAGTAGACAGGATCTCCTAAGACAATAATTCAACATGTTTAACTATGTTTTAGGAGAATCTCTTAAGAAACAGCTACAACGGTTCATCTCGTTGGTTACTGAGATGAGATCGACTAACATAAGCCTTATGTCTGCTGAGATTAACAACAAGCTAGTCAACTCACTACCACAGAGTTGGGATCTAAATGTGGCTGTTATTAAAAAGACCAAAGATCTGGCTAGACTGACTCTCTCTGAGGTGACGGCGATTATCAAGGCTTGTGATATAGACGACAAGCAGTGTGCAATCAATCATGCGAGTACCTACAATACTGCTGGTTATAGTGTTGCATCCAACAATGCTCTAGTTTCACAAGACAATTTCTCATTGTTCAAGTCTTCTCAGAGTTAGCCAGCTCAATCGCAGCAGTCTCAACAGACTTTCTCCATGTTCAGGTCATCACAAAGTCAACCAACTCCACAACCTACACCAGTTGCTCCTGTTTTCTTTCCACAACCGACTCTTGCACCGAAATCACAAGCTTCTGTGGCCACCTCCAGCCAGTCTCCCATTCAAACTCCTATTATTTCCAAAGAGACTCAAGAGAACATAGCTTTAATGGCAGGTTTTATGAACTGCTATAACGCTTTTCTTGCTGGAGACCTGGTACAACCCGTTGTGGCTGCTGAGCTGGATCAGATACATCCTGATGATGTAGAGGAGATGGATATTTCTTGGCAAATCGCCATGGCTATGTTTAGAGACAAGAATTTCACTAAGAGGACATGCAGGAACAACTGGAATGTACTTGCAAATCAGAAAGTGGGATTCAACAAGAGCTCTCTGAGGTGCTACATCTGTCATGAGCCGGGTCATTTTGCTCGTGAGTGTACCAATCCGGCTAACGAAGGGAATAGAGAGAGGGCAATAGTTCCGGTGAATGGTGGAAGAGAAGAGAATGTGACTAGTTCGAGTGTGGGCGAGCGTGGTCTGGTGGTTCAAAACTTCTCTTGAGAGGATCAGATGGCAGCACTGAATTTAAGTGGTCAAGTTGCAAATTTTGCTAAAGTGGATGTTGAAGAAAAGGGGAACGAAGCTGAGGAGCAGGTCAGGGATCTTCAGCATGCTTTCATTGTTTTCACCTCCACCAAACCATCTGAGGTACGTCATGTCTTATGTTCTCAGTCATGCATTGATAAAGTGGGTCTGTATAAAATTCACAATAGCAACTTAATTAGGGAAATGGAGGGTGTTAAATATGAGAACTCCACACTTAAGAAACTTGAAAAGGCCTTAAAAGACAAAATAGAGGCACAAAAACAAGATTTTTCTAAACTGCAGGCGGATTTTAGTATAAAGTGTTGTCACCATCTAGATGCTAAAAAGAAAATTGCTAAACTAACCGCTGAGTTAGATGCATCGAAGATGGAAATAGCAAAACTAACAAATAAATTCAAGAATGCTGAATTTAACTTTAAAATGTTTGATGTCTCTAGCGCTGTTGTTGAGTCAATGATAGAAAATCAATTAAAATGGAAAGAAAATAAGGGTGTGGGTATTGGATATACCACGGTTCCTCCTCCATATAACGATAATTATACTAGTCTTTCTTTCACTAAGGAAGAAGAAGAACAGGAAAAGTGTTTGCAATATGGTAAGTTACCTGCAACCAAAAAGGGTACGGTTGGTTCAGACTCGACATCTGAATCAACCTCCGGGGCGAACGATTCTACTGTCTTTACTTCTTGTGCAGATAAAGTAATAATTGAGGATTGGACCGATGAGGATGAGGACTCACCCACTAATTCTACTGTTTCTTTTAATTCACCTATTCTGTCTGTCTTGAACAAGGATATTACTGATGTGTGTGTGGGCTCAGGTTTTAAGGGCAAAGACAATTGTTTGAATACTTTTCCTAAAACTTCAAAAGGCGGTGATATGTCTATTAATAAATCTGATGAGCTTAAAAGTCATAATAAATATTTATCACCTAAGTTTGTAAGAGAAAATAGTTTTTGTGATAGTAAATGTGGAAGCTCAAATGCTAAGTCCAAAGATGAAAAACCAAGCTCACACAACTGAGCAAGACCGGGAATCGGTCACAACAATTGTTATGTTAAAAAACAAACTTGTTTCAACTGTGGCACTCCCGGTCACATTGCAAGAAATTGCTCTCGTCTCCCATACATTCCATATTACAATCACCATCAGAGGACTATGCCTCAAAATACCTACAGAAACTTTCATTCTTATAAAATGAGGTTTTTTAAGGCAAAGCCCTCTGACGGTAATTGGAGGAGAGACGAGGTTCATAGGTCAGGTTCTCATCAGACCAAGTCCAAGCCCATTGTGACTCAAAAGCGGAAGGGAAACACGGTCTCAATTCCAAAACCAAAGTGGGCTCCAAAACCGAGAAGGCTTAACAGGGTAAAGACAAACGTGTCTCCTGTCCGCAGACCAGAGACTAAGTCAGCCAAAAGTATAAATCCCAAAGTTTTAAAACCAAGATACAAATGGTTACCCAAGTCTCCGGCAACAAAGTCTTTAACGTCTCCTGACTCAATCTTTGATAATCATGATGATATGTTATGGCAACCCGTAACACGGTTGACCAAGTCAGGCTAACCCATAACTACAATGGACTGGGTACCCAAAACTAACTGATCTCGCACATCGTGCAGGAACAGCTATGGAGGAATATTATCAGACCTTGGTTTGTTGATAGTGGCTGTTCCAGGCACATGACAGGGGACATTTCACAGCTGAGTGATATTAAAATCTTTAATGGTGGACATGTTTCCTTTGCAGGAGGAGAGAAAGGGAAGATTACCCAAAAGGGTACCGTGAGTAATGGGGTCTTAAAATTTGAGAATGTTAATTATGTTCCGAAATTAAAGCAGAGTCTGCTTAGTGTGTCACAAATCTGTGATAAGGGTTTCTCTGCTCACTTTACCAACAAGGAATGCTTGATTCTGAAACCTGGTATTATTATACCAGAGGAGTGGGTTCTGGTCAGATCTCAAAAAAAAGATAATGCCTATCTGATTGACATGAACAAGATCGTTTCTGAAGAAATTACATGTTTGTTTTCTAAAGTGTTGGAACATAATGCCATGCTTTGTCATCGTCGCCTTGGTCATGCCAATATCAAAACCCTGAAACGTCTTGCGAAAACGGTGTTATGTGTGGCCTGCCAGTTAAAGATTTTGTGACTATAGAGAAATGTGTGGCTTGTGCGTTAGGCAAGCATCATCGAAAAGCACACAAGCCGAAGTTGATCAATACAATTTCCAGTGTCTTTCAGTTGCTTCACATGGATCTGTTCAGTTCAGTTCATGTCTTAAGTCTATCTCGTAGTAATCATTGTCTGGTCATCACCGACGACTACTCTCGTTTTACTTGGGTGTTTTTCTTGTCGAATAAAGGTGAGATGGCTGAATTGATCAAGAATTTCGTGGTGCTTAGGGAAAATCAATTGAACTTGAAGCTCAAGGGAATTCGTTGTGACAACGTCACGGAGTTCAAGAACTCTACACTGAATCATTTTTGTGCCAAAAAGGGAATACTTCGTCAGTACAGCTCAGCTCGTACCCCGTAGCAAAATGGTGTTGCTGAAAGACAAAACCGTACTTTGATTGAAGCTGCTAGAACGATGTTATGTGATTCAAAGTTACCGTTATTCTTCTGGGCTGAAGCGGTCAACACTTCTTGTTACGTTCAAAATCGGTTGTTGATCCACAAATCTCAGATGAAGACTTCCTATGAAATTTTTTATGGTCACAAGCCCACAGTCGCACATTTTCGAGCCTTCGGGTGTCTGTGAATTTTATTAAAACTTGAGTCGACTCCTAAGTTTGAAGCCAAGGCAGATTATTGTTATTTTGTTAATTATGCTGGTTGTACTGCCTACAGAGTTTACAACAAGGCATCTAAACAGATCGTTGAATCATATGATGCGCGCTGGTTGGAAGAAAATGAGACAGATGCTCGTGTGGGACCTGACTGGTTATTTGACTATGACAAACTGTTTAAGCCATTCAATTGGTTTCCTGTGGTCGACTCATATAACTCAGGGGGGCGGAATTTCTACTGCTGTTGATGATGAAGAAGATACTTCTGTTGACACTCAAAAGTCTCCTATGCTAAGTGTGGACCCGTCTGAATCCTTAGACACCACTCAGCCGTCATCAGAGAATCTGGAAGAGACCGCCACTGAGACTGTATCCTCACAAGAGCCCTCTACAGTAGAGACTTTACCAGTTGAAGGGGAGAGTGTCATTCATCAGATTTTCAGTAGCACTCTATTCCCTGATGTCATTCCAAATGATTATGTTGCCAGTACCTCGTACTCGCACAGTACAACTGCATCCGGATGGAGGAATCCTCTCACTGAAGCACTCGAAGGTCCAACCAATTTACCTGCAAACTGCTCTGTTCCTGATCACTCTATTCCATCAAGAATTCAACGGGATCACCCCATTGACAGTATTATTGGTCCCTTTGAAGCTAGCGTCTAAACCAGAAGTCAGACTGGAACAATCAACAACTGCTTGTACTCTTGCTTCATTTCACAAATTGAGCCTAAGACGGTTTACATGGCTCTGCAAGAACCAAGCTGGGTTGATGCCATGCATGAAGAACTCAGTCAGTTTGAAAAACTCAAGGTTTGGAGGTTGGTCAAGCTACCCGCTAGGAAGAATTCGCTAGATACAAAATAGGTTTTTCTCAACAAGCAGGATGATACTGGGGTCACTGTTAAAAACAAGGCAAGGCTTGTGGTTCGTGGTTTTCGTCAGGTTGAGGGTTTGGACTATAATGAGGTGTACGCTCCAGTGGCTCGCCTTGAAGCCATTCGGATCTTTTTAGCTTATGCATTGTATATGGGTTTCACAGTTTTTCAGATGGATGTCAAATAGCGTTCCTCTATGGTGAAGTGAATGAAGAATTTTATGTGGATCAGCCACCGGGTTTTGTGGATTCCAAGCATCCGTCGCACGTCTATAAGTTGGACAAGGCTCTCTACGGCCTTCATCAGGCTACTCGAGCATGGTATGCGACGTTGACAGCTCATCTTTTGGAGCACGGGTAATCAGACACTGTTTATAAAGATTGTTGGAAAAGATCTTATTCTGGTTCAGATTTATGTGGATGATATCATCTTCGGTTCTACCAGCACTGCACTTTGTTCTGAGTTTGAGGAAGTGATAAAGAAAAGGTTTAAGATGAGCTCGTTGGGGGAGATGACAATATTTCTGGGTCTGCAAGTTCGTCAAAGCTCGACAGGCTTGGCAAAATTTGAGTTTCAAGACTCCAAAAGTGCGACGACTCCTATGGCTGAAAGACCTCTTCTTTCTTCAGATCCTGATGGGAAACCCGTAGATCAAACGTACTATCAGTCGATGATCGGGTCCCTAATGTATCTTACTGCCAATCGCCCTGACATCAAGTTCGCAGTCTGTCAGTGTGCTCATTTCCAGGCTAATCCTAAACTCTCTCATTTAATTGCTATTAAACATATTTTTAGATATCTGAAAGGGCAACCGAAGCTCGGTCTTTGGTATCCCAAGAATTCAGAATCTGATCTGTATGCTTTTGCTTATAGGAATTATGGAAGTGATGATATTGATAGGAAATCGACGTCTGCTGGATGTCAAATTTTGGGGGATCGGCTCATCTCATGGCAATGCAAGAAACAACAAACGGTGTCCACAAGCACTGCTGAGGCTGAATATGTTGCTACTTCTGCCTGTTGTTCACAGGTCATATGGATGCAACATCAACTGCTGGACTACGGTTTGGAATTTCTTGATTCTCCTATTTTCTGTGATAATGATGCTGCAATTGCCATTGTAAAAAACCCGGTTCAGCATTCTAAAACCAAGCACATCGATATCAAAATTCATTTTATTCATAACTGTTACGACTGGAAGTTAATTCATCTTGAACAGGTCCACACTGAAAATAATGTGGCGGACCTGTTTACGAAACCGGTTGGAACAACCAGATTCAATGTGCTTGTAGGGTTTCTTAAGATGTTTCGTTTTGAAGAATGAGTTTTTTTTTTTTTTTGAGGTTTAAATTTTGAACATAAAATATTATTTCTAGTCATAATTTATGTCCAAATTTAGGGGGAGAAAAAGAAAAATACAAAAAGAGTGTGTGTGTGTGTCATTAAAAAAATGTTTTATTCTGTTGCTTAAAACTACGTTAGTTGCTCAAGTTCAACGGACATATTTCATATGTTTGGTCCTGTTATCAACTCTTGACTCACGGGATAGTCATTAACCTTAGGACTGAAAGTGACTGGGTGACTGAACATAAAAAATTTTGGTTTAACTATCTGTTTAAGTTCTTTCACTGAAAATTATGACGGCTACCTAAGTTTGAGGGACATATATTATTATGTGTTTGGTTCTATCGTCTACCTGTAGACACATGGGATAGCCATTCACCTAAAAACTGAAGGTGACTGGGGTGATTAAATTTAAAATAGTCTTTGAAGTTATCATCTGGGAAGTGATATTATTATTCAGCTAAAGCTTATTAGAAGCTTAAAATATTTTCAAATGAAAATTGATCCAACCTTTGAGAAATGATAGATAAATTGATTATGTGTGCCTAACGTGTGAAGTGATTAGGCTAAAAAGGCTCTTGATTAGTCATTGGTGTGTATGGTAGCTTCCCATGGTAAGTAAAAGTTTGCAGTGATAAAAACTAAATTTGCTAAACTTATCGTGGAGAGTCATTTTGAAGATGTTTGCATGTCCCTAGATACATATCCCGAATGATAGGCAGAAAAGTAATTACCCAGTCATACATGAGCCCGTTAGTGTCTTGATCGCCAATATATATGTATATATATATATATATTATCTTTATTGTTAAATTATGAGTGTATAAAAAGGGGGTACCGATGAGATAAGCCTTACTCAGATGTCAGCTAGTACTGCTCTCTTCATGGACTCGGATTACACTTACTCCAAGTTTGTGTTCGATGAAATGATCAGCAACCTTCAAGGGAAAAAAAAAAGAAATGTTTCTGATGTACCCAAGATTTCTACAGATTATTTTTGATTCTCACTATCCTAATCAAATCTGTGGAGACGCTCGATATGAAGGTGTTGGGTCCAAGCACTTTTGGCTTAATGAAACAGTCAAGTAAAGGAACGAAAGTAGTATATAAAGGACTTCATCCGCTGGTAAAATTTGGAAGATTTTCAGAAACCGATATGATTGGGGGAGATGCTGATGCTGCTGTTGCTGAGGAACATGTGGTTCCGTTTCAAAGGCCTGTCACTGCCTTTGAGATATTATATGATGACGATTTCGATACTTCTCCGTCACAACCTATGGAGATTGAACACCATATACAACAGTCTGTGCCTACTGCTGAACAACTAGAAGAATTCGAAGCATTGAAAGAAATGCTCCAGTCGACTGCATTGAAGCCTCCTCAGTCAGTCACTGTGACACAAGCAGAAGATGAGGGTGAAGAAGAGCCGGCCGCCAATCTCATTCCACGAAAAAGACGAAAGAAAGATCCGAGACCGGGAGTGCTGGCTACTGATGTAACACCAACTGTAATGCCTACTATTACTGAGCAAGTAAAGGCTAAGGCTCAAGTTGCTCAAGATCTATCTACCGTTGATCAGCAAACTCAGGAACCAATTCTGGAAGACATTATGCACGAGTTTGACTTTGAGGCTCATATTTACTCCAACACTGAATCTTCGGGATTGTTTAATCGGATTGATCAAGAAAGATCAAGTGCAGCTGAGAAGGTGGCTCATATCTTGGCAATACAAGATAAGTATTTTCAAGACAAGGGAAATGGGATTGCTATAGAAGCTGAGCCTGTTGATATTCAGGCATTACAACTAAGAGTTTTTGAGCTTGAACAAGATTCAGCTGTAAAGGATGTTCGCATTAGAGAGCTTGAAGAAAGCCATGTTGACAAAGACTCAAAGATTCTGGAACTTCAAGCTAATGTCGGCAGTCTCGCTGCAATGTTTTTAGATCTCCAACAGAAACTTATTCAGAAATTTGGGGATGAATTTGGCAGTGCTACTGACATTGAGAAGGATAAACATCATGTTCGGGTAGTTGATTACACCGATGAAATGGAAAAATACTTGTCTGTTCCACCAAAGACAGATGTTCACAAAAGGAAAGATTAATGAAGAAAATATTGATAAGGAAGAATTCTAATCAGAACATGGTGTCATCTGATCATCCTGAAAACTTTGTTGTGAATCTACAAAAAAGCTTCTCTAATAAATACGGTGATCGGTCTGGAGTTCTTTCATGGGGATTTGATGTGGATAAAAAGATGTGGTGGGTTAAATGGAAGTAAAGGGGGTACCGATGAGATAAGCCTTACTCAGATGTCAGCTAGTACTGCTCTCTTCATGGACTGGGATTACACTTACTCCAAGTTTGTGTTCGATGAAATGATCAGCAACCTTCAAGGGAAAAAAAAAAGAAATGTTTCTGATGTACCCAAGATTTCTACAGATTATTTTTGATTCTCACTATCCTAATCAAATCTGTGGAGACGCTCGATATGAAGGTGTTGGGTCCAAGCACTTTTGGCTTAATGAAACAGTCAAGTAAAGGAACGAAAGTAGTATATAAAGGACTTCATCCGCTGGTAAAATTTGGAAGATTTTTAGAAACCGATATGATTGGGGGAGATGCTGATGCTGCTGTTGCTGAGGAACATGTGGTTCCATTTCAAAGGCCTGTCACTGCCTTTGAGATATTATATGATGACGATTTCGATACTTCTCCGTCACAACCTATGGAGATTGAACACCATATACAACAGTCTGTGCCTACTGCTGAACAACTAGAAGAATTCGAAGCATTGAAAGAAATGCTCCAGTCGACTGCATTGAAGCCTCCTCAGTCAGTCACTGTGACACAAGCAGAAGATGAGGGTGAAGAAGAGCCGGCCGCCAATCTCATTCCATGAAAAAGACGAAAGAAAGATCCGAGACCGGGAGTGCTGGCTACTGATGTAACACCAACTGTAATGCCTACTATTACTGAGCAAGTAAAGGCTAAGGCTCAAGTTGCTCAAGATCTATCTACCGTTGATCAGCAAACTCAGGAACCAATTCTGGAAGACATTATGCACGAGATTTTGACTTTGAGGCTCATATTTACTCCAACACTGAATCTTCGGGATCGTTTAATCGGATTGATCAAGAAAGATCAAGTGCAGCTGAGAAGGTGGCTCATATCTTGGCAATACAAGATAAGTATTTTCAAGACAAGGGAAATGGGATTGCTATAGAAGCTGAGCCTGTTGATATTCAGGCATTACAACTAAGAGTTTTTGAGCTTGAACAAGATTCAGCTGTAAAGGATGTTCGCATTAGAGAGCTTGAAGAAAGCCATGTTGACAAAGACTCAAAGATTCTGGAACTTCAAGCTAATGTCGGCAGTCTCGCTGCAATGTTTTTAGATCTCCAACAGAAACTTATTCAGAAATTTGGGGATGAATTTGGCAGTGCACTGACATTGAGAAGGATAAACATCATGTTCGGGTAGTTGATTACACCGATGAAATGGAAAAATACTTGTCTGTTCCACCAAAGACAGATGTTCACAAAAGGAAAGATTAATGAAGAAAATATTGATAAGGAAGAATTCTAATCAGAACATGGTGTCATCCGATCATCCTAAAAACTTTGTTGTGAATCTACAAAAAAGCTTCTCTAATAAATACGGTGATCGGTCTGGAGTTCTTTCATGGGGATTTGATGTGGATAAAAAGATGTGGTGGGTTAAATGGAAGTTTGGCAGCACCGAGTAGTATGATAAAATGAAAAGGTATGGATCTTGGACGAAGGTGGATTTGATTGATTTGTCTCATGCTCCGTTTCATAATCCAAACAATTTACCAAGGGCTGACAACTTTCATAGGTTTTTGACTTCTCAAGTGGAACGTGGTTTTCCAAGTATGACTACTGCCGGATCTTTCCTTAAGAAGGCTAAGGGTGTTCGTGACCCTCATACCGATAAGACCATGGTAAATGTGATGTGGCCACCGACGGATAAAGTGTAATCAATTCCGATTTCCAAGAGATTTCTTGAGGGAGCTCTTGATGAAATGAAATTTTGGACATATGATGGTGTGACGGCTACTGTTATTATCATATTGAATAAGGGTCAATATCGTCTTGTTGATCCTAAGGATTTATTGAAGTTTGGAGAGAAGGATCTCAAGACCCTTAGCAAGTTTCAGATAACCGCTGAACCACTATATGAACCAGATGCTAGGGAGTACACTAGCATGATAGGAGAAATTATTCGTGAAGGTTTGTGGGCAAGTGCACTTGACGCAGTAGATGCAGATATCCTTGAGCATGAATAAAGCAGTAAACCAAGGGGGAGATTGTTGGGACATACTTTATGGTTTATGCTTTGTGTATTTGGGCTTTTGATGTAAACCGAGATCATTTGATCTCGGTGGGCTTTAGCTTGTTTTGGGCCTAGTTGGCAACCTATATATAGGATATATGTTAATGATGTTAAGGTTGTTCGTTCAAGTTTATCTTTCACCCGTGTAAGTTGTTAAGGGCTTAAGCACCCGACGTATTAATATACGTGTGTCTTGAAGCTTGTTCATCGTGTTTATGTGTGTTTGTGTTTGTTTCATAGATTCGGCTTGGTGATTAGTTTCTGCCTAATCATTGAGTTACTTGATATCACATTGAAGGATCCTGTCTCGAGACTTACAAAAATCATTCTGTCGATGATGTCCATAGTAGTTATTATCATAAAAATTGTATGACCGATGATGCTTTACATTTTTATGTGTTTGTAAAAATGATCTTTTGCTAGATGGAATATATTTAAATGAATTATCAAAATCACTCTCTAAAATAACTAACTTTGTTCATTATCAAAACCTTTACTTTTTCTAAAATTATCCCTAGTCTTACAATTTGATGATGAACAACTAGCTTTGTTCACATCAATTGACCTATTAAATTTTTTACAATTTTCAGCACATGTTTCATTATACACCGTTTCAGAATCGCTCTCTGAAATAATATCAGCATTTTCATTAAAAATAGTATGAGAAGTGCCAGCATCAACACTCTCATAATCGACATCATCATCCGAAGATGAAGACAATGTATTTTGTACAGACAGAATTGTTAAATGCTTTCAAATTCACATCAGAAACAAAAGTTGAATTTGACTCTCGTTTGTTTTCACAATCCATGTCACTTTCCATAGAATCACATTCTTCTACACGACCTGCTAAACAAAATGAATCATCATTAGAACTAATGGACTCATTAATGGGATCAACAGTTTTAGGAACCTCATGAACGAAGATCTTGGGTTTTGGAGCATGTCCAATACCATAGACCATTTCGTTTTCAGGTTTGGTGTTGTAACTGAAGTGGGAGGGATATATAATTATGATTAAATGGAGGTGGAATCGTGGCATGCTCATATCCCAAACCCGTTTTCTGTTTAACACCCATCTGTGCTCCAATTATACCATTCAACTTATCAGACGACATTTCAAATTTGTCAACAACAATTTTTCTTTGTGCAAGGTCTAATTCTAGAGTCTAAATTTTAGCATTTAATTCTTATATACATTTTTTGTGAAACTCAACTAATAAATTAGAGCAAAACAATTTCAAATTTAAATTTGCTATGTCGTCATTATAAGTTTTAATTCTAGTGGTAGACACCTTGTCAGCTTTGTTGTACTCACCAACTAGATATTTATTGCCTAAATTTTCTTCAATTAAGGCAGCATTATGAGTTCTGTAACGTTCTACTTTATCTATGCATGTTTGAGAACATAAGTGTGTATGTACCTCCTGAAGTGAAACTTGAAGAGGCTTCATCTCCATTCACAAACGCCATGCTGGCAAAATTCAGCGGGTTCGTCAGCTCCTTGAATTGGCCTTCCTAATCTTGCTCAGAAGTTTCAGGAGACTATGTGATAAAGGCCCTAGGATTAGAGTTCCATTTGCTTGATCCTCCCTGGCCAATTCGTAGACTTCTTTATCCTGATGAGCTGTTCTGACCCACGGACCACTTGTCACTCCTTTCCCACTGCTTTCTCCATCAGCCACCTCAGTGATCTTCACATCATCAGCATGTTGAGTTGGGTTTGTGCACTCCCTTGAAAAGTGACATGTTTCATTGCAGTTATAGCATTGGAGCTTATCTTTATCAAACCCTATGCTTTTGTTGTTGTTGTCCTTGAAACTGTTCATGCGATATTTTTTCATGAAGTTTGTGGCACGATGAACGGCCATTGCCATATGGTATATGATATCCATTTTTTCTAGATCCTTCTCATTGATTTGTGGAATATCTCCTTGCTGGAAAGATGGTGGCAAGAGATTTCCTGGCATCAAATCCTCATGACCTGCCATGAAAGCATGAAAAAGGCAATGTGAGAGTCATCAATACGGACGGGCGAATAATTTGAACCCCCTGAGTTGTTGTTTGTTGGCTTGTTGATCCCTTGAGCTTTACGTGCTTGCTTAGCATCCTTGTTCATTGCATCCTGGAAAGAGTTTGATGAAGATGCTGGTTGGTTTGCTGAAGTCTTGAAGGCATTATGCTTCTCAGATTGAGCAACATAACCTTTCACACCATCAACAGTATGAACTATTGGACGAGACTAGCTATGAAATGTCGTGCTAATACCAGAACCCGAAGAGACACCTGCATGATTCAATGAGCTGACATGATTTTTCAAACGCAACTTATCATCCATCTCAAATAACTTTATAGTGGACGTCAAGTTGCTCAAGGTTGTTGTATTCAAATTCATGGTTCTCTTTATAGTCGTGACACTACTATTCCACATGTAAGGCAACGATTCAATAACTTCTTGTTCACTTCTGAGTACTCAAGATTTATGCCGATGCTTCTCATCTTGGTGTGGAGAGTCTCAAACCGATGAATAAGGGATGTAACAAATTCTCCCTAAATATGGTTCAACATGTTGAACTAACCCTTAAACGTGTCCCTCTTACTTTCCCCCATATCTAAGTTCCCCTCAACTTTCTCAACCAAACCATCCCAAAGAGCTTTAGCAGTGGTGCATTCTCTGAGTGTTTGAGCAATGTCGATAGATAAACATACACTCGAGACACCACAGGCCTTCTCCTTATCAAGCATCAATTTTTGTCATCTTTAGAAAGAGCTGCAACAGGAACAACAACAGGTCCAACAAGAGTATCTGTGGTAGGCATGTAAGAACCATTTTCAATGGATCGTAGCAAAGAAAAGTCATTGATTATTATGTAATTCTTAAATCTCCACTTAAACTCTTCAAAGTTATTGTCCCAGTTCAGAAGCTTGGGTGGTTTGTTAGTTACTTAGTTGTGCCGTTTTCGTTCTCTAACATCATATAAGTCTTAACCTTGGGATCTTGTGCCATTTTGATTAGAAAGTCAAACTATCAAACAGTCTTAAATTTAGTTAAAATCACTAAGTCTAGATGAATCGCACAGGATATGCGATTGGATTGATTTTGTAATGCGATTGGTTTTTCTGTCAGAAAGAATCGTGCAACTGAGGCAATGCGATTGGGTTAAAATGCGATGCGATTGATTTCTAATATGCGATGCGATTGGGTTTCAATGCGATTGGATTTTAAATGCGATGGGATTGTGATTTAAATGTGATGCGATTTGAAATCTTAATGCGATGCGATTTAAATTCCAATGGCGATGCGATTTGAATACTAGATATGAAGCAATTAGAAGACCAAATCCGATGCGATTTAAACTGAATGCTATGCGATTTAATTTTTTAAGAAAGCAAAATTGCCTAGGAATCTGTTGAGTACGATTTTAACACCCTTTTTCACTGTTAAACCCAAAGAACAATTTAACAACCATAAACACACCACTGAAATGTTTTCTAAGCCTTCAAGCACACTATGTCAAACCCGAAACTATCTTTAGACCCATGAACGCACTTAGTTTTACAAGAACACACTTTTCAAACACACAAACAAGACCAAAATCCAAGGTTGTGACCCAAGAACCTCAGCTAGTAAAGCCGAAAGCTCTGATACCAATTATAGGTCCTGTAAAATGGATGTCACAACTTTACTCGTATCAATCCGTGTTGTTAGTTAGTGGAAATCACTAACAACACTCGGATCTTAGTTTTGCAAATATAAAGGAGAGAAAAGAGAAGATTGGTAGAAAGATGTTTTATTTCCATGAGTTGTGTATTGTCTGTATGGAGAAATGGGTAAATGTTGCCCTTTTATAGGCTCCACATTCCTCCAATATTTACAAAATAAATGTACTGAGTACGTAATACACCGACTAAAAGTAAACACAAAAACATACAAAATCTTAATAATAATAATATAGAATATTAGCCCAACAAATGGAAACAATGAAATACGAGCACTCTACATATACTGCATATCCACGTCTCTTAAATTTGGTATATCAATGGCAGTTTTTAGTACAAGTTGTATTAAATCAGTTCTTTGTAATGTATAAGGTATCAAAACATAAACGTACATGTTATCATGGTTGCCTCACAGTTTGTTCTCTGTCTCTCTCGATCTCTCTCTCTCTAGTGTGACTTTGTTTTCCTTCTCCGTCATTCTAATGAGATATTATAATAGCCTATAAAGTTACGCCCAAGGTTTTGTTAAAAATTTAACTTGTCAAGTATGCTTTTTTTTTTTTTTGACATACAGTAAATCAAAATACAAACCTATGTCATCGAAGCAACTTAAACACTTATTTTATATATATATATATATATAGAAAGCGAATTTATTTATCTTTTTCATGATTCTAATAAAATAATACTAGTAGAGTGTCCGCACGATATAGCGTGTAAAACACACTTTATCGGTTGTGAAAATTACAAAGTTGAAGTTGTAGTCTAACTAATTTATGATTGTTGGTTCAAGTTGATAGAAATACATACATAGGCCTTGGTTTCCCAACATAAGTATAATGCTAGCTTGAGAAAATCCATCGGTGGTTGAGTATATTTAAAACTTTATTCTTGTGAGTTGTGACCTTTCTAGCATTCTTTGTTATCAACAATAACTTGTTTGCATCCTCATGAAGTGTTGTAATTCCAAAAAAATGCATTAATACTTAGTGGAAATTAACATTTTTTAAAAGGAAAACAACATATCATTTATACCGTGAATTTTTCGTGCAGAAGTCCGGGGTTGACTTACAACTAAACCGAGTACAATGTTTGCTAAAAGCAGAGATGTATTCAAAACAAGGTATTCTTTTGGAAATTGGTATCAAAAGTTGCATCGAATGCTTTCTTATAATAGGTTGATATTTGATAATACCATCGCTTTACATTTTTAAACAGTTTTGTTTCAACAAATTTGAGATGGACAGTCAAGGAATTTTTAACTTCTTGTGGTAAAACACTAAAATGGACATTTTAAAGATTTTCCATATTATTTATGTTCTTGTGGTGTTCGAACTTCGAAATGAAAGTGAAAGTGTGAAATGTTAAAAGTCATATCATTTATGAACACCATTTTGTTTTACTGCATTATTTTCGTTTTACTATATGGGTTCAAAAGCCACGTCATTCGATAAGGACACGTCAGCGTCAAATCATATCACACTTTACTCCAGTCTCTTTCATAATATCATGGAAATTAGCACCAATTTACCACTTTATCACTTGTCTTATTTTTCAAATAAAATAAAATAATATTAATATATATATATATACATGTATGTATATATAATTAAATTAAGTTTTAACATATTACCAATTAATTAACTAAAAATATTAATTTATAACTAATAAATATAAAAAAAATTGATTTATAGCCTATAAATAATATTTGTAGAACTAAAGGGTTCAAAAGCCCATGTCTTATAAGCCCATTTGTCTAGGGTTCAAGCGCAAAATCTAAAATGTAGTTTCTTTTTTGACCTTTCTTCTTTGTGAAGTGTGAACAGCTGTCTACTTTGGTTCCTCTTCAAAAAGTTAACAGAAAGAAATTGCTTTTGGTGGTGGTTATCTCCCCAAACAACGAGTAGATCGGCATTTTCAACGTGGAAAATCCACCGATTTGTTTGCCGCTAGGTGGCACCAAGTTGGGTGGGGCGGTGTTAGCCACCCTAGCCGCTTGCCACGTAAGCTGTTGAACGGCAAAATGAGATCCATACTGAACAGTGTAAGTGATATTTCTCAAAAATACCGACTTTTATTGCTATTTTTATGACAATTATTACAGTAGAAACTCGATAATATTCGATTATTACAATTATTAATACTCGATTATTTAATAAACTCTCTAAGATAATATTTTTTGCCGGTCCCGACTTGGGGATAGGGTGCTAAATTAATAATTCGCTAAAATTATAAGATAATACATTTTTGATAATTTCTTTAGACCCCATATAAAATATAAATTAATAGTTCCTTATATATAGCATATTACATGAATGATTTATGAAGATTTCTTGAAAAATGACTCAATTGTCTTTTGTTTTTTGTTGAAATCAATTTCCCCTTGAATCTCGTCTCTAATTTTCCTTAGCATGGTAAGAACTTCTGGTGTTGTTTTCTCATAGCTCAACAAGAAATTCTTGCAATTGCTTTTGAGTGAGACTTGGATTATCCTTGTTGTTCTTGCATAATGCTCTTCGAATCTCGTCTGTCATTGTTGTTTTTTTCACACCTTTAAGATGGGAAGCCATGTTGTGTGTATGATTTGTTTGTGTTAAACTATTTTGATCTTGTATTTATATAGAAAATATTTTTAATGTCCATAAATTGATACATTGAACACAAGAAGCATAATAAGGTGGGAGATTGAAGGTTTCTTTCAAATTGGGTCGTTCATTTGATATACATGCATTGTATACAATAATTAAGTGGAAGCTTGAAAGGTGTTTGTAAACTAAGTATTCTACTATAAAATAATAAAATATTAATTAATATATAAATTTAATAATTATTAATTTATCGATTAATTAATAACTCTTTTAATTAATAAATTTTGGTGGTTCCAAGTGTATTATTTTATAGAGTTTCTACTGTAGTTGGTTTTCTATAATATATCCTACTCTTAATCTTAAATATCTATCTATCTATATTTATAATATATATAAATGAAACCTTTAAAAGTTCTATAATTGCTCCTTAAATTCTTTCAAGTAATCAGATTGCTTTATTTGTAAATTAACGCTTCTTATGCATTTGATCCGAATTTACGGGTATGGGTCTCACCAAACCCAGGTAGCTCTTAAACGGGTTATAACATCTCTAAAAATTAATCTCATCAAATATTTTATATGAAAATCCTATAAAATAGGGATATACTAAAATCAATATCCATTTTAATAAACAAAAAAGATATTATCTATAATTAATAAACAATTTTATAGTAAAAAAAATAAGCGGGTCATGGGTCTCACCAAACTCATTTAACTTTTAAATCGGGTTAAAAAATCTCATTTATTTGTGAAACTCTTTCATCATCAAACCCTAAGTATATTATTAATTTTCTTATAATAAATATAATTAAAATCCAAGAAAATATATAAATATTAGAAAATGAATAATGTTAAACAACCCCCGTAATATGGGGGATAAAAGCTAGTAATATATATAAACGAAATATTTAAAAGCTCTATGGTTGCTCCTTAAATTCTTTCAAGCCACCAGATTACTTTATTTGTAAACGGAGGCTTCTCATGCATTTGACCCGAATTCATAGGTATGGGTCTCACCAAACCGAGATAACTCTTAAACGGGTTATAGGATCTCATTAAATTAAAAATTAATTTTACCAAATATTTGATATGAAAATCCTATAAAATAGGGATATACTAAAATTCAATATCCGGTTTTTTTTTTTTTTTTGAAAATGATTATTTATAATTAAGAAACAATTTTATAGTAAAAAAATAAGCGGGTCATGGTTCACCAAATCCAGATAGCTTTTAAACTGGTTTTAGCATATCATTTATTTGTGAAACCCTTTCATCATCAAAACCCAAGTATATTATTAACTTTCTTACAATAAAGAAAAATAAAATCCAAAAAATATATATTAAAGGTGAAAATGTAAAACAACCCCCGTAATAGGGTGGATAAAACCTAATATATATATATATATATATATATATATATATATATATATACTCTCTGATAAATAGATACAATGTTTTGCCCCATGTCATTCTCACAATTTAAAACCACCTAAATCTCTAAAATCCTTCATTGCTATATTATTTGTTAATTAATAACTATTAAATACTCATTTGAAGGATGCAAAAATAATTGAATAAATATCTATATTGTTTTAAGTACTATTTTACAACGGTTGTCTCTTAACATGCATGATAATTTATTATTTATTTATTTTTTGTATTCGCTTAATAATTAAATATTATTTATTTCATCAATTACCCGTGAAATACACGGGTCTCAAGCTAGTATATATATATATATATATATATATATATATATATATAAACGACACCTTAAAATCTCTCTGGTTGCTCCTTACATTCTCTCAATCCACCAGATTGTTATATTTGTAAATGTAGGCTTTTCATGGATTTGACCTAAATTCATGGTTATGGTCTCACCAAACCCAGATAGCCTTTAAGCGGGTGGGTTATAGCATCTCATTAAATTAAAATTTAATCTCACCAAATATTTGATATGAAAATCCTATAAAATTGAGATATACTAAAAATTAATATCTGATTTAAATATATATATATATATATATATATATATATAGGGATGGGTTCTAGTGAAAACTCTTTTTAAAGAGAAAACTTAAAAACTCCTAAAAACTTCTAAAAAACCTATTTTTAACCTTTTTTTAAATTTTTTTTTTGAAGTTTCTTTTTTTTCCATTATTCTTATATGTTGTTATTAGTTCCAAAAAAAAAAACTTGTCGGTAACCTCGTCGTTATAGTGCGCATGTGTAATAGTTTGCATTGCATATATGCAAAAGTCTTTGTATTGCATAAAATACAACACTATTGCACATATTTGATACACACCATTGTATATATGCAATATAAGACTAATACACACATCGAATACACATTAGTACGTATGTGTAATACAACATTAACGCACATGTGCATCACATCGACTTTTATTTTATTATTATTTTTTTTCCATATAATACAACACTACTACACATATACAATACACAAATATTGAATATATGCAATAAAACACTATTAAACTCAAAAATACATAGTAATCTACATGTGTAATACAACGGTATCGCACAGTAATACGTATGTGCATTACAGCGGTTTTTTTATTTTTTTTTAATTTTTTTATATTTTTTGAGTGAAATATAAGAAAATATAAGAATAATGGCTAAAACAGAATTTTGAAAATATTTTTTATTTTTAATTAAAAATACTTCTTTAGGAGTTTTTAAGTTTTCTCTCTAAAGGTAAGTTTTCTCTTGATCATCTCCCTATATATATATATATATATTACTTATAATTAAGAAACAATTTTATAGTAAAAAAATAAGCGGGTCATGGGTCTCAACAAACCCAATTAACTTTTAAACTGAGTTATAACATCTCATTTGTTTGTGAAAAACTTTCATTATCAAATCCTAAGTATGTTATTAACTTTCTTACCATAAATAAAATTAAAATACACACACACACACACACACATATATATATACTAGAAACGAATAATGTAAAACAACCCCGTAATACGGAGGATATTTCACTTATATTATTAGAAGATTAATTCAATCAATAGATGAATTAATAACCATTTGTATAGCGCTTTATATAATTAAAAAAGATAAATGGGATGTCAGTTGGGGATGAGCATTTGGTACCGCTTAGCGATACCCAACTACCCATATCGTGTTGATAATTTTCGGCAACTATTTTTTTATTAAATTCAGTACCTGTGTTTTCAGGACCGATACCTTTTATAGACGTGCATTTTGTAAAGAAAATTGGTACCGTATCGATACCATACTAGAATTGAACTGGTACTGTATAGATAAATTTGGTAGGTTTTTAAACTTGAAATTAGATACCAGTGTAGTGTGATGTTGTTCTCATTCCTAGTGTTAATTCCACATGACGCACGTGTCTTGAGATGGGTGAGGCAATGTGTCTCACTCCTATTGAAGTGTCACACTTTGTCGCGTATAGAGCCGTACCATCTTGTCGCCTATATATCTCTAAAAAATGGTTAGTCGAATGAGGAATCGAACCAGTTTGGAACTTATTGTGTATGAATCGGCTTGGAATCGACTAAAACTGTAGGTCTGAACCGGTATGTAGTTTGAGAACGGAACAGGCTTTGAATCGGCGGTTAAAGAACCAATGCTTCAGGAACCAGTTTTGAATCGACGATTCATGAACTGATGCACCGGGAACGGGTTTGGAACCGGAAAAGTCAGTCGTACGGGACTAGCAACATCACAGACCCGTATATTGTGTTGATGGGGTTCACCACAATTAGAGTATCGATAGTTCCTTTCGATTAGTGATAAGTAATAAGGTTTGTATTCTCTTTAGTAGTAGTAGTACTAATAATAATAATAATCAACAAAAAAAACATAGAGTTTGGTCTTCTTTTTTTAGAGTGTGCACTAGGGACAACCCGAAACCGGACATATTACACAAGGGTCGGTTCGGGTTTGAAACGGGTTTTATGGCACAAGTTCATGGGTTTCACTGATTTGTTAAAGCTTTAAACATTGACGAATGATTTGGCTTGCGGTTTATACCGGAAACTGACCGTGTAAAACATGACCAGAACCTAGAATATTTTCTAATTTGTATTGGGCTTAATACTAAACGCAAACTGGTTATAGACATTTACAAACTCGTAAATTCTTTATGTACAAGATTTTATTTATTTATTTATTTTTATTTTTTTTCTCTTTTTTTTGTATAAAACATCGAACATTCGCCAGTTCTTAAGAATGATGTGCATATTTAATATCATTATAGGTGCAATGGTAGAAAGAAAAAAATAGCTGAGTTGGAACGAGAAAAAATAGACGAGTTTAAACGATGAAGAGTAGAGAAAAATGTTATTTGGAGAAAATGCAAGATTATAAGCTGAAATGAACGAGAAACTTCAGTTATTGTCATGAAACCAACTACATAACTTTCCACACCAAGTGTAGATATATGAGTTTATGTTGGTAAATTGAATTTCACTTTTTATTGTATTACTTTATGGATAATTTAGATCTTTCTTGTATTACATTAGAAAATTTTATTCTATTTAGTTTGAATATTTATCTATGGTATGATTTGTTATAAAATTAGAATATAATGGGTTTACAGAAAAAAGTGAAAAATATTATAAAAAAGAAAAAATATTGAAAAACTCCATACAAAACCTATAGCTATATCCGGAGCAAAAACACACAAGTTTATGTAGCAAAATTTGTAGAAAATATGTAGCTAAACTTAATAGCACATTGCAAATTTTCGTATCCCGACTGCAAAATCATTGGATGAAATCCCTAGCCAAATATGTAGCAGAAACTTGGTAGCAAATTTCGTAACTAAAAAAATCTATAGCAAATTACGTAGTAATAAAATTGCAACAAAAGTTTCGTACCTAAAAGTTGTCACTAAAAAAACATAGCAAAATTATGTAGCTAACAATTATTAGCTAAAAATCTATAGCAAACATTTCTATAGCAAAATCCATAGCTAATGTAGCTAAAATTGCGATGTCTCTTTTGGTAACTAAAACCCTAACAAAATTCTGATTCAGTAGCAAAATCGTAGCAAATAAGTTAGCTACGAGACTTGTACCTACGGACCAAATATGTAACAAACCCTTAGAAAACACCCTGTTTGCTACGGACTTGTTACGTATTTGGCCGTAACAAATACCTCTTTTTGTAGTAGTGTCATCCATTTATTGATTTCACATCGTCAAAATACTTGGCCCTAATTTACAAAACCCTAGAAATATCAACAAGCCAGGCGTGGATGTGTATTTTGAACTTGTTAACGAAACTTACTTCAACAACGATGCATTCAAGGACGGCGGCGGGGTATATCAAAATGCCAATGCTAGCGTGCTTTCCGGCTTTTAGAATCCGAGCGATACGACCGTCGTGGAGTTGAAGACCGACTTTGCTACTCCTTGAAATGGCCTTCTTTGCGGCTCCTAAGGATGCTAGGGTTTTGCTTCATCAAACCAATAGGAATGAAGTAGAAGGAATGTTGATTTAGGTCGTTATAGACCGAGTGAGATATGCAAATCCGTTGTTGGTTGCGGTGAGAGTGAGAGAGAGTATTCTTTTGCTTTATCATCATCATCATCATCATCATCATCGTATTCTTTTGCTTAATTATTAAAATGGGTTTTTAAAAAATAGGTAAAAGGACTAATTTACCCTCATGTGCAAGGCACATGATTAAATTTAACGATGAAAATTAGCTGGGTTAAGGCCAAGGGACAATCCGTGTAAAATTTTGAAACGTAAAATACAAATCACGTCAATTTTAATATAAAGGACAAACGCTAAAATTTGATACAAACATAATGACAATCTTTGGAATTCTGTCTTATAGTTAAGAGTGCATCACAAAGACCAAACATAATATTAGTGTGGCATATTCATTATCCATAAAAGCATGATATTCCTATTTCGGTTGCATATTCATCAATAACCATACAAATAATAAAATAAACAAAAAGGATAAACCGTTAACTAAACAATGATTAGCCCACAAATTATCAAAAAAGAAAGAATAATCCGATATTAATCGATTGAGATACGAATTAGAAGGTTATACATATGAACATAGAAAACTCAATCATTGAACCAACAACGAAGACTTGCTTTACAAGGAAAGTTGATGCTTTGTGGAGTTCTTTAAGTGAAAGCTTAACACAAAGTGGACCCACTTGGGATCTTGAGGGATATGTCATCATATGATTATTGACCGTTCAATTGGTTGAATATTCGGTGCCTTTTGCTCATGAGTCAGCCATCAGTTTTGACATTTTGTAGTCGTTGGTTTTGTTCCAGACAATTGGAAGTATTAATAGAATTCAAATTTGTCTCGACTGTGAGTTATTGGTTGTCTTCATCAGATGATGTTTTGTTTGGATTATATTGATAAAGCAATACAAAAACAAATGAAAACTTCAATACTTAATGAAATTTGTTCTTGGTGATTTTAAAACAAAAATATATATTTCTGTTCTTCAATTTTATAATCCATATCAAGTATGTTTTCTCTAGTGCTAATTTATTTTCTCTTCTTTGCATATTAGGTTCCAGTGTTCCACTTCCCCTTGAGGAATTGGGCTTATGAAATGGACAGCCTCCTTTTGTGTTTGGGCTCTTGTGTTATCATTGCCTTTGATCCGTCACCGTGTTTTATCTACTGACATCACTAAGTTTCTATCTTACCTTATGGAAAATCTGATGCATTTTTGGAAGATCCAATGTGTTCAACAACTGCTCCGTTTCTCACCCCAATTATTTAATGTCTCCTTGGCTAGGGTAATCATTGAGGCTCAGAAGCATCACTCTCGTTTGTTATTTCATTAATCAAGAATTAGGGTTAATACCCATTGTCTGGATTTATCGCCAATTGTATCTTAGAACCTTTTGGGTTGTTCTTGAGTTCTTGTTATACATCCTTTAGTTTGTAACCCTATAAAGTCGGTTCATATTTCATTTATATTACATTTCAACTCAATAATATATCAAGGTCTTGACATGGTATCAGAGCAAGCTCTTATATACACATATATATATATATGGAAGGGATTTAAGAAAACATAAGAACTCCATTCTAGGCCACACATTTAATTAAATAGATTGAAATATGTGGTTGAGATTAAATTTGACAAAAAAAAGTCAAAGTATGAGAAAGAATAAAGATGTAAGTGGTTACACTTACTTTTACGTCCGTTACACGTGTGTAAAAAGTCGACTCGGTGCGTAAAAATTTCTGTAATTTTTTTACGTATATGTAACCTACATATATTACGCATGTGTAAAAAATTTCTAAAAAAAAATTGTTATACTAAGTTCTTTCAAGTTCTTAAAACTCAAATTGGTTCTCATTTGAAATCTTCCATATATATATATATATATATATATATATATATATATATATATATATATATATGGGTAAGAATCCTGAGAGAACTATTGACAAATTAAGAACTTTGAGAACCATTTTGGATCACCAAAAAAACTATTAAAAAATATTTAAAAAATTATAAAACAAAAATATTTTAAAAAGTAAAAAAAACAAAATTCTTATATTTCATTCCGGTTTCATTAAAAACTGAAATTTTTTTCTTTTTAATTCGTATTATACTTATACACATATGTATAATTTCATTTAATCTCTAGTTACGTAATATACACATATATACATTATCATTTACCTTAAATTATACATGTGTATAAATAAAACATGTGTACATATATGTACATATTATACATATATGTATAATTTAGCTAAACCAAGAAAAATTTTTTTCGTTTTTTTTAGAAACCGGAATGATAAATAAGAACTTTGGTTTTTTTACTTTTTTTATTTTTGTGTTTTTTTATGATTTTTTTAATTTTTGTGTTTTTTTGTAGTCCAAAATAGTTCTCATAGTTTTCAATTCCCAAAAAGTTTTCATATGATCCAGATCATATATAGATATATATATATATATATATATATATATATATATATATATGGGTGGGATCTAGAGAGAACTTCTCTTAAAGAGAGAACTAGAGAAATAATAAAAATTATTTTTAACTTTTTTTAAAAAAATATTTTGCAATTTTTTTTTCTTTCCTCCTTCTAATAAGATGATATTGTTTCTAAAAAAATCAAAACCGTCGATGTAATGCATATGTGCACTAATGTGTATTACATATATACAATAGTGTTTTATTGCATATAATACAACACAATTACATTATACAATACACACTATTGAATATATATGCAAATACAACACTAATAATTGTACTCAAAACACTATCGCATATACGTAATACAACACTAACGCATATATGCACTATATTGATTTTTTTTGTATTTATGGATATAATATAACATCATTTCACTAATACAATACAAAAAAAATTACATATATGCTATTCAACACTGTTGTACATATCAAAATACACACTAGTGCACATATGCAATAAAAAAAAGTCGATGTATTGCATATGTGCACTACAACGAGTTTTTTTATTATTATTTTATTATTTTTTTCGAGTGAATGGTAACAAAATATAAGAATAATGGCAAAAACAAAAATTCAAAAATATTTTTTTTAATTAAATTAAAAAATATTTCTTTATTAGTTCTCTAGTTCTCTCTTTAAGAAGGAGTTCTCTCTAGATCCTCTCCCTATATATATATATATATATATTGTATTCAATTTTTATTTCTCATCGATTGCATCTGTTGGTTGTGTTAATTCGAATAATTTCTTTGTTGCATCAACTACTAGTTGTGCTTGGTTAATAAATAGAAGCTAATTAAATTGTTGATCGATTGGATGTTATTCTCTCTAAGGGCCGTCTCCGAGAATATAAAAAACTCGGGGCCTAGGACATGAGAAATAAAAGGTCCTAAGATACAAACTTAAACTCTTACATAATAAACAAAAAAAAAGTTTTGTTTTGTTTATAGCAAAATTGATCTAACTATATTACTTAAACGATTTGTGCACTTCTTAACTTTTCTTCTATTTTTATGCTTTTGATCTAACTAAAGTCAAGTAACATCAATATAATTTATTAACACTTTAATGCAAAAAATACGTAAGACGAGATAGAACGAATATCCGCTTCTTTAGTAATGGAACGTACGTGGTCGGTGTTCGGAGATTACGATGCCACATACTTTTGTGCAAGTAAGGAGCAAATAGGGTAATCTCTTTCATTTCTTCATCATCAGCTCTTTGTTGCAATGATGGAACTAAGAAATTTTAACTAAGGGGTTTCGAATAAAACTTTACTTTTGGAGTCCAAATGTATGTCGGTTACTTTTCTAACAATAGGTGCCTTACATGTGAGAATACCTGATGCCTTCATATAATAACACTTTAGCCGATATTTAAAGGATATGATTAAATAATATTCTAGTTTTTTTATAAAATTATATTTAGAATTTACATGTCTATAATATATATAAACGAAACCCCTAAAATCCTACGTGTCGCGATGTGGTCGCTCCCCCCTTTTATGGAAGCCATCAAATTGCTTGATTTTTAAATGGAGGCCTCTTGTTGATTTAACCCTAATTCATAGGTATGAGTCTTACCAAAACCAGATAGCTCTTAAACGGGGTATAACATCTCATTAAATTAAAAATTAATCTTACCAATTATTTGATATGAAAATCCTATAAAATATGGATATACTAAAAATTAATATCATATTTTATTTTAAAAAAGATTTTATTTATAATTAAAAAACAATTTTATAATAAAGAAAATAAACAGGTAATAGGTATCACCAAACCCAGATAGCTTTTAAACCGAATTATAACATATCATTTATTTGTGAAACCATTTTATCATCAAACCTCAAGTATATTAATTATTAACTTTCTTACAATAAATAAAATTAAAATCCAAATATATATACATATAAATATTAAAAACGAATAATGTAAAACAACCATCGTAATACGGGGGATAAAATTTAGTATAACATAAACTAAATAAGGGAAAGATAAATACTGATAAAAAAAGTTAAAACAAATATTTGAACATTAGATAAAAGTTAAATAAAACGTAAAAATAATGTCTTACTAAGTTTTATTGGGTAAAAAAGAAAATTAAATAAATAACAAATTTGCCTCCCGTTAATTAATATAGCAACAGGCAAGTAAAATATTAAAATACAAGTTGCACTTTAGTTTCATGTTGTCTTCTTTATTTCTCCAGGAACCACTCCACCGCTGCCTCTACAGTCCTTGTCCTCGCCAGAAAAAAATTCCAAAAACTCAAAATTCGTTCTCTCTTGTCTTACGTAATCAATACCCGAAGTTTATGAGCCAAAAATACATATGTATAAAAAAAATTAGAAAAACCATGGGGCATTTTTGAGGGATGGGCCTGGTGCCTGAGCCCTCTCCTATGGCCGGCCCTATTATCTCTAGTTCTTAGCTAATTTGTGGGATAATTTCACTACTGTTTTCAAATTTTTAATCAAAGAATCCGCGTCTCCAATTTTGTGTTGGATTTTTGGAAACTCCCCCTTTTGGGACATTTTTTTCCTGACTAATAAAGAATATGGTATTTCAGCAAAGACTGAAAATTTGTTCATGCCCCAATTTTCATTCATGGTATTCTCGCTATCTGCAAGGCTTCATTAATTTCGTTCAATACCATACTCAAATTTTAAAGAATTAAATGCTTGATTTTATGGTTTAATTTTATTTAAATAGTTTTGTGTAAAAAGTGATGGACGCTTAAGAAAAAATAGTGAAACTTAAATTATTTTACCCTTCCAGATCTTTCTAGCATGCAAAAATTGATGAGGTGACATCTTTTCATAAAATCAACCATTTTCTTGTTACAATTTGTAAAGGTCCGAAATTGGAAATTTTTTCAATACTTCGTAGGATATTACTAGTTTTATTCCCTGTATAACGAGGGTTGTTTGTATTATTCGTTTTTAATATTTACATATTTTTTTAAGTTTAATTTTATTTATTGTAAATAAATTAATAATATACTTATGGTTTGATGATGAAATGGTTTCACAAGTAAATGAGATGTTATAACCCGGTTTAAAAGTTATCTGGGTTTGGTGAGACATATGACCCGCTTATTTTTTTTACTATAAAAATGTTTCTTAATTATAAATAATATCATTTTTTTTTAAATCTGATATTGATTTTTAGTATATCCATATTTTATAGGATTTTCATATCAAATACTTTAGGTGAGATTAATTTTTTTATTTAACGCGATGTTATAACCCGTTTAAGAACTATCTAGGTTTGGTGATATCCATACACGTGAATTCGGGTCAAATGCATGATAAGCCTCCATTTACAAATACAGCAATCTGGCGGTTTGAGAAAAAGTAGGAAGCAACCAGAGAGCCTTTAAAAGTTTTGTTTATATATATTGAATATTAATATTTAAACAACTCTCTCTCTGTAAGGCCCCGAACCCGGTGACCCTACTTTAGCGTCGGATTTACTCATAAACACAGTTCTTCAAATCAGAGTTTATTAAAACTTTTCGCGGAATATAAAACATCAATCATTTGTTACAAAACATTAAATCTTTTCTTTGATACCATAACACAAAACTTTATATTTAAAACATCTTTACTTCTTTCTTCAGATGCCAGGCGTTCAATCCATGCCGTGTGTCATCTTCATGCTAACTCTATAATCAGCTCACCTGCGTGCATACTAAAAGTCAGCTACGCTGAGTGAGTTCTAGTTAATCGAACGCCATACAATACATACACATACATACATATCTGTAGATACATATCCATACTTGTGACACCCGGTAAATTTCCCAATCCTATAAACTAAGTAATCAACCTAATAATTAGGTGATTGTAAATATTAAGCGCGCCATGTTAGAATCAGCGCGGGCATTTGTTATATGCGCCGTGCGCGAGCGCGCCATGTTAGTCAGCGCGGGCATGTTATGTGCGCCCTGCGCGAGCGCGCCATGTTAAGAACCTGCGTGGGCATGTGTTATATGCGCCATGCGCGAGTGTATTGGTTTTATGTATCCTTACTATGTTGTCTAATGGGTTGACCGTCCCGCATGATGCTAAGGCGGGTGTATCCCAAATCGTTTATGCGCGTGCGGAAGGGGAACTAACATCCCCGCATGGCGGGAACATTGAGAGCTAGTTTGTCTGAAGCTCCAAGATGGAATTGACTTCAACATGACTGATCACTATGTTGAAATACCAAGACCACCTGGAGAATCTACAAATGAAACTCAA
The DNA here is from genome assembly GCF_021521415.1 of Bidens hawaiensis. Classification (NCBI taxonomy): domain Eukaryota; kingdom Viridiplantae; phylum Streptophyta; class Magnoliopsida; order Asterales; family Asteraceae; genus Bidens; species Bidens hawaiensis. Next base: position 626,412 of record NW_027491292.1, on the reverse strand, counting down.
TGTCCCTGACTGCGAGAAGGTTACGCACCTACCCGCAGCAAAGAAATGTCCTTCACGCAGAAAGCTATGCGCACAAAGTGATACGCGCAGAACACTTAGTCTATTCTCCAGATGTAAGGAGATTACTCCCGCCCAAAAGGAAACAGTAGCGTGTTTCAGAGATTTTCCACTTTTTACTGTACACTGACAAAAGTACCTGAAAAAGCACACTGTAACATGAAAAGTCAACTGTCAGCCACCCTACTCCCACCAACCACAGGCCTGCATGTCCTGTCCAAATCAAATCAAAATCTTTTATCCACTACTCCACTCTTAAATAAATAATAATAATTTCCATACTTTATCATCATTACACCTAGATATGAAAAGATTACAATCCCCTAAAGCAAGGGATTGTGTTCCCTTGAGTTTGCCTATAAATATGTAACCTAAATTATCACCCAAAACACACTTCAAACTTCTCTCTTAAGAACTGCAACTTGCACTAATCATCTCCCAAGCATCCGTTGTTTTCGTTTCCGATCCTGTTACTAGGTAAGCCGAGAATATAACCTTGAGATCTGCTTTCGAACCCTTATATTCTCCTAATTCTTGATCTTAATATATATACTTCTTGTTATTTAATCGTATTCTAGACCTTCAATTCCGAGGCCAACACCAAGAAAACCCGAATCTCGATTAATCCCTTAACAAGAACCACAGGTGAGTCTCACAGCCCCTATTCTCGCTGTTTTCACTGTTTTTAAACTGTTTTCGGGGCGAGGGACACGTACTTAAATAATGTTTTATCATGGTATACTTACAAGCTATGCAAGCGATTATGTGTTTAAATTATATTTCATGATGAGCAATGCGAACGGTTATCTAAGGTTTTCGATGTATGTGCGCTAGAACTCGAGTAAGTGATCACTTTACCATTGGAACTCTAAGGGTAGGGACTGCTGGTTTGATCCACCCACTCGTAGGGGTCGCACCTCTTTGCATGGACGAGTGCCTAGTATGGTCATGGGGCAGTACTATGGGTTTGAGCCCGCTTGTAGGGGTCGCGCCTATTTGCATGGACGAGCGCCTTGTTTTCCGGCACAACGTCCGCGCGTAACCCGCGGGACGGTATTATTGATTAGCTCGTAGGGGCAGCGCCTCTTTGCATAGACGAGCACGGTTTTTCAGAAATGTCCACGCGTAAACCGCGGGACGGCATTATATTATTTAGCTCGTAGTGGCAGCGCCACTTTGCATGGACGAGCACATTTCCAGAAATGTTCGCGCGTAAACCGTGGGACGGTATTACTTATTTCGCTCGTAGTGGCAGCGCCACTTACACAGACGAGCACGATTCCCAGTAATGTTCGCGCGTAGCCCGCGGAACGATTTTTTTATCAGAAATGTGTCAGATCTATGTGATTATCAAGTATATGTTCAGACATGAAATCAGAAATGTGTTTCAATATGATTTTTATTAAGACTATGATGCAATGCGATTTATCAAGTTACTAAAACTTGTGAACTCACTCAGTTTATACTGATTCAAATGTTTTTACGTGTCTTTCAGGAGATAACTAGGTAGCGCATGGAGTCACACTTAGAGCACCTCACGCTGAACATCTAAAACTAGCTTTTTGGAAGATTTTAGTTCTATCCCTTCGATGCGCGTGGTTGTTCCCGCCGCGCAAGGGGATATGGCGTGGAAATCTTCAACAGTTTTATACTTGGATGTTTTTATGTAATTTTTAAACAATGTAATGTATTTGTATTAAACATTTCATGCGCAATGAAAATCTTACTTTGAATGTTTGCAATGGCCCGTGCTTAATTATCAATCCCCACTCGCGCGCGCCCGGCTGTTTCCGCCGCTCAGGGCCGGGTGTGACAGATTGGTATCAGAGCACTGGTTATAGCGAACTAGGAAAAGAAGTTTTAACCTAGACTATAACCGTTGGGGGAAATCGCATGAAATATTTTTTTCAAAGAAAATATTTTCAAAAGAAACTATACACACACTTAGGAACACGGGTCACACAGTGTCTAGTAAATAATGATAACATTATGTGCTCAGAATACATGCGCTAAGATTGATATATTTTCTCTTTTAAAGCGAGAATGCCTCCAACTAGAGCCAAGGGAATTACCATGACACCCGAGGAACTCGCGGAAATAATCGCGCAAGCGATCGCAACACATGAGGCCAGCAAGGCCGAATCTAGTCAGGGTCGTCAGGAGAACGAGACCCCAGAACCCGAATCAGGAGCTTTGGACAAAGGATGCTCCTACAAGACATTTATGGCCTGTAAGCCTTGGCCATTCAAGGGTACCGAAGGGGCCATTGGGCTCTACAACTGGATTGACAAGATGGAGACAGTTCTCTCCATTAGCGGATGTAGTGAGAACCAGAAGGTCCTTTACGCGACCTGCATGTTCCAAAAAGCAGCTTCGTCTTGGTGGAAGCTTCAAGTGAAGACCTTGGGGCGAGAAGTTGCTCTTCACAAGACCTGGGAGGAACTGAAGGAAATGTTGATGAGAAAGTTCTGCTCTCGCGCAGAAATTCAGAACCTACAACAGGAATTCTGGAACCACACCATGGTAGGAACGGATATCGACGCCTACAACAACCGGTTCAACGAGCTTTGCCAGTTGGTGCCAGACATGGCAAACACGGAGGAAAAGAAGATCGAGAGGTATATCTTTGGGTTACCTCCTGTTGTTAGGGTTCCGCTCAACGCCGCAGCGCCTCCAACCTTTGATGAGGCGGTAGCGCGGGCCATCACCCTTACAAGGGATACGGTCCGTGCGGGTATGTTAACTATGCGCGGAATCGAGCAGCGAACCTCTGATCCCAAGAGGAAGTGGAACTCTCACCACCGAGGGTCCGACTCCAAGCAGCCACCGTTCAAGAAGCAAGAAAGCGCAAGGACTTACGCGATTCAGGCCGCGGAGCCACCGCGAAAAGGATACAGCGGGCCTCGCCCATGGTGCAGCGGATGCAAGTATCACCACGAGGGTGAATGCGCAAGAATCGAATGTGCCAAATGTGGCAGACCAGGGCACAAGACGATGAATTGCCGTGTCAGAGAAGCTGGAGCGAGCGACAACTGCTACGCATGCGGGAAGCCAGGGCATTTTAGTCGGGATTGCCCGCAAAAGGGAAACCAAGCTCGCGGGAGAGCTTTTGTGATCGGCGCAGGCGAAGCTAAAGAAGAGCCGAATGTGGTAACCGGTACGTTTTTGCTTAACGGCCATTTTGCATCTGTCTTATTTGATACTGGCGCTGACCTAAGTTTTATATCCGCTGAGTTTAAAGACTCCCTAGGCCTAGCAACCGGTAGGCTAGACACACCTTATACTATAGAACTAGCCAATGGTAGGCAGTTATGCGCGAACGAAAGAACTGAACAATGTGTAATAGTCATGGGAGGTCACGGGTTCAATATTAACTTGTTACCAATAGACTTGGGAAGTTTTGACATTGTGATAGGTATGGATTGGTTAGTCGAGAACCACGCGGAAGTTATTTGCCATGAGAAGCAGGTTCGGGTCCCACTGTTGAACAGAGAGACCTTGGTAATTCAAGGGGAAAGAAGGGGAGTTGCGACAAAACTGATTTCGTGCCTAAAGGCGCGCAAGTGCCTAAGGAAAGGGTGCTACGCCTTCCTGGCGCATGTAGTAGAGAAGAAAGGAGATGAGCGAAGAATTGAAGACTTACCAGTAGTGCGCGAATTTCCAGAAGTTTTTCCTGAAGATTTGCCCGGATTACCGCCACCGCGACAAGTCGAGTTTCGTATTGATTTAGTCCCAGAAGCTGCGCCAGTAGCTCGAGCGCCTTATCGACTAGCTCCATCTGAGATGCAAGAGCTATCCAATCAGTTACAGGAACTATTGGATAAGGGTTTCATACGCCCAACCTTTTCACCTTGGGGAGCTCCAGTACTGTTTGTTAAGAAGAAGGATGGTTCGTTCAGAATGTGTATTGACTACAGGGAGCTGAATAAGCTGACAGTCAAAAATCGGTACCCCTTACCGAGGATTGACGACTTATTTGACCAGTTGCAAGGATCCAGTTATTATTCGAAGATAGATCTACGGTCCGGATACCACCAACTTAGGGTCCATGAGGAAGATGTGCCGAAAACAGCCTTCCGAACTAGATACGGCCATTATGAGTTCTTAGTGATGCCTTTCGGGCTAACTAATGCGCCGGCTGTATTCATGGATCTGATGAACCGCGGTGCAAACCATACTTGGACAAGTTTGTGATTGTATTTATAGATGATATTCTGATTTATTCTCGGACCAAGGCCGAGCATCAGCAACACCTGAGATTGATTTTGGAATTGTTGAGGAAAGAAAAGTTGTATGCGAAGTTTTACAAGTGCGAGTTTTGGCTTAGAGAAGTTCACTTTCTCGGTCACGTTGTAAACGAGAAAGGAATACACGTTGATCCTTCCAAAGTCAAGGCCATCGAAAACTGGGAAGCGCCAAAAACCCCAACTGAGGTGAGGCAATTCCTAGGACTAGCTGGCTACTATCGACGCTTCATTGAGAACTTCTCCAAGATAGCTCTACCTCTGACCGCGCTAACTCAGAAAGACAAGAAGTTTGTTTGGGGCGAAAATCAGGAAGCAGCGTTTCAAATGTTGAAACAGAAGTTATGTAGTGCGCCAATTTTGTCTCTGCCCGAGGGGACGGACGACATCGTCGTTTACTGCGACGCTTCACATCAGGGACTCGGATGTGTCCTTATGCAGCGAGACAAAGTCATAGCGTATGCCTCGCGCCAACTCAAGACCAATGAAAAGAACTACACAACGCATGATCTGGAACTTGGAGCGGTTGTCTTCGCGCTAAAGATTTGGCGCCATTACCTCTATGGTACAAAGTGTATAATCTTTACGGATCACAAGAGCCTTCAACATATATTTGATCAAAAGGATTTAAACATGAGGCAACGAAGATGGGTTGAATTGTTGAATGATTATGATTGTGAAATAAAGTATCACCCTGGAAAGGCGAATGTGGTAGCAGACGCGCTAAGCAGGAAGGAGCGAATAAAAACGCTACGAGTTAAGGCTCTAAGGCTGACCATTCGCGCAGATCTCTTTACCCGCATCCGAGATGCTCAGCAAGAAGCTTTGAAACCAGAGTTTGCTAAAAACGAATCCCTTGGGGGTATGATTAAGAGTTTGGAACTTAAGAACGGCAATCTATATTTCGCTAACCGCATATGGGTCCCTCTCAAGGGAGGATTGCGCGAGCAAGTATTAAACGAGGCTCACAAGACGCGGTATTCCGTACATCCTGGCACAGACAAGATGTACCAAGATGTTAAAGCGCTGTATTGGTGGCCCAATCTTAAAGGCGCCATCGCGACGTATGTCAGTAAGTGCCTGACGTGTTCAAAGGTAAAGGCTGAATATTAGAAGCCGTCGGGGTTGCTTCAGCAGCCAGAAATTCCCATGTGGAAGTGGGAACAAATCTCTATGGACTTCATCACCAAACTGCCGAGGACACCTGGGGGTTACGACACAATCTGGGTTATTGTAGATCGGCTAACTAAGTCAGCGCACTTCCTGCCGATCAAGGAAACCGATAAGATGGAAAAGTTAGCCAGATTGTATATTCGAGAAGTAGTTTCAAAACATGGAGTCCCAGTGTCCATCATTTCTGATAGAGATAGTCGGTTCACATCAAGGTTTTGGAGATCGTTACAAGGGGCTTTAGGTACTCGTCTTGACATGAGTACGGCATATCATCCCCAAACGGATGGGCAAAGCGAGCGAACAATCCAGACATTGGAAGATATGCTGCGCGCGTGCGCAATCGATTTCGGTGGTAGCTGGGATACTCATCTCCCATTGGTTGAATTTTCTTACAACAACAGTTATCACACAAGCATCAAGGCTGCGCCGTTTGAAGCTTTGTATGGGCGCAAGTGTAGATCCCCACTGTGCTGGGCTGAAGTGGGTGACAAGCAAATGACTGGTCCAGAATTGATCCAAGAAACAACAGACAAGATTTTTCAGATAAGGGATCGCCTTAAGACAGCGCGCGATAGACAGAAGAGCTACGCAGATGTGCGAAGGAAACCGTTGGAGTTTCAAGTAGGGGATAGAGTACTTTTGAAAGTCTCTCCATGGAAAGGAGTCCCCCGTTTCGGCAAGCGAGGAAAGTTGAATCCGCGCTACATTGGACCATTTGAGATCCTGGAAAGGATCGGTCCGGTTGCTTATAAACTCCATTTACCCGCCGAACTCAGTGGAGTTCATGCTACGTTTCATGTGTCCAACCTCAAAAAGTGTTTATCTGACGAAACGTTGATTTTACCGTTGGAAGAGATTCACATCGACAAACAACTGCACTTCGTAGAAGAACCTATAGCAGTAACCGATTGGAAAGAACAAAAGTTGCGCAGAAGTCGAATCAAGTTAGTAAAGGTTCAATGGAACTCAAGGCGTGGGCCTGAATTTACTTGGGAAAGAGAAGATCAAATGCGCCAGAAATACCCACACCTCTTTCAGAGCATGGCTTCTGCCAGCGACGTCTCCTAAATTTCGGGACGAAATTCACTTAACAGGGGGAGAATGTGACACCCGGTAAATTTCCCAATCCTATAAACTAAGTAATCAACCTAATAATTAGGTGATTGTAAATATTAAGCGCGCCATGTTAGAATCAGCGCGGGCATTTGTTATATGCGCCGTGCGCGAGCGCGCCATGTTAGTCAGCGCGGGCATGTTATGTGCGCCCTGCGCGAGCGCACCATGTTAAGAACCTGCGTGGGCATGTGTTATATGCGCCATGCGCGAGTGTATTGGTTTTATGTATCCTTACTATGTTGTCTAATGGGTTGACCGTCCCGCATGATGCTAAGGCGGGTGTATCCCAAATCGTTTATGCGCGTGCGGAAGGGGAACTAACCTCCCCGCATGGCGGGAACATTGAGAGATAGTTTGTCTGAAGCTCCAAGATGGAATTGACTTCAACATGACTGATCACTATGTTGAAATACCAAGACCACCTGGAGAATCTACAAATGAAACTCAATGTCCCTGACTGCGAGAAGGTTACGCACCTACCCGCAGCAAAGAAATGTCCTTCACGCAGAAAGCTATGCGCACAAAGTGATACGCGCAGAACACTTAGTCTATTCTCCAGATGTAAGGAGATTACTCCCGCCCAAAAGGAAACAGTAGCGTGTTTCAGAGATTTTCCACTTTTTACTGTACACTGACAAAAGTACCTGAAAAAGCACACTGTAACATGAAAAGTCAACTGTCAGCCACCCTACTCCCACCAACCACAGGCCTGTATGTCCTGTCCAAATCAAATCAAAATCTTTTATCCACTACTCCACTCTTAAATAAATAATAATAATTTCCATACTTTATCATCATTACACCTAGATATGAAAAGATTACAATCCCTTAAAGCAAGGGATTGTGTTCCCTTGAGTTTGCCTATAAATATGTAACCTAAATTATCACCCAAAACACACTTCAAACTTCTCTCTTAAGAACTGCAACTTGCACTAATCATCTCCCAAGCATCCGTTGTTTTCGTTTCCGATCCTGTTACTAGGTAAGCCGAGAATATAACCTTGAGATCTGCTTTCGAACCCTTATATTCTCCTAATTCTTGATCTTAATATATATACTTCTTGTTATTTAATCGTATTCTAGACCTTCAATTCCGAGGCCAACACCAAGAAAACCCGAATCTCGATTAATCCCTTAACAAGAACCACAGGTGAGTCTCACAGCCCCTATTCTCGCTGTTTTCACTGTTTTTAAACTGTTTTCGGGGCGAGGGACACGTACTTAAATAATGTTTTATCATGGTATACTTACAAGCTATGCAAGCGATTATGTGTTTAAATTATATTTCATGATGAGCAATGCGAACGGTTATCTAAGGTTTTCGATGTATGTGCGCTAGAACTCGAGTAAGTGATCACTTTACCATTGGAACTCTAAGGGTAGGGACTGCTGGTTTGATCCACCCACTCGTAGGGGTCGAACCTCTTTGCATGGACGAGTGCCTAGTATGGTCATGGGGCAGTACTATGGGTTTGAGCCCGCTTGTAGGGGTCGCGCCTCTTTGCATGGACGAGCGCCTTGTTTTCCGGCACAACGTCTGCGCGTAACCCGCGGGACGGTATTATTGATTAGCTCGTAGGGGCAGCGCCTCTTTGCATAGACGAGCACGGTTTTTCAGAAATGTCCACGCGTAAACCGCGGGACGGCATTATATTATTTAGCTCGTAGTGGCAGCGCCACTTTGCATGGACGAGCACATTTCCAGAAATGTTCGCGCGTAAACCGCGGGACGGTATTACTTATTTCGCTCGTAGTGGCAGCGCCACTTACACAGACGAGCACGATTCCCAGTAATGTTCGCGCGTAGCCCGCGGAACGATTTTTTTATCAGAAATGTGTCAGATCTATGTGATTATCAAGTATATGTTCAGACATGAAATCAGAAATGTGTTTCAATATGATTTTTATTAAGACTATGATGCAATGCGATTTATCAAGTTACTAAAACTTGTGAACTCACTCAGTTTATACTGATTCAAATGTTTTTACGTGTCTTTCAGGAGATAACTAGGTAGCGTATGGAGTCACACTTAGAGCACCTCACGCTGAACATCTAAAACTAGCTTTTTGGAAGATTTTAGTTCTATCCCTTCGATGCGCGTGGTTGTTCCCGCCGCGCAAGGGGATATGGCGTGGAAATCTTCAACAGTTTTATACTTGGATGTTTTTATGTAATTTTTAAACAATGTAATGTATTTGTATTAAACATTTCATGCGCAATGAAAATCTTACTTTGAATGTTTGCAATGGCCCGTGCTTAATTATCAATCCCCACTCGCGCGCGCCCGGCTGTTTCCGCCGCTCAGGGCTGGGGTCGAGCTGCCAGGTCAGCTTGGAAAAATTTTATTTACATTAACTGTCTTAACACATTTTCCATTAGGTTTTTGATTTATTTTCTAAGCGAACTTAACTTTAGGCGAAGTTAAACCTTAGGCGAACTTAGCTTTAGGCGAAGTTAAACCTTAGGCGAACTTAGCTTTAGGCGAAGTTAAACCATAGGCGAACTTAGCTTTAGGCGAAGTTAAACCATAGGCGAACTTAGCTTTAGGCGAAGTTAAACCTTAGGCGAACTTAGCTTTAGGCGAAGTTCATCAGGCGAACTTAGCGTGCAGGCGAAGTTCATCAGGCGAACTAAGCTTGCAGGCGAAGTTGTCGTCTGCAGGTTCTGTTCGCTCTTAAATCCTTCGTTCCTTAACCAAATAACTCGATTTAGGTACCCATGGAATCGTCTGACCAGCGCCTACAAACCCCAACTATCAAATCGACCTAACATCGATGTTTAGAGGGTGCGATTTAGGCATATAGGTTACGGGTCCTTTTTATCAATCGATTAACCCATCAAATCATAACCATTTTCAGTAAGTTTAGCTTTGTTGGATTCGTTTTTACCATACAAACTCAGATCTACCATTTCTCAAATCAAACCGAACCTATACGAACGATCTCTAACCATAAACGTACCTTGAACGAGTCGAACTTACGAACACGAGCTGGTCTTGTTGCTTTGGTTCGTCACGACGATCTAGCACCAACTAACGTTTACTCTCTCTCGGATCCTGCTCGTTTATGGTGTGTGTTTTGAATGTGTAGAGATTAGAATGGAAAGAGATGAGGTTTAGGGTTTTATGGTGGTTTAGGGGATATTTATATCTCTTAAAGCCCATGGACCTAAGGCCCATTCTCATTTAACCCATCTCAATTAATCTAACACTAGCCCGACTCATACCAACTCCTACTCTATTATTTATTTCCCGAACCCGAGTCAACTTTCCCTCTATTATTAAGTAATATAATTAATATCATTTTGGAAATTTCGGGATGTTACACTCTCTCTCTCTCTCTCTCTCTCTATATATATATATATATATATATATATATATATATCTTTTTTTTAAACGACTAACTAAGTAACGCTGGGTACTCCGTACGCGGCTCCCAATGGGTAAAGGTAGCCCGTGCTGGCCACGAGTCCGGACGGATGGAGCCCCTAGAGGTCCACCTATTGAGGGATTCCCCGGATAAAACCCGACCCCCACGTCCGCCAAACGGCACGACAGCGAGGAGCCGGTAAAACCGGATGAGATCAGGACTCGAACTCTGGCAAGCCAGGGTCATCCCTCATATCTCTCATATAAATTGGTGATAGTGAGGTTTGAACCTCTTACCTCTCATTAGTAAAATGAGTGCTCTACCATTAATCAGCCACATCCAATTTAATCTCTCTCTCTCTCTCTGTCTATATATATATATATATGTTTAAGTTCAGGCGATAAATGATATTACTGCGAGAAATAAATATGAGCAACTAGTTTTTTATTTTAGGTTTTATATGTATAAAAATAAATGAAAAATATGTAAATACAACAATAAATACACTCTCTATCTTCAATTAATACAACTAATATGGTCATAAAAAATTTCTCTCTAATTAATATAACTAACTAATTTAACTATAATAATTAAAAATATAAAAGCACTAATTTAGTTTTATAATATACTTATCCCCTTTTTATTTTATCCAACAAAAATACAATTTATTCATATAATATTATTTTTTATAGGGATTTTCACATTTTCCCCTTCTTAAACACTATCAATTACATATTTACCCGACCCAAAATATTAATTATATGTTTCCCCTCCCGATATGAAATTACTCTTTTACCTTTCTTTTATTTCAATACCCACCTGACCTGCTAGTGAAAAAACCAAAAGTCAGTCAAACCTTTCGATCAATTCACTCAAACTAGTGAATGACAGCCCCCTTTTCATTTGATTCTTCCAGCATCGCAAGCTTTGTTGTTCCCCTTCGATCATCGCAGTGATTCGCGTAAGCCTTTTGATCAGCAGCCTGTTCGTCTTTGTTTCAGGTGTTGTGTGTGATGTTTTTTTAGGGATCGTTCAATACGGTTAGGGTGCCGCACTTTAATCTGTTATTCATTTGAACGACACAGCATAACATATCTTTGTGAGGGTTTTATTGATGTCGTTCAAGCATTTGATGAATGTTTTCAATTGGGTTTACAAGTCTTTGCTTCACTGTATTGAATAAGGTTGCTGGGACTGTCTTTTGAATTAGTAAAAAATAACAAATAAGTCTATGCTGGTCGTTGGTTGAAATTACAGATCCAATAATTCATGTTGGTTGCTGCACTATTTTTGATCCAACAATCCACCATCAATGTGTGTGTGCATATACACACACAAGCTTCAGTTTAAGTTTGAGCTCGTTTAAGCTTTACTTGAATCGAGATGACTAAAACGTTAATTGAGTTTTGAAGGGGGAAATATGTAAAATTACTTTAGTAAAAATAAGGATAAAATGGTCTTTTATGAAGTTAATTTTAATGAAATGGGTAAATATGTAATATATATGTTTTATGAATGGGAAATATGTAATTGAATTTTTGACTTGAGTAAATATGTAATAAATGATCTTAAGAAAAGGAAATATGTAAATACCCTTTCTTTATATTAAAAAAACAATTCATTTCCACTCAATTTATTAGAATATATCAGCGCGCAATTTTTATCAATAAATATCAAAACATAATATTTTTTTTTTCAATTGAAATACCTAGAAATATTATTGTGATAAATAATAATAAAAAAATATCGTACCAATGTGTCCATTAAATATAAACAATAAATATACAATCTACACAAAATTATACAACCTGCACTTGTTTTGAGCAATAAAAACGTATAACATGAAAAAAAACGCATACAACTTACATATGTAACTCGACATCAACAATTATAAAAACTAAGCAAATATACACATATCCTATATGTGTCTAGGTTATATGTTTTTCGTGTGTTAGTAATATGTTTCATATTCTTAAAACAAGTGTAGGTTATTTGTTTTTGTGTAGGTTTTTTTGTATTATTCACATTTAATGCAAACATGTGTAAAATTGTTTTTTTTGTATTATTCAACACAATATAACTACGTGTTGATGGATATTGATATATTGAGTTGGAAACGGTTTTGGATAGAAAGAAATTTTAATATATGAATAAATTGTATTTGTGTATGATAAAATTTTCATGTGTAGGTTATATGTTTTCCAGTGTGTAGTTATACGTTTTCGTGTGCGTTTGTATCTTATTGATGCTAAATTTTGTGTGTAGGTTATATGTTTTCATATTCTTAGAACAAGTGTAGGTTATATGTTTTTCTGTATGTTGTATATTTTTTTGTTTACATTTAATGGAAACGTGTGTAAGATAGTTTTTTGTACTATTCATCACAATGTAACTACGTGTTGACATATATTTACATATTGTCTTAAACGGAAATAACATAAGTTTTAAACATAAAACATAAATGACACGTGAATCTTCTTTGTGATGATGTCAGTCTTCATCTTATTGTCACGTATCCCCATCAAGCAACCTGCCTCATCCTAATTGCCTGCGTGCATACTAAAAGTCAGCTTAGCTAAGTGAGTTCTAGTTAATTAACATACATTACATTCACTTACTTACTAACATGCGTCCGAAGATACGTATTATTACCTACCTGCTCATCTATCATTTACACATACTTACATACATACGTTCATACTTCATACTGTCTACATACCTCGGATATTATAAGGTTTCGGTCCCTACATACCTCGGATATTATAAGGGTCCAGTCCCTACCTACATACCTTGGATATTATAAGGGTCCAGTCTCTACATACCTCGGTTATTATTAGGGCCCAGTGCCCTCTAACACACCCCTACAATCCTACCTTCGTTACATTTCCTTTCTACTTCATTCAATCATAACTAATATAACAACTACATGCATACTAGTTAATCAATACATATCATTCACGTTCATACGCAGACGTAAATCTAATATACACTTACCATTTAAGGTAAGTGTATTAATCTAACACATCATAGTATGCACACAGCCCCGAAAACATAACACATAAAAAGGGGATATAACTCACCTGCAGACGATTCCTCTCCGAATTAATAGTAATGTCTTTCTTTAACTGTGCCCAACTAACTGTTAATAACGAACACATATTAATCCTCTATGATTTCTGGTTATTTATTCCTTAAGTTAACAGAGTTAACTTTTAAGTTAACTGAACCGACATGTAACCTTCTTAAACCAATCTTATTAATTTTAATATACATAACCTTATTTATTAGTATTATATTTTTATATTTTACTTGCTTCATTCGTATTAATTCGCATCCTTAACGTGTTTATGAGTTAATTTTTCCTCAAGTGAGCTCGGGTTCGTGCCGGGTTCATACTTGACTCATGCTCAGTTGGGTTCTTATTTGTTCTTGATAAGCTAACTTTTATTTGTAATCTCATTCCTTTACGTGAGGCGGGTTACGGGTCTTTAAACGAGTCAGGTCTTAGGTTCGGATTTTGTTTAAGTTCTTGTATCTAACTTATTATTATTATTATTATTATTATTCCTAACTTAATATTATTATTATAGATTTAGTATTATTATATTATTTTTAACAAGTTACCAAACACCCCCTCTTCCCTACCCTCAAATAACCGCCTCCCCCCCCCCCCCCCCTTCACATCTTCTTCTTCCCTTTTCTTATTGATAGTCACAGCCGCCGCCATCTGCCATTCCCGACCACCAAGACACACGAGACACGGGTGCCAATCGAGTCGCATAGGGTTTTAAACGAGTCGCACATCAATTTATTCGCCCCATAAACTATTCGCATCAAACGATTCGCATCCAAACTATTCGCATCCAACAATTCACAAACAAACTATTCGCGTCGGTGTTCGTGCGGATGGTTTAATCGATTCGCGTCGGAGTTCATGCGAATGGTTTGATCTATTCGCATCGGAGTTCATGCGAATGGTTTAATCGGTTCATGTGAATGGTTTAGGGCATGCTGCATAAAGGGTTTGGATCTGGTCGCTTGCAAAAAGGGTTCGCTCGGGTTCAGGTCGCGCGATTGGGTTTAACGGGATGCACCAGGTTCAGTGGGTTCGCACCTGGTTAAAGCAAGTTGCATCCTGGGTTTCGTGCAGATCTTCCGTTCACCGGAAACGAGTTTCACTCTCGCCGGAACTCAAATCCAGATCACAGCTTGGCCGTTTGTGACCATCATGAAGAACCAAGAACATTTCGGGTCCGGTGGCTCGACCCTCAAGCTTGCGGATCTGGCTGGGGTTCCCGTTTCGGCCGAACAGTAGGGATTCGGGTCTCGTTGAAGACCCGTTTGCTTTATATTATCACCCGCATCCTTCAATTCCTTATGACGATTTCATTATTATTGTTATTTATTGTTAGATTGATTGAAGCTTGTTTATATCGGTTCGTTTATGTCAGTTTGACTCGGTTTACGAGAAAGTGAATGGAAATGAATATAATGCTTGCCTTCTTTTGTGTGATTAATTAGATCTTAGGTAACTTGAATAGATGAGATTGGATTTGAAATGTTGGGTACAAAGGATTTTTTTTGTATGGGTGTATGCGAATGATTGGGAGATGATGATAAAATGATGAGCATAAGGATTGAAATTAGGGTTTAATGATGAGCATAAGGATTGAAATTAGGGTTTAGAGGTTTAAATAGGCAACGTCCAAAGGCTTTTAGGCCCATAATCATCATCAAGTTCAATAATCTTTCTTAATCTTATCCATACTTTACAATATAATTAGCCCAAATAACGTAATGCAACACCTGTTTAAAACGAACTTTTATTATTTAATTTAAATAATATCTAAAACGAGGATGTTATATATATATATATATATATAAGGGATGGTTCATGAGAGAAATGAGATTACTGTGAGAAATGTGATAGATGAATATGGACCACTAGTTTTATTTTATGTTTTAAATGCTTAAATATAAATGAGGAAAGTATTAATGCATGCTTTCTCTTTAATTAATATAACTAATTAATATAATAGTTAACTATTCAATTAATATAACTTATCAAATTATTAAAATTGGAAAATAATAAAAATTCATTTATTTTTATAATTTATTTTTTCTCTCTTGAATTTTTATCTTGCACAAGTAAAATTTATTCATACATTAAAATTTCTTTCTATTCAAAACCAATTTCTTCCAACTAAATATATTAATATCCATCAACACTCAGTTACATTGTGATAAATAGTACAAAAAACTATCTTATACATGTTTGCATTAAATATCAACAAAAAAGTACACAACCTACACAAAAACATATAACCTACACTTGTTCTAATAATAAGAAAACATATAACCTACATACGAAAAACATATAATCGACACACAAAATTCAGCATCAATAAACTACACACACACACGAAAACATATAACCTACACACGAAAAGCATATAACCAACACTCAAAAATTTTATCCTACACAAATACAATTTATTTATATATTATATATCAATATCAATCAGCACGTAGGCACATTATGATGAATAATACAAAAAGCTATCTTACATATGTTAGCATTAAATGTCAACAAAAAATATACAACCTAACAAAAACATATAACATACACTTGTTATAAGAAAAGAAAACATATTACATACGCACAAAAAACATATAACCTACACACGTTTAGGATATGTGTATCCATAATTAGAGAGTGATTTATTATGGTTATATTAGTTGTATTAATTAAAGAGAGAGATTGCATTTATTGTTTCATTTATATTTTTTTCATTTATTTTTAAACATTTAAAACCTAAAATAAAACTAGTGGTCCATATTCATTTCTCACAGTAATTTCATTTATCTCCTGAACTTAAACCTATATATATATATAAGAATAATTTTATTTGAGAACCATTTGAGTTTTAAAAACTTAAGAACTAATTTTGTTGATCAAATTTAACCATATCATACATTCATTTAAACAATAAAGGGTAATAATGTCTTTATACACATCATACTCTCTCTCTCTTAATTAATCTAACACTCTCTTTCTTCATCGTTACTCTTAACCTATTTATATTAAACTAGTGTTTTACCCGGCGTCTTTCGCCGGGGCAGGTCGGTAGCGGTGGTAAAACCAAGCGTTGCCGGTTTCCGACGTTGAGGTGCTAAGTTGACTCGACTTCGGTCGGTTCGTTACCTGCTTTAGTGTACCGAAACTAAAATAAAAAAGTTATAAAAACTGAGGTGAACCAATGGGGTAACGTTGATTGGCAAAACTCGAGCACTAGTAAAGCCCGATCGTTGTCAATACCGGACGTTGATGCAGTAAGTCTACGAAAATTCGGTCAGTTTCCGTCTCATTCGTTACGATACCGAAAATGAAACAAAATAAAACAAAATCGGCATTCGGTCGGTTTTCGTTACGTTTGTAAGGATAATGGAACTAAAACAAAACAAAACACGGTGAGTATTAGAATTCGGTCGATTTCCGTCACGTTCGTTACGATATCGAAACTAAAAAAATGTCTTGCGACACCAAGTGTCTTATTTATATTAACGTATTTGAATTAAAAAACACAAATAAAATAATTAAAAAAACTAAAAAGAAACAAAAAAAAATCTACTTAAAAAAAAGAATTTCAAGAAGGTAAAAATGAAAAAGGATCAAGAAGCTTTGACTTACAAGTCTTGAGCCCGAAGTTTCTCCTAACTTCCCAAATATTTACCAAGTTAGCAATAACCAACTTACCAAGCATCACAATTGTTTAAACTTCAAAATGGTATACATAAATACAAATCAAAACTAATAAAATATTTAAAAAAGTCATTTGTGATACCAAACTTCTTAATTATACTATATAAATAATTTATAAAAAGTTAATAATAGATTTTCCTCCATTATTCTTTTATCATATTATTTTTTTTCATCATTATTATTTTTCTATTTAGTCCTAATCAAATAAAAAATTCAAACATGTTCACATGGCTAAAATTCAAAATTTTCAATTTCTTCACGATGTTAACTATACTAACGTACTTGCATGGTTAAAAATAAAAGAAAGAGCCGGTAATTAGAATGCATTTAAGATGATATCACACCTTTTTCATATTTATTTTTAAAATTTCGCAAAGTCGTATATATTTTAAAGTATGATTTTAGTTACACATGCTTAACATTAACTTTATTCAAAAAGTGATATTTTATGTAGCATATGTAATTTGTGCATTTTATATCGTGTAATTTATGTGCCAGGTGTAATATATGTAATATTTTATATCGTGTAATTTATGTGCCAAGTGTAATATAGTTAATTGTTAAATTATGTAATTTGTGTATTTTGTGTAATTAATGCAATTTTGGTTATTTGCGAAATTTATGTATATGTAATTTGGGTAGCTCATATATGTATTGTGTAGTTTGTGTACTCGAGGTAATTTCTCTAATTCGTGTATTTTATTTTGTTTAAAATATTTAAATTTGTGTTTGATTTTTTTCTTTTAAACCAATATCATGTTTTTATTATTTAAAAATATGGTCTACTATAAATAAAAACATAATTAAAAAAAGGATGAACATACAATGATGTCAAGTTTTTTATTCTTTTATTGTTGGTTATTTTACTTTTATACCATTTCCCTATATAATACTATATTTTCTCTCTTGTATTTAAATATTATATTGTAATTTAGTCACAAAAAAAATCAAAGATTAATTAAATATGTGATTGTAAAATGAGTTCTTAGAGTTCTTACAACTCAATAAATTATCAAATTATCTCTTCCACATATATATATATATATATATATATATATATATCCCGTCTACTTTCAATAATTTTGTCTCTTTCTCTATAAGAAGAGCCTTTTCATGATGTTCAAAAAATCATTCTTAAAAGTATTGAATTAAACTAAAGAGATTATTTTAATAATATATATATATATATATATATATATTTTCTATAACAAATACAAATTATTTCTGATCCTTGACTCTTGAGCATAATTATACCCTTGACTTTTAATATATAAAATTAAAGCATTATCTATATTTTGATTTAGATAAAGAAAAATGTGAATCTGGGTATACATCAGAATTTTCTAGTTCTTATTTGGGCCAGAATTATGCCCCGTCTACTTCCAATAGTATCTCCGCTTCCTCTATAAGAAGCGCCTCGTCCTCTTTCTCGAGAAATCGTTTCTGAAATATTTATATAGTTTTCAAAGATTGCTAGTAATGTTTTAGATTCTAAATTTCTATTTTTGAAATAGCAAAATGGTCATACTTTTACTTCAAGTGGCTACCCTAGTAAAACATTACATTGGGGGTGTTTGTTTTTTCATAAAATGTCTTTTGAACCTTTTTGTCTGCGCCGCGCAGACATTTAAGTCTACAGAGTGTTTCTTTTTCGGAACACATTTCATTTAAAAAGGTTTGCGTTGTTGGATTTATGGACAGGTTCGGGAAAGTCAATGCGGCCAATCGGGTTATGAGGCGTGAGAGTTACACCGTAAGGTAACGAACAAATCACCCGCGTAAATTAGTTAACCCGGATGGACACTTTAATGAGACAAAATAACATGGAGTGGCTTTGGACTTAATGGCTCGTTGGGTTTTAACTAATTAAGATTAGTTTAACCTAATTAGTGGTTATATAATATATGATATTATAAAACCCTAATATCCTAACATAAGTTCATAATTCTCTCTTCCTCCACCCTAACCCACCGGACAGCCGCTGCCCTCCTGCCGCCGACTGTCGCCGCTTGCTGTTGCGCTGTCCGCCGACTGCAACCGGCGCCTGCCGCTTCTGCTCGTTGCCCCGTCGCACCAGTCACCACCGCCGCTGCCATTGCCACTGTGTACCGCCACCATCGGTCGTTCGTCTCGTTGTGTCACCTAGCTTGGTTCGTTAGCATTCGGTGTCTCAACCGGTTATTTATTAACCGAGGTAAACTTAAATATATGTTCAGTTTACAGTTTATGTTTATTTGTTAAAACTCTTACTCGTATTGTTTGTAACCGGATCCTGTACGGTTCCTAAAAGTGACGATTATTGGTTTTAATATTCCGCTGCGTAATCCTTTATTATAATTAATAAATATAAAAACTTTTAATTAAAACCGGGTTTAATTGTTAGACCGTTGATTGATCACCACTGGAACCCAACAGTGGTATCAGAGCCTTAGTTACAACATATGAGTCGAATCCGGTATTTTCACCGATTCTACATCATAAACTTCAAGGTAGTTGAAGTTTTTGATCTAGATAAAATATTAGGGCAATTTTGGTTTGGTCAAAATTTTATTTATTTTATTTGACCAAAATATTGTTCGACTTTATTTTCGTTGAATATGTAAATCTTGCCTGACCTTCTTTGTTTGGTTGAATGATTTTGTTTTTGGCCATATGGATGGTTCAAAAATTGTATTTATTCTTTGGTCTTATTTTATGGTTTTTGGCTACCTTGATAGTTCAAAATTGTAATAGATAGGGTTTAGTATTTCATTACTAGTATTAGTTGAATTTTGTAATGAAGAACACCCGAAGGAAAACTGAGGACGAGCTCATGGAGTTCTTGAAGTCAGTGGGAGTTACCAAAGATGACGTGATGTACCAAGAGTCCATCTTTGTGGTTGTTTTGTGTTGTGACCCCTTGACCCAAATGATCTTGCTAATAGGCTCTAGCAAGATCAATCACTAATCTTGGTCATTTAAGATTTACATATTCTTGTTTGCTATTGTGGTTGCTTGCTTCATTATAATAAGTTATAATACCACCAACCTAATACCAAATATTTTAAAATTAATTAGCCAATTGTGTTTTTGCAAATTAAATTTTATTTAATTTTCAAAAACTAATAACTTAATCGATTTCTCTGTTAACTTAAAATTAATTGGTGATATAGTTTTAATAGGTTATATAAAACTAATTGTCCTGAGAGATGAAATGGTTCATCAAGTTGTCCCGATTACTACAGTAAATAAACTTGACTTTTACTCTATTAGGTAATATTTAAAATTAATCCCAATTTTAAAATTATTAGTCTATGCCATCCTACTATAAGCCACACTTGAGGCATACTAAGAAACTTCAATTGTTTGGAGCTACAACACCGCACTTGATTTCTAGCCTATCCCATCAAGGTGAAAGGGTTTCGTTGACACATCTGGCCCTTTCACAAGTGACTATATTAGGGTGACTATTACTTTACTCTCTTGTTACCTACTACAACTGTCTGGAGAATAAGGTGGGCACAAATAAAGCTAAGCGTATCTACTTAAGCAAGTGTTGTCTCAATAGGCCTCATAACCTAGAGTTGTGCTTTATTCACCATTGTTTATCATTGTCTGTCTCCCTAACCACTTACTAATGATGTGTGCTATAGCTGCCATTAGTAACTGGAAGCCAGATTCTCAAGTTCCTATTTTATTAATGTTAGTGGATCATTGATAATAGGATTAAAATATCGAAAATACTAATTACTTTTGCTTATTTAACAGATGTCAACTGATAATAATTCCCCATTCACCCTCAAGACTATTCTTGAGAAAGAAAAGCTAAATGGCACCAATTTTCTTGAATGGCACCGCAATTTGAGACTTGTTTTCAAGATGCCAAAGAAGCACTATGTTCTCGATGGACCTGTTCTAATCGAGCCTAAAAACAATACTGCTGCCAAAGAGGCTCTTAACAAACATATAGACGACTCAGCTGAAGTCGCCTGCATTACGCTAGCCACCATGTCTTACGAGCTTGCTAAAGGCTTAGAAGATTTTGGTGCCTGTGAGATGCTTGAGCAACTCAAGGGCATGTTCTAGAAACAAGCCCGTCAAGAACTCTATGACACTATGAAGCAGCTTATCAGCTGCAGAATGGAACACAGATCATTTGTTAGTGCGCATGTCGTCAAAATGAAAGGGTACATCGAACAGTTGAGGAAACTTGATTATCCTCTGTTAGATGAAATGCCAGCAGATTTCATCTTGAACTTTCTTCCAGCTCTTAAGACCAGTTCGTAATGAATTTCAACATGAATGGCTGGGTGAAGATAGTGCCGGAGCTTCATGAAATGCTCAAAACAGCTGAGATGAATATTCCCACTAAGACTAATCAAGTTCTCAAGGTTCGATCTGCTGTTGTCAAGAAGCCTAAACCCAAGAACCGGGGTAATAACGCGTAAAAACAAAATTCCACACCATTATCAGTGTAGAACTGTATCACTCCATTTATATGTTCACTTCAAATTTTTGGTAATGCAAATTAGGGTGTTCAAATTTTGTCATATTTACAACGCTCATGAACAAAGTGAATTCAGTATTCAAGCTCACTTGCAAAACGCACAAAGATTCGTTTTAGTTTCATATGTGCATTATGGTAACACTCATCATGGATAATGATTTGTGTACCATCACTAGACATTAAAACTACTTTGGTGGACTTCTAACATTCAGAGAAAGATTGGGTATATATGATATTTTCAATTTTCGTAAAGGGATATATGAAATTGTTTTATTTATATCACTCAATTAAATATTGTAAGAGCATTCACATTACCTCCACTGTTTTCTACTCTATAATTAAGCTAATAAAATCGTATTGTTCAAAATTTATCTCTTATTTTAAAGCACATTCCGCATCTCTTCCAGTATTTTGATATTTATATTACTAGAAAACATTTATTTTATTATTTTTGTTCCTATAATAATTTGAAGAATGATGAATAGTAGCTTTTCATACATGAACGCTACGTTGACAGTTTTTTTAAATATAGGGATGCGGTATAGAAATTATAGATGGAATGGAGTGGATTTCTAACACGTATTGTTAAAATTTAAAGATGGCGCGAGAGATGATAGATGGGATGTGAATGCCCTAAGAAGTGTAATATCCTCAACAGATGCGGTGTGTTAGTAAAATGTCTTCCCTCTATTTTAAAGACTTAAGTACGTACAGATATATAACATATGAGGTTTAATATTTAATAGTATGTTGGTTTTTCTTTTATAACAAAACATGAAGACAATTATTATTAATAATAATAATTATAATAAAATTAGCTAAGTTTAACAACAAATGCATTATTATTATGATTTATGAGTTCAAGATTAATCTATATAGATTATAATTAAAGACTTTGGTTTTGTATTTTAAAAGAAGCTAATAATACGGCTTGTTGTTAAACTAATAATTCCTACGCACCAAAATTTTAAAATTATACATATTTTAAATGGTTCAAATATAGCATTAATCAAGATTGTTACTATTTTATTAAATTTTTGGATGCCATAAGTGGTCACACGCGTGGCAACTTTGGTCCCATGGCACACTTTGTTTAACCTTTTTAGGTCTTCTTTTGCTAAATGCCTAAATTTGTTTATTTTGTTATATTTTCTATAATTCCAGAACCGAGGATTTGATGATAGCTACACCACTAGCACTACCCATTAGCTCGTGGGGCTTATCATGACATCACTCTCACGCTATACTGACGTTTATACCGATCCTTTAAACTAAGGGCTCCTTGTCCAAACAATTGAATAATAAAAAAACATGGTACCACTTGTATTCCAGTGGTATTAAGATTCATGTAACATTTCCCCAACAATGTTAAGAGAGTTCGAGTGTTATGGATTTAAGAGTCTGATTAGAAAGTATATACGTAAAAGAAAAAGATTAAATAAATAAAGTAAGAAAGCATTGTCTTATGTTTCTGTATTCCTTAAGAGATGTGGCTTATCTATATAAATAGGGTAAAGTTAAAATGTAAATGGAGACAAAAACGAGAAGTGCGAGAAGGATTAATTTGTATGACAAACTGAAAATTTTTCTTACTTTTTCAGACACTCATCACGACTTGACTCAAATTTTCGGGACGAAAATTCTTTAACATGGGAATGATGTGACAATCGTCAATTTCAGGTTAACTCCGTTAACTCAACTCCGTCAATTCAAACTTAAGATCACTGAATCTATAACGCACACCTCATTACATTTAAACTAGGGTTTAAATGACGCTTAACACTTACTACATGTGTAGTCTTTCGGAAATTGCACCGAAACGTAAACGAGTTGACGCAAACGATTGGTGAATAAACGAAAAACGTCAAAACAGTAACTATGTGATAACTATGTGTTAGACTTATGTGTTATGTGATAACATGGTTATAAACGTAAACTCAAGATGTAAACAAGTTAGTTTAAGCTAGGAAAAGTAATACTTAGAAGTGGAGGGGCCAAAGTGTAACATAGTATTCTATAAATAATAACAATAAACAAACCCTAACACACTTTTTCTTTTCTTTTCCTCCTACCCCGATCGGAAACCCACCCTCCATCACCCTTGGCTGCCGTCACCTATACACACACATACAACTAGGATTTCAAGCTTTTGATTGAAGAATTAGGTGCTAGGAAGGTATAATCGATTATCCTATGCATCCTTTATACTTGATTTTGATGTCTGTTGGGTTAATTACAAACCCTAGCTGCCGATTTTGATATGGTGTTGTGTTACTATGATTGTTGTTGATTTGATAATGATATGATAACTAGAATTGATATTGTTACATACTAATTACTTGTGTCTTTGATTTGAGTTCAAACAAAAACCCTAATCATGTATGTAATGTGTAATTGATGTGCATGGATGGTGTTTATGGAGTCTAGAGTGTTATATGAATGCATGATAGTTCATAGATTGTTAATATGTTGAGTTTGGATGCAAACAGTTTCTGGACAGAATGTGTTATTGATGTTTAAGTGACTGTAACGAAGTGTAAATGTGAAAATTGGTTGAGATTATTGATACTACAGTAAACTAGGTTGAGTCTAGTTTCTAAAGAATATAAACTTGTAATTTTTGGACAAGTAGAAGTTAACTTTTATGATTTTACAAAAACGTTGTGCAAAGCTGAGCTGTTAGACCTGCTGTTAGGTTGTTTTGTAAATATTATATCTCATGAACTACGAGACCAATTGGGTTGGTTCCACTTCTGGAAGTTGACTTATTGAGTTAGGAACCTAACCCAAGTGGTCTTGCATTTATTGGATTTTTCGTTTAACGGGAATTGCAAATGACATTCTGTTGCGCATGAATTTGACTGTTATGAGTTTGCTGTAATGATTTGATAATTGTGAGAAAACTATGTGGAATAAAAATATAATAAAATATGTTCTGGAAACCTAAGACATATATGCTTCTGTGATGATTTTTGGTAAATTGATTGAGATGCTATGATCGGTGGAATAGTACAATCTTTCAAGTAGAATTTCTGTCTCGGTGAAACTAGCTGCTGAGTTTTGTGAAAATGCATGAAACATGATACTTGCTATATAATTGTTATGTTTTGACCAAATTGCCCTTATGGGGAATAATGGCTAGTTAATTGTCATGATTTGACCAAAATGCCCTTACGGGGAGAAATTGCTAGTGATGTACTTTATGAATACATGACACGTATATGATTGCTTACACATGTAATGTATCACAAATACACTTGTTAAAGTCACACACGATTCACAAACGAAACACGACACATGTTATGTGCATAGGTATTATGTGCCGGGTCTAGAGACTCGATAATATTCCGACACTTAGAAAAATCTCTTTGTTGTTTTAGAACGCTAGAGAGAGTTTTTCTGTGACGGGCATCTTGGTGATTTAATTTGGGAATTTCTTCGCAAACAGTGAGTTTCACTTTCCCCTTTTAAACTGTTTTTAAACGCTTTTCACTTGGGGGAGATAACATACTCCGAAACGCATTTAAGATTTTGTTAATATAGATTATATATCACTTGTAAAGACTAAGTGGCAAACGCAATAACTAAAGTCCTTCATAACATCGAACCGGTTAATATTTGGATAATAGCGAGTCACTGTTGAGTAGTACTACTGGGTTTGACAAACCCCACCCAACGCTAAACTCGACTGGATGTCGAGTGGGTGTAATCTTGGCTAAACACATACCATGGTCTGGATGACCTGGTGGCAAGGCAAATGATAAACAGTCAGCTTTGGTGTTGAACACTTAGTGATACTTGTTTTATAGGCTAGCTACCTATAGATATATAATTGACATAACACTATCTGGTAACGCAAAACGCTGTAACGCAAAACGCTGAACGCAAACGCTAAACATTTATTTTTATATAAACTTGTGAACTCACCAACCTTGTGTTGACACTTTTAGTATGTTATTCTCAGGTAGCCGAGGCGGGCGCGCGGTTTAGGAACATGCATTGCTTGAAACATTTTAATTATGCAAACTTATTTTTAAACTGTTATCATTGGGTTTTAAGTCGTCCTGCGTGACGTAACATTGTTTTTATGGTTTTACGCTTCCGCATTTAATTACTCGTAAACGTTTTCATGGTTTTGAAACTTTGTTTTATGGTTTGATTATAACTAATGATTCCGATCCTGTTAGTTCACACCCTCCGACGGTAAAACTCCGTTAGTGGATTTTGAGGGTGTGACAATTTGTGACCACACAAAAACCTCTGAAAATTTCACCCGTCATTCCCATTCCAAAAAAAACTACGAAAAGACATGCACAATGCCGAAAATGAATAAACAACACAGTGATAAACAAAAAAAAAAACACAATAAATCGTAAAATATAACACAATGCCGGACAAAATATGACACAGTGTTGAGTAATATAACACAATATAAAAAAAGACACAATGTCAAGAATAAAAGACACAATCAATGAAACAAAAATAAACAAAAAACACAATAATAAACAAAAGGACACAATGATCTTTTTCACTTAACATTGTGTCTTTTTTAAAGGGTTTTTTTTTTGAGAACGAGGAAGACGCTGGAAACATTTTTGTGTTTTTACATTTTTTATTTTTGTATTAAAATTTGAATTATGATTTTTTTTATTAATTTTTTATTGTTTTTTGGAGGGTTTTTTTTTTCTATAAATCCTTTTCATTCTTTTAATTTTTATCCTTCTTTGTAGATAACTTGACCATATATAAATAAGCTTGTTGTTTCTTTCTATAATAAAGATACTTGTATATTATAAATCTTATAATAGTGTAAAATGCAGAAAAAGAATGTGCATGTGTGACTTGTTATTATGTTCCTCGATTTTACTTTGTTAATAAAAGGAAATAACGCTGATGATGTGTCAAGTCTATATTCGTTTCTAACCCATTTTTTCCTCCTAAAATCCTAAACTCTTCTTTCATTCATTCTAGCTATATTTATGTATCAAATAAAATAGTGAATAAATCATACTAATAAATTTTCAAATTAAAGCATTATTTAAATAATAATTGAAAAACAAAACTTCAATTAAAAGATTTTAAGTACAAGATTTTATTGAAAATTCCCATTAATGTGATTTTTAAATTTCAAATCTTTAATTTGATTAGCTAAACGTACTAATCAATCTAAACAAACTTTTATTATATATATTCGTGCTATTTAACAAAAATAAAATAAAAGATAGGAATCGTAAATAAAGTATTACTAACCAAAATGCCTAAATTACATAATTCAAAATTTGATATACCCTCTTTCTAAAATTTGAATTTAAATAAATATGAAATTAGGTTTTCTAAAGGGTAACTTATTTCTGTATTTAATTTGTAACTATTCAAAATAATGATTATAAAACTTTACATAATAACATGAATGTGAAGATAAAGATCATGAAAATGTATTACATGAATTTATCATAAAATATGATTCTGATTGTATTAAATTGTTAGTTGATTGAATGTGAAGATGATTTTAGTGACGAAGATGATGATATTGATGTTCAACACAGAAATCATATAGTTGAAGTTGATGTACATGCTATATACAGAGTTACTTTGACTTCGTCTGATAAAAAGTTTCCATTCAAATTTCAAAGAAGACAGTTTCCACTTTATGTATGCTTTGCTATGACGATTAGCAAGTGTCAAGGACAATCTATATCTTTATAGGGTTGGTTTGTTCCTCTGATGTCCGGTTTTCTTTATGGACAACTATATGTTGCGTTTTCCAAAATAACCAGTAGACGTGGTTTTAAACATGTGATATTGGATGACGATGATGAAAATACTTGTGACAAAACAATAAATATTGTATATAAAGAGATTTTCTCAAATTTATAAATTTGAAATTTTAGACTTCTTACTGTTAGTATTATATATTTCATTTCTTTTTTAGCTTTAACTTTGTTTTTTTTCCTTTTTTCGAAATAACGGACCTTATTTATTTTAGGAAAATTAGATTTTAATAATCCAAACTATTAACCACTGGCCACTAATAATCCCAACTAACAATTTGACCGTTGGCAATCCCCAACTTTCATTTTTATTACTAATAACAATCTCAGTTTAACAAAGTATTAACTCCGTTAGTTATCGTCGTTAAGTTAAGGTTAAATTACCAAAATACCCGCACACCATTCCGGTCACCATCTCCGGCCACTGCCTCCGTCGCCAATTTCGGCCACTATTTGGTCATCGTCTCCGGTCACCATCTCCGATCACAATCTTTGGCAACACACCAGTTCGCAAAACCCCATTTCTGGTAGAACTATCATCATCTACACCTTCAATTTGCCAATATATCTACTAATCTATTGATCCGACTTATTAGGAGCACCGGAAAACCAAAGTCGCTGCCGGGTGCAGGCGGAACCCTAACGTCGCCACCAACTACATCCGTCAGATCATGTCCTGATAACCATTACCAACCTCGCCGCATGAACGGACAAAAAGACTAGACACCGATCTGGCCGTTAACAGCAACTGTAACCATGATTCCGTCGCTTGTCTATTGTTCAACAAGCACCGCCACAATCATGTAACCACCACGAAATCGCCACCGATCAGAAACCTCCACCAGAAACCTTGTTGATGATGGGAGAAGGTGATGGTGGTCGAACGGAAAAGGGTACTAGTAGCCTGAGATGATGATGGAAACGATTGCTGACAGTATCGGGCTGAAGACGGTGAAGGCGACGATGCAGACCGGAGATGGTGACTGGAACGGTGCCTTTTGTGTTGTACTAATTAGGTTAATAAAGTTATTGGCAAATTTTATTTAATATTATTCATTTGTTTGTAAAGGGTATTTCGGTCAATTTAACACGAACTTAAGAACGGTAATTGACGACCTCATAGTTTGTTAAACTGAGATTATTATTAGTAATAAAACTGAAAGTTGGAATTGCCACGGGTCAGTTTGTTAGTTGGGATTATTATTGGCCAGTAGTTAATAGTTTGGATTATTAAAATCCAATTTTTCTTTATTTTATCATTTGAGAAATCCCGTCTAATACACGGTTTCAAAAGCTAGTGAGGTTATATTACAAGATATATTATCACTTTTATGGTAAATCTTTATAAAAATGGCATTAATATGATAACTTAATTACATCATACCTTGAAGAAACACTAATCGACCCCGGGCAGATTACGGATAATCTGGGGGTTAAGTAGATGTTTCCCACGAGGGGTTAGGTCCGGCAAAGATGGTTCTTCTGATGACCTGCAAAACAGACACCATGAGCTCGTCACTGAGAAGGGGGGATACCTCCTTGTGACCACCCTCCGGCGTGAGAATCAGACTAGATTGCTCTTGAATATAAGTGTATATTAAGATATTGCTAGAGAAGATAAGATGATGAGATGATAAGATAATGTGTTCATACCATTCCAAGGTGTTGGAGTATTTATAGCCGAAGGTAGGTTTCCAAGAAGGTACAGCCGGCTGAATAGTATTCCTGTTCTGCCAACTGTGGGCTACGCACATGCCATGCTGGTGGTTGGTGGGTAGGCAGCGGCTGATAGTGACCAGGCCGGCTGTGTACTATTCCTTTTCCACCAACTGCAGGCTATGCACGTGCTACGACATGTTGGTGAGTAGGCAGCGGCTGATAGTGACATTAAGTAATAGAGCATGCTGCTCGTTGTACTGTTGTCAGTGAGCTGTCGCAGCTTTGGTCAGATCTTTTGTCTATACCTCGTCAGGTACAGTACAAAAGATCCTCCAGTATCGTACGGACTGGCTCATTTGGGCGGGAGTTTTCCCGGCTTTGGGCGGGAGTATTCCCGGCTTGCTCACTCTTTCTTCAGGTGACATTACTGAATTATTTAAGAGTTAAGTGCCTTGTGCGTGTAGCCTTGCTGCGCGGGTAGCCTTCCCTGATGGCTAGTATCCGTTGCTGCGGGAACAGGCGGAGTACGTCGACCATTGGGAGGCTTTTCCTGCGGGAAAAGCTTGCGTACTGTGCGTAAGGACGTCACGTCTTTGAGCATGGTGGGTCCTGCTGATCCAGTTGGTTTCTGCGCAGACGTCTCTCTTCAAGGTGAGTTGCGAGTTTAGCCTTTACGCAGACGTCCCTGTTGAAGGTGAGTCTTGCGGGTTCAACTGCGCAGACGTCCCTCTTTGAGGTGAGTATTGCGGGTCCAACTGGGCTATGCTGGGACCTACCTCTTCAAGTCCCCCCAGTCCAATGTTCTTCTCATGAATTGTTAATAAGTGAGGTGAACTTTTGGACTTAAGCAAAGGGTTTTGAAAATGGTTTAGTTTTAAGGTTTTCCATGGGGATTCTTCCCGCGGAAGTCCTAATGTCACTTGCAGAAATTCCCGACTTTTCTGCTTGATCTTTGGGTATGATGCGGGTAGGTCTGTAACCTCCTCGCAAGTCAGGAGCGTTGAGTTCCACTTGTGTAGATTCTCCATGAGGTTTTGGTAGTTTTGAACATAGTGATCAATTATGTTAAACAACCAATTCCATCTTGGAGCTTCAAACAATCTAGTTCTCGACGTTCCCGCTATGCGGGGATGTTATTCCCATTTCCGCAAGCATGGCCCAGAAAATCCTTCTTGGTTTCAATTCCATGCGGAGTGCTAGGTATGTGAAGGGTTTCGCCTTGACACTGTACCCGCACTCGTCTTATAGTTACTTTACTTCCAAGGTATTCCTAGCTTCAATTCCCTGCGGGTGCTAAGTATGTGAAGGGTTTTGCCTTGACACTGTACCCGCACCCGTCTTATAGTTACTTGGTTGCCGAGGTATTCTTGGCTTCAATTCCCTGTAGGTGCTAAGTATGTGAAGGGTTTTGCCTTAACACTGTACTCGCACCTGTCTTATAGTTACTTGGTTGCCAAGGTAAGGGGTATAGTCCCGCTTACTTTTGAATCTTTTTGAATCATTTTGAAATTCGAAGAGTTGGTGAAAGGATAAGAATAGTCCAAACTGTTGAAACGTCGTCCGACGGTTTCTTCTGACAGTTTCAGGACGTGCAGGAAGTTATGGCGACGTGACAGTATATGGTCATTCTAGACGCTTTTTCAGGCGCGTGGGCGCGAGTTTTCGGGCGCGTGGCCGCGAAGTTTACGGCACGCGTCCTGTCAACAGTTGTTGCCAGCTTGCATATTCCACGTGTCATAGTTTCATTGCACCTGCGTTTTCCTCTCTCTTCCGCATTAAATTCATCGCATTCATTGCGATGAGTATATAAAGGGAGGAGAGGTTGCATCTCAACTCACAGTTTCACCTCTCTTCTTCTTCTAAACGATTTCCGGCGAATACTCTAACTTTTCTGTCGAGCATTCTCCTGAAATCGTTCTTCTTTACATTCAAAACATGTCTTCCGTTCATGATCTTGAGGCTACCGCCGAGGAGTCTGACGTGTATGCCGAGAATCCGTCGTCTACTTCTGATAAGGACGATAAGAGTACTGCTGGTGAGTGCCAGTGTGCTCTTACCGTCGACCTGTACCAGTACATTGTTAGGAAGTTCATGCTCGAGCCTTTCGAGCCTGAGTTTCCTAAGCCTCATCAGACGGTGTACGATGCCCCCAAGGGCAAGATAGGGGTGTATGCCGCTTTCTTCGTCTATGGGAATCTCAGGTTCCCATTGACGAAGTTTGTGTACCGTGTTTTGGAGAGACACGGTGTACATCTGACGGAGGTGCACCCGATGGCGATCGCAAAGGTTCACCATTTTGAATGGGTGTGCCTCATTCTGGGCGTGGAGCCCCATGTCGACCGCCTGATGACCTTCTATTCCTGGAGGTGCATCCAGGGGTGATATACCTTGGTCACTCGGATCAAGGGTTTGAAGATCTGCGCTACCGAGCGCAGTCTTCGGTCTTGGAAGTGGGAGTTCTTCTATATCTCCGCTCGCGTTGTCCCCATAGCGATGACGTTCAAGAACGGGAGAGCTCTCCCGAACCTTCACGCTTCCAACTACCAGGAGGCGGAATGGTTCTCCAAGATTTCCCGGGTCCAGTCTCCGGTTTACCGCTTTGCGGAGTCCGGGATGGTGATGCTCGGGATGAGCCGGGTGTGGGATGATGCTGGGGCGGAGGCGCCACAGATTCCCATCATCATTGAATACGGTTTGAACTCTGTCCCTTACGGTATGCTCCGTCTTTTTTGCTGATTTAGGGTTTTTCTTCTAACTGTTTCTCTTTTTATTTCAGAGGGAAACGACCTTGATGAGAACGAGTTGCCCATCTTGGAGCAAACGGCGGATCGGTTTGTGGAGGTCTACCCGCCGGGCCACCCGATTCTGAGCGCCACGCGGCCAGGTAAGGAGTTATTTAACCCTCGCCCTGTCAATGCTCAAACCTCTGCTGGAATTCCTCTAATTTTGTCATCTTCTGATGTGGAATCCGCAGATGGTCCTTTCTTCACGCGGAAGAAGAAGGCTGCTGGCGGGAAGGGTAAGGCGAAGGTTGCCTCTACTGCCGATCAGGGGAATCGGTCAGAGTCAGAGACCGAGAGTGAAGAGGTGGCGGGGAACCCTGGTGGTGATGAGACCACTGTTCCGGAGGTTGAGACAGCTGTCACCTCCGGGCAGCCTAGTACGACGGTGACCGGCGTGAAGAGGCCGGCTCCATCAGGTTCGTCCCCGCCTATTCGCACCTTCAAGCTCAAGAGGACTCGTAAGTGTAAACTTTAACTTTAACTTCATATCTTTCCGCCATTATTTTTAAATATGTTTTCATGCAGGCGTGGATGCAACCGCATTCCAGGGTGGAGCGGGGAGGAGCACCTCTGGACCCATGACGGTAGGTTTGGTCAACCTACCCGAGGCGATGACCCAGGCGACTGCGCCTGCTTCAAGTGTTGGTTCAGTTGCTCACTCGGTTGAGGCAACTGTTCCAACTGTGACGTCGTCTCCGCCGGATGTCAGTGCCATATTCACTGATTCCTTCACTGAGTCGGCGGTGAGTTTTTCTGCGGGCTCTTCCGCAGCGGCGACCACGGTTGTGAGTTCACCTCCGTTGGTTTCTACGACGGCGGCTTCAACCGTGCCTTCGGCACCGGTGACCACCTCGCCCCCGGCCGGTTCAGCAGGTATGTTTGGGGCTTCTAGCCAATCTCTGCCTCCTTCCCATCTGCCTGACCTCTTGGATGGATATCCGTTAGGATCGGGTGATGGGTTTGGCGGCTACAGGCCAGTCATCGACCCTATAGGTGCGTAGGGTTATTTTGGCCTGTTATCTTTTTTTTTTATTTTTTTATATCTCATCTTTTCCAAACTGTTTCTTGTTTTTGCAGTGTCGGATTCGAATGAGGTGTATGTTCCACGGTGGAACATCCGACGGGGAACAACCCTTCGGATGCCTGTGGAATGCGTCGAGTGGGCGCGTCACGCGGCCTCAAGTGGCGCGTTGGGGGAAGCTATGTCCAGCTACCAGGAGGGTAGGCTGACAAATGAGCTTCGAATTCTCCTTGCCCGGATGCAGCCGCGCGTCGAGCTGCTTTGTCGTGAAAACGACAAGTTAAAGGCGGCTCGTATCCAAGAAGTAGTTCAGGCGCGGGCTATCCGGGAGGAGAACAGGAGACTCTCCGCCGTTGCTGCGGAGAAGGAGAAGGCCTTCAAGGCCCTTGAGGTTGAAGTTCAGGCCCGTCTCTAGGCCCGTTCCAAGGCTACCCAAGCTGTTAACGAACAGCTTCGGTTGGCTAAGGAAACTGCGCGGAACGCAACCGAGAGGGCCACCAAGGCTGAAGCCGTTGCTGAACCTCTGTGCGCCGAAAATGAGGAGCTTAAAGCCAAACTAGAGAGGCTTCAGCAGGCTCATGATGCTTTGACTATGGAATACGCCAAGAAGCTTCAAGAGATCTTGGATCAGAGGGGTATGCTTGACCATACTGAGCGTAAGCTGAAGGGCGTTGAAGAGGCTGCTGCTAAGGAAGTGTTGCTTGCCAACCTTAACAAAAATGAAGCCGAACGCGCCCGCAACCAAGCTCAAGCTGCCCTCCAAGAAGCTCTGATTACCAAGGAATGGCTTCTACGAGAAGCGTTGTCGCAGGTATGCATAGCTTCATAATGTCTTTACGCTTTTCTTGATAGAAAAGGTTTTGACACTTGTATTTTTGTTTTGTAGGTTGTGCATCGGGTCTTCACGGACACATCATATGACGATGCTATGAGCGCAACCCTTAACGCTTCTCATGAGGATGGGGAAAAGGCTGGCTTCCTGCTTGGTCCAGGGTTCGTTGAGAAGGGCATCCCGCCTTCCAACTTCCCTTTATATGATGTGGATACTGAAGCTGTATATGACCAAGCAGTGAACCAGTATGCGGCCTTCCCGCACCCGGTGGTGGAGAAGGTGAACGAAGTTGCTGCTGCTGATGATGGGCTAACCATTCTCAAGACCTTCCTTGAACCGCCACAGCCAACTGATGGTGCGGGTACAAGTGGGTTCGGAGGGAGTGGCCCTGAAGCTTGATCTTTTAAATCTCTTTCCACTGTTAGGATAGATTTACGTCTTTGTATAGATTTATATTCTTGTAGGCGGGTAGATACCCGGCCATTCTTGTAATACTTTGAATTTTTATGGAATATAAATCTTTGTGCGGGTAGGACCGCCACTTTCACTGGATGAGTTGCTTTATAAACGTTATATGACTTGCTCATGCATATTATAGCTTAATTTGGCACTTGTTTTGCCGCATAAACAATATATGATTCGCTCGTGCATACTTTAACTTAGCAATTTTCCGAGTGTTTTGAACAAGTTAACCGTTCGACGCGCGGTTGTCAATAGGTTAGTGTTTAGTTTCCTCTATCATGATTGTGCGGGTAGGACCGTCACTTTCATTTAGTGGGATGACCGATCTTCACCTATAACTGACCTGCGTGAAGGTTTGCCGTTTTTTGTGTTTATGCGGGTTTTGCCACCGTCCACACGCAACGACTTTTCACACTTATTTATGCGGTGAATACCGGCATATCAGTGTTGAATAAGTTAACCGTTCGACGGGCGGTTGTCAATAGGTTAGTTCGGTTTCCTCTATCATGATTTGTGCGGTTAGGACCGGCACTTTCATTTAGTGGGATGACCCAACTTTACCTATAACTGACCTACGTGAAGGTTGTCCTCATCTGTTTTTTGTGCTTACGCGGGTTTTGCCGCCGTCCACACGCAACGATTTCTTCACACTTATTTATGCGGTGAAAACCGGCATATCAGTGTTTTGAATAAATTAACCGTTCGACGCGCGGTTGTCAATAGGTTAGTTCGGTTTCCTCTATCATGATTTGTGCGGGTAGGACCGGCACTTTCATTTAGTGGGATGACCCAACTTTACCTATAACTGACCTGCGTGAAGGTTGGCCGTTTTTTGTGTTTATGCGGGTTTTGCCGCCTTCCACACGCAACGACTTACTTCCCCACTTATGTATGCGGTGAAGACCGGCATATCAGTGTGGAAAGTTCATAAGTATAAATGTAAGATTATCAGCGTCAATGTGATAAGGAAAATCATTTCCATTAGAAGTGGCTCTGAGCCTTTTCTTTTACAAGTTTGGAATTGATCTACATGCAGACTGTGTAATTGAGCTCCCTTCCATGTTGTTTGGATGGGAGTGCCATCGAGCCGATATGCACTTGGTTCGGAATCTCGTTGTTTACGCAGTATGTAGTCTCCAACATTGAAGCTGCAGTTTCGTGTTTTTCCCAACTGGGGTTCTACACGCGTTGGCCTGCTCAACATCCTTTACGCCACGAGGTGTGCGAGTTCTCCATCTCTGACGAATGTCTCGATGATGTCCTTCAAGTCTATGCATTCGTCGGTGGTGTGGCCTTTTGTCCTGTGGAAGTCACAGAATTTTCTCTGATCAGCATTGTGACGCTCTCGGATTATTGGAGCCTTTGGCCATGGAAGCCTCTCGGTGTCAAATATTTCGGTGACGCTTTTGGTGAGTGGCGTCCATCTGGAGTTCCGGTTTGACGACCGCATGTTATCCTTTCCCGCCTAACCGAGGGTATGAGCCGTGTGAGGTGTCAAAGTTTACCCTTGACTGCCAAATACCCAGCTTCCTCTTTTTGTTTAGTCTGGCGGTAAGGACGTTGTTTTCTCTTGTTTTCTGGGTGTAGAGGTTTGTGCTTTGGGGAAGATCTCTACCCAGTTGCTTTTCCGTTTCCGCGAAGCGTTTAGCTGCTGTCATGATGGCATCCCATGTGGATGGCATGCCATCTTTACCCGTTAAGGTGCGGATGAGCTCTGGGTCTTTCGCGCCCTGGATGAAAGCAGCGCGAACAAGATCTTCGCTAATACTGCCCAGACTTAGCTTCTTTGAATTGAAGCGCGTGATGAAGTCTAGTAAAGACTCATCTTCCTCTCGGATGCAGTTTGTGACATCTGCCCCATCCGACCCGACCCAGGTACCCGTTTTCTGATCCGATTCTTTTTATGATTTAAAAATTTAATTATTTTCTTTTAAAACTTGACATTTAAAATATTTTTATAATTTCATTCCCGCCGTCCCGTCCCTCTCTCTTTCTTTCCGCCGCCCCGCCTCTTCCTCTCTCTTGTCGCCGTCCCGCCCTTAAGCCTTGAACCCCTTCTCTTATTTTTGTTTGTCCTTTGTTTCTTCCCGCATAAGGATGTCTGCGCAGCTCCACGCGCCAGACTCCTTACAAGGAAGCCTGCGTGAAGACCATCTGTTACTGCGATACGCGAGGCGAACTGTCCCCGCAGCGCGCTATGGATAAGTTCTTCCCGCAGCGCGCTATGGATACAGTTCTTCCCGCGACGCGCTAAGGATTATAGTTCTTCCTGCGACGCGCTAAGAAATATAGTTCTTCCCGCGGCGCGCTTAGAATTGTAGTTCTTCCCGCGGTGCGCTAAGGTTGGTTCTGTCTGCCTTCGCGCTCACGCACTCTTGACCTTCTGTGTCTGCCTTCGCGCGCTCGAGCCTTCTCGCGCTAAACCCTTTGAGTCTTCTTCTGTTTAATCCAGCCGTTTACTTTTGTGATGTCTTATCTTCTGAGCTTTTGACCTGACCTATCTTATGTCTGAAAAGCCACTTTTGGCGCAGCATGCGCACCAACCCCATTGGTTGACAGAAAAAGTGACTGACATTATCTTTTGAGATCTGCTTTTCCCATGCTTGACCAGTACCTTTATCTGACCCTCCCATGCCTGTTTACTGTTACCTGTCAGCTTTTCCTTGTCCCCTGCAGCTGCCATATCTTTTGATATCTTTTGCTTTTGGAACCTTTTTGCTTTTGTTATCTTTTGTTTGATCCTGTTGAAGATCTTTTCCCCTTTTCTAGGGATTGTGTTCCCTAGGGTTTCCTTATAAATAATAATGCTATTTTCTTAACACTACACACACAAATACTTATTATCTTTCTCTTCCTTTGCTCTCTGCCGTTGTCCTCAGTCGCCTCCTCTCTCTGCCTTCGTCTTCTCTCCTGTTCTGCCCTGTTTTCCGGTAATCTATAATATATAATAATTTGTTTAAGTTACTTATTAATTATGCTAACTTATAATCAAGACTTAAAACCAATCGTTAAAACAATAATCTTTAATTATAGGTTAACTTGTGCTTGTTTAAAGTTGGTTCTTGCTTTATCTTTCACCGCACCGTTTATCAAGTGAGTAATCTCGTACCTAATCCCTTTTTATTTTTAATGTTTTGGGATGTTCATGTGTTCATACAAACTTAGAGTCTTAAACTTGTTTATGAACTTTAGTCGCGCAGTATCCCATGTGTTGAGGACGTAGACTTGGCTGTTTATTTGTATGTGTGGATCATTAACCGTCTTGTCGGTCTATTCCGCAGTTCTCATAGTACCATTAGATGAACACGGGAGAACTATCGTTTATGATTTTCTCTTTTGTTTACACTTGCACAGTTTTCTTGTTTTTGTGCTCAATTGGGAGCACGGATTGACTATGAGCTATGAATCTTAGACCTGGTCCCGATCTGATTACACCCTTGTTGAAAACCAGACATACACATGTTGCGCGCAGATTTATTGTTATCTATGTATGGTATTAAACTTGATTTCTCACCAACACGCAAGTGTTTGACGTTTTATTTTAACACATGTTCAGGTTTGCTGTAGCTACATTTGGAGCTTGTGGACACGTAGGACGTTTTTACTTTTGGACCTAGATTAAAATGTATCAAGACAAGTTATTATTGTTCGAATATTTTGTCTTATAATATATTGATTTATGTTGATTTATGTTATCTTGTGATTACGTTGCGAGTGCGCGAATGAATATATTTATTAAATATTGACACCCAATAGTGTCACGAGTAATGAAACAATATGTGGCGCCCCGATGTATAATCCGCCTTTGGTCGGGGTGTTACACAGTTGAGGATTGTCCATTGCTCTTCAGTGTACTTTCTTTGTTGACTGAAGTGTTGGCTGAACTTCTGTTGGAAGTTTGCCCAATCGTAGATGTGGTGGACCGGTAGACGGTCGAACCACGCTCTGGCTGCTCCAACCAGCGTCATCTGGAACATATAACACCACGTGGGTTCCGTCCAGTTGCTGACGGTTGCCCCCGCTATGAATCTGTTCAAATGATCGTCTGGGTCGGATATACGATCATAAGTGTCGATGTTGGACATCTGTTTGGCACTTCTTGGGGCGATTGCTTCCGCAATGTCCCTTGCAAACTTGGATGTTCCCGCATTTGCAGCGGTTGGTCTGAAGGTTTTAGAGAAGTCACGTGGGTTTCCACCCGCGTTTTTTGGTTTGAAGGTTTCTCCAAAATTCCTTCTTGGTTGGAAGTCCGTTTCCTTACGCTTCCTTTTCGCCCTATGGCGAGGGTTTGCGTCGGTGTCGGATTCCTCCGAATCATCGTCCAAGTACTCGCACTCATTGCTCATGTTGAGCTGTTGTCGAGTGCTTCCGAATTCGTCAGCCTGTTGGAGTGAACGTAAGCGTTCGTCCAACTCCGCTTGGAATTCCTTCAGACGTGCTTCCAAGCCCGACACAAGGCTTCCTTCTCATCCGATGACCACGGAGTGGCTTTCCGTTTCGTCCTCGGAGTCGAAGCCGGTCCCGACCCGTCCGTTGCAACTTGTTTTTTCCGGTGGACGCGTCTTTTTGGTCCCGTAGCTTCACTGTGTGATTCTTGTGTCTCCGGAACAACAAAGTTAGGAGACGGTTGTGTGTTGGATGGTTGAAAGCCGGATGATTCTTGCGGCTCCGAATAAAACATCGGTTAGTGCGGTGACGACCATAAATCATCGTCAAGATAATCTGAATCAAGGTTCGGGTACCAATTTCCAGCCATTTTTTTAAAAAAAAGTTGAGAAGATGAATTGATTTTGGGTGAAGGTTTGAAGTTTTGGTATAAAAATGGGTGAAATGGGGTATAATTATATAGGAAAAATAATTTTTTTTTGAGTTTGTTCGGCTCCCAACGGTCAAAAAACCCTCAAATCCCGTGCAGCCCTCTCTCTTCTCCCGCTAACCGGCTCACGCCTGCATTGTTTTTAGCGTTAGCGCCCCGTTAGCGCCCCCGCTAGCTCCTGGTGATGTGGTGTTAGCGCCTGGGGGCGCGAGCAGAGGGGCTCTAGCGCCCCCGTTGAAGCCCCACACCCCTCAGTCTAAAAAAGAGTTCCAAGACACAATCATTACACTACTCTTCACAGGAAACACAAATGAGTTTGGGCGTGGATACTTCTTTTTAAATAATATAATAATATTTTGTTTTCTTTGAAAAGTCTATTTTCTTTTCTTTTCTAACTTTTTCTCAATTTGTAGTAGTAAACGTGAATATCTTTTGATATTTTTTCTAACACCATAATAAATTTTCTTGAAAACTTAAGGTAATAAATTTGAATGATCTAACTAAAACAAATATGCAATGGATGATGGCCTCGCATGCGTTAGCTCGTATATGTGGGTGGGTTTTGTTAAAGAAGAATATATTAATGAGGTTGGTGGTCCATTGATAAAAACAAAGCCAAGATATAAGAATATTTTGAATTTAAGTATACGGATGATAGAAATTTGTCGTTCAAAAACAAAACTAAAACAAATATGAAACTTCATACCCTGATGATTATTTATACATGGTGACTTGAATTAGAAAATATGTGGAAAAAAAACTTACTAAACAATAACCAATATTATATTATTTAGATTAATTCCATTTAAGGTATTAAAGTTATTTATAAATTATAATTGAGTGACTTTTCTAGTTAAAATTTAAAAATACTAAACAATAACCAATTTTGATAATTATATTATTTAGATCAATTCCATTTAAGGTATTAAAGTTATTTCTAACTTATACTTAAGTGACTTTTCTAGTTAAAATTATATGAATGAATACGAGTGATTTTAGGCTGTGTTGTGGAGGCGTCGTATATATATTCATGTCATATGAGTATGTGACGCTCTTCACACCGCCTCGATCAGTTAAGTATTGACCGACGCCACCCCTACAATGGCGACGTTATCCCTTTTTTTTTTTTTTGGAAATCACACACATCCAATCACAATTTATTATTATTTGTTATTTTTGTTTTCTTTTCTTTTAAATAGTTTAATGATTATTATAATGGGGGTAGTGGCAATTTAACCTACAACGTTTAAATTAGAGAAGGCTAATTACGTACTTGGCATCGGCGTAGCGCAATAACCAGCTCTTGCTAGTTATTTACAACACCCAGCCTTATGAGATAACATTTATTTGCTAAGTTTATTATGCAGTTTTATCTCACTATTAAGTTATGTAAATAAGATACTATTATAAACCTTAAATGTTGTATAAAAGCCGCACGTACTTTTTATTTTCATTTTGTTGTATCGCTTATAACCGCTTATGACAAGATTGTGTACATTAAATCATTATGTGCTGGTATTTTTGTAATTATTTATTTCACAATCAAAGTACCAAAAAGGTTGATTTCTTCACGTGAAGGGCGGTCTTAATTATGCATTTAACGAAAGTCAAGCTATCCATACAAGAGAGGGTACAATAGCAACCACAACGTAAGACCAATATTTGTGACTTGCCATATTAATATGGCGAAATTCGTTAAATATATTATGGTCAAGTTAATAATTAAAGTGGGCGAGAAATCCGGACAAGAGACGAGGGCTTCAACGCTCGCGCTTAGCTTCAACGGGGGAAATGATCTTCTAGAATATTAGTTGTTTGGTTATAAACAGAACACTTGTTTAGTTTATGTGCGTGTTTTTCATGGTGTAAATCATCCACCCAAAGGGAGCTCACTTTTTGCTTAATGCATCAATCTTTAACCGACAACGAAATCGTTCCTTTATTTTATCTTTATATTATTTATGTTTGGTCGTTTGATTCACTACACCCGTCTCGAACGTTTATCAAGTGTAAAATCCGTTTGCGTTTTTGTTCCGGTTGTTTGGGACCTACAATTGGTATCAAAGCGGGTTTGAATCAACTTATTCAACTTTGCTCTTGATATTCGGGTTCTATTTCCGCGATTACTCGAACCGAGACGTTAATTTCTTGAAAACACATTGAAGTTTTAAAAATAAAATTTGAAGATCTAGGAAATAAAGTTGGAAATAATCGTGCTAGAAGTTCGTCTTTGTAGATCCGGCGTTTCGGGACCGTTCCGCCATGCGCCAAAATTCCGGCCAGCTTACGGTTCTTTTCCGGCGACAATTTCAGAGATTGGATACGTACACATCAAACTCCGATATGAGTATCGGTTATCTCTATTTGTTCAAGGAAGTCGGTATTTCGGTGAAGAGTGAGCCAAAAACTGAGCTGCGGTGGCGGCTTGTGGTGGGCACTAGTGGTTGATGGTGGCTGCATTTAACGGTGATGGCCGGCCACCACTGATCTTGGTGGTGGTGTTGAAGGATAGATGATTCGACATGTATGGTCGACGGTTGATTCGATTTTTCGGCGCACTTCGATTGTGACGGATCTAGAGAAAAAGGAGGTTATGGTGGTGATTGTATTTGGTTGGAGATGGTTAACCGGAAAGCAGCGCCGGAAACGCATCAGAACCCTAAATAAACATGGGCGGAGGCGGCGTTTTGATGATCGGAAGTGGTGTTGGCAGGTGTGAGTTGACAAGATAAAATGTTTCTGGTGACTGGCAGACTCCGGTGAAGCCTGTTTTTCCTGGCGGGTGACTTCAGATTGCTAATGGTTGTTTACGAAAGAGTGTGATGGCATTTGAAAGATTTTCCGGCCATAAATGATGATGTTTGAAGTGTGACAGTGGTGCACAGTTGTGGGGCAAAGGGTGGCCGGTGATGTCAGATAATTGCATGAAGGTCTAGGTGGCAGCTTACTTTGGTGGTTGCTAGGTTTTGTCTTCACCCGAACACACTTATTATCACACCCCAACCTAAGGCGGAAATATCAGGGCGCGAACCGTTGGTTCACCGTTTACAAGGTACTATCAAACAATTTAAATATGACAATAACTAATTATTTATTTATTTCAAAATTTCAATCAAGTACATAAAGTTTAACAAATTACCAAAATAAATATAAAACGCAAATATCTTTTATTTCATTAACTAATGTCTCTCTACGTGTTTCTTAATCTTAGTTTCAAACAAAATGATAGCCTGCGAATGCGTACAAAATAATATAGATTTGTCAATACGAGGTTGAGTGAGAAAAGTCATTAGTTTTGACACTAATAATAATAATGTATAAGTAAAATGATCAAAATTGATATTGTAAGTATAAATAAATCAAACCATGAGCAAATAAAAGGTGTCAGTTGACCATGCCTCTCGAACACGGTTATGGCTACTAGGACAAAAAAATTGCAAATAATCGTGTCGGTTGACCATTGCCTTGCGAATCAGGCTTTGGCTACTAGGACGGCGTATGATCATACTTTAATATGATTATGATGGACCTCTCCGAATACGATTAAGTAAACAATTAAACAATTAAGCAATTATCATTAAATTGGTAACACACAACAACTCATAGTTTTCTAGTGAGAATAATATATAATATGTAAATACTAATAAGTACACAAGTGTCCCCAAAACGTTTAAAAGCTGTAAAAATAGAGGAATGACTTCTCACATTGACGATTAGCGAATATACTAAGAGATAGAATAAACGAGCAAAGTTAACGTGACAAGTTTTCTGATCCAAACAGACCTGAGACTTATACAAAATAAAATAGAGTCAAAACCGAGAACTAGCCGCTGGAATCATTCCAAACGGATGTCTAGAACTCCGATTATGAGATTTTCAGTAAATAAGAGAGCTGGTATTGACCAGAATCCGAATAGCGAGTCGAAAGTCGGGTTTTGGTAAGTGCACTCAAAATCTCGAAATAAAACTAAAACTCTTCTGGACCAAAATCTAATTTCGATAAGAAGATAGAGAAATCGGATAGTCAAATATTTTGACTATTACGCCCTAAAACGAGCCGGAGAGCAATTGACTGACAAAACCTTATCAATCAGTAAAAATTTATTAAGGGATTTTGTTAGTTGGATAAAAACCAACGTTTTTCATGAAGACAACTTACCTAAACGATGAATGGAACAAGAGATAATCAAGGTCAAAGTAGTCTTGAACATCAAAGTCAAACCGTAGAGGAAAAAATTTGAACAATCATTATGAAATTGATAAAGGAGAAGGTAGATTTCGAGATTAGGGGATGGTGGCAGATGTTTTCAATAGTTTTTAGGGTTTAGAGATGTGTTTTGATCAGTGTTGTAAAACTCGCTAGGCGAGGTCCCTAGGCGGCCGACCCCTTTGTAGGGAGTACTCGGACATGATAAATATAATATAAAATAATTATTAGATATTATATATACGTTAAGACAAGCATAATTCATATAAAAAATAAAAAACATAATTCAAAAAATTCATGTTTTATTGTTATTTTTAATTTTTTTACTAAAAGAAAAAATTGGTGACCGAGTTGACTTTGGAGGCAGAGTAATCCCGAGTACCCCGACTTTTCACCGACTTGGACCTTGGCGAGTAATAGTGACCGAGTTGGGAAAAGACGGCAAGGTTGATGTCCGAGGACCTTGGAATCCGACTTTTACGACATTGGTTTTGATTAAGTATAATGAATTTAACTTGTTTATAAAGTAATCCGTTCGATTAGGAAATGAAATAAGCTATTAATAAGAAAATCGGGTATAACAACTAACAAAATTCGGTTTGGATAACAAGAAAATGAGTTTGGACTTGAAATAACATTTTCTGGAGTTTAAGTTTAGCTAATTTAATCAAAATAGGAAAGAATTGACAAAATTAGTCAATGTAGTTCCTGAAAATGCATTTTTAGCCATTTTAAGCGATTTTAAAAATTTCTAAGGACTATTTGGCATGATTGAAAGTTATGAAAGTATAAAATAAGTTAAATA
Organism: Bidens hawaiensis; assembly: GCF_021521415.1. Taxonomy (NCBI): domain Eukaryota; kingdom Viridiplantae; phylum Streptophyta; class Magnoliopsida; order Asterales; family Asteraceae; genus Bidens; species Bidens hawaiensis. Next base: position 582,848 of record NW_027491292.1, on the reverse strand, counting down.
CCAATAAATGCAAGTTTTAAATAGTTTGAAAGATCCGAATTATATTCCCAAATCGATTTAAACATAAACCAATACAAACCAAAAAAAAAAAAAAAAATCCAAGACGTTACACTTATAGTAAGTGGTAACCACAAAATTTTGGTAATAGGTATGATTATTTTATTTGGGCTGGAATATTTTGTCCGGGCCATGTTCTTTGCGGATTAATTCTCTTGGGCTCAATCTGGTCAAATATAAGAGAAGTATTATTTGGATTGACCAAATTGAACTAAGTCAAATTTGTTCGAGTTTTTGTCATTGTTTGACCGTGCTCAAAGTTTGTTATTTCTAAGGCGTTTGAGAAGTTGAATCCGAAAGGTGAACTTCGAACGAATCAATAAGTTTTGGTATCATAATGAAATGTTTTTCAAATTTTACTCACTACACGTGTTAACTCGGTTTGATTGAAGTATATATAGACATATATACATGCACATTCTATAGAGGAAATAGCTTTTTAAGTATATATGGACATTATATACATACACACTATAGAGGAAATAGCTTTTTAAATTATAATAGTTAACGGGAAATTTGTTTGACCGATGAAGGTATCAACAATAAAGGCCACAGACCTAACAAAAGCTACATGCTACTAGCTCCCTTTTCCATCATTATACCCTCTTTCTCTATGTGTGTGCTTTATTCTTCGTTATTGTCTTTGGTCGGTCGACAAACTGTGTGTTTTGTGTTCACTGTGCTCAGCTCGTGTTTCCCCCAAACCACCCTTCTCTCTCACCTCTCATAATGCACTTTCAACCAATCATAATTAAGCAACACATTTAAACACAATACGTATGTGTATAGCATTTATAATATTTATATATATGTGCTCGCATGTGCATGTGTGTGTCATTGTATGTGTCTATCTATATTTAGGTAGGAAGTTAAGAAAATAAAAATTATAATATTTGTTGATTTTTTCAAGTAGAAAAGCACAAGTGTGATAGCTAGAGTAATGGATAGTATGAGACAAAAGGGGTGGACATTAATGCCGTAAGAAGAAAGGAAAGCTAGTGTCCCCCTCTCTCCTCTCTCTACAAAGAGTGTGTATGTATATGTGTGTATTTGAGAGAGAGAGGGAGAGAGAGACCGAAGAAAAAACTAGAAAAGATAAACAATATTTTATAACAAAGGATGAAAAGCTAAAGCCTTTTTTAATTAACTTTATTGTTTACAAGAATAAAAAGGGTCACAACCCTCCACCCCTTCCTCTTCCCACATCAATCTCACAAACCAAAACCTAACATTTCTTGAGAGAGAAACTCATCAAGAATCGGTTTTTTAGAGTGAGAAAGCATAGCATAAGGTGAGTGTCATCCAAGTGTTCTTGCATCCTAAAGAAGTTCTTTTTCTTTAATTACTTGCCATGTTTTGTTTGGTTAATTTCCTTAAGATTTGGATTTAAAAGTGAAGTTATTTAGGGTTTTTTATGACACTTCTCTTCTCAAATCTTTGTTAATTTACTTTTCTACCCATATATATATATATATATGTGTATGTGTGTATGCATCACGCATGCTTATAGAGAAGAGAAGAATTAGTAATAAGTGAAGGTGATCATCATCATCATTATCAGAACCTTCAAGACACACAACAACAAAACATGGATATTAATGATTATTCATATAACAATACTAGGTTGATGTTCCCATCATCATCAGAAATCTCACCAGTCATGCATCATCATCAACAACCATCATCTTGGAGTACTCTACCTCAAGTGTTGCACCATAATAACATCTTCAACCCACTTATTCAACACCCGACCCGAGACCAAGACCCGTTTCTCTTCTCCCAACCACCACCTCCTCCTCTATCATGCTACGGTGGTTTGTTTAACAGAAGTGTGCCAAATGGGTTACAGTTTGCATATGACGGTAGCTCATCGTCGGATCATAACTTGAGATTGATATCTGAGACACTAGGGCATGTGGTCCAACCCGGATCCGGTCCATTTGGGCTCCAAACTGACATGAGTAAGATGACTGCTCAAGAGATCATGGATGCTAAAGCTTTAGCGGCCTCCAAAAGCCATAGTGAAGCCGAACGACGACGTAGGGAACGAATCAATAATCATCTTGCAAAGCTAAGAAGCTTACTCCCAAGCACCACCAAAGTAAGAATTCATTCATCTAGCCATTTTTCTTTTATTATTGTATCATATAAGTATATAATATAAGAACTCTGACGCACATAAACGTTACACGTGAGCTGTGATATCAGATTTTCACTAATGTTAAGAAAACAAATTTTCTTTGTATTCTTTTCCAAACACTATTAAAAATTTAATAAATAAAATATGTTTTTTTAAATAGTGGTTTTGTGCCATATATCCGGCTCCAATGTGACCGTCCAGCCACGTAGACTTTCATTTTGCATAGGAGGTACTTTAAATCAATGAACCAAAATAAAGATCTTGCAAAAACCATTGGAATTGTAAGAATGATTTAAGCTTTTGTTGGTGGTGGGCAATATGGTAAGATAAAGAGGAACCAATGAGCAACTATAAAGATCAATATGAAAATTGTTTTGTTGGTGTTTTTGAAGTCCAACAATTTATGAAAAGAAGACACACTTTCTTCTAGTAATAACAACACCAGACAAAGTAATTAGCATTCGTGTGTGTCAGTGATGACACAAAACACAAACCCTAAGTGTGTGTTTTTACCCATGCCCATGCTTTAAACCCATCATTACAAACACACTTATGATATTAAACTTGCAAGTTACTATTGTTTTGAAATGCTCAACTATCTTTTTATCTCATAAGAACCCACCATCTTTTGTTTTCTTTTTCACATAATCATGATCATTCCACATTCATTCACACATACATTGATAGAATATATATTCATTAAAGAATAAAATCCCTGTTATGAGTATACATGAATATGATCATGTATGTGAATTGCGGAAATTTAAGTATAAAAAGAGTATCACAAATACCGATACATAGTTTACCAACAGTTGTCCGTCTATAAGTTAATCATCAGTGATACTCATTTGTTTAATAGTATTAAAATGATCATTATTAACCTTTTGTTTACACTTTTAGACGGACAAGGCTTCTTTGCTAGCTGAAGTCATACAACACGTAAAGGAGCTAAAGCGTCAAACTTCTATAATCACTGAACAAAGTCCAGTCCCAACGGAGATCGATGAATTGTCAGTGGATAACGCGTCGGACAAAGATGGTAAGCTTGTGATCAGAGCCTCATTATGCTGTGAGGATCGATCAGATCTCTTACCGGAGCTCATCAAGACTTTAAAAGCGCTTCGATTAAAAACCCTAAAAGCTGAGATTACAACCCTTGGTGGGCGTGTGAAGAATGTTCTATTCATCACCGCAGAAGATCACCATTTAACCGGAAATGATGATCAGCAAATGGTAAATTACTCGATAAGCACGATCCAAGAAGCACTCAAACGAGTGATGGAGAAAACAAATGGTGTTGATTCCTCTTGTGGGAGCGTAAAGAGACAAAGAACAAATAGCATCAGCATCCTTGAACATCATAGATCTTTTTAAAATATGCAAGTGACAGATTTAAAGTCATTAACTTGCTAATGTTTAGGGTTTAATTAAGTTTGGTTTGTTACATTGTGTGGGTTGTTTTGCTTGTTTCTTTCTTTTTCATTAGTGTTTTAGCTAGTCTTAATTCATGGGCATGCTTAATATTAATTTGTTCTCGTGACTGAGTGTATGAAGATCAAAAGTCTTACTACATGGATAACTGATTTTTCATATATTTCATTAAAAAGTAGTGATGTTTGCATCAATATAGAAGGGAAACAAACAAAAACTACATGCGGCGGTAGGCCTTTCTGGATCTTCATTTTTCTGTATTTGTAGTTGTTCATCTCAAAAACTTCAATTATTACTACACTTTTTGTTAATCTTAACCTTGTTAGAGGATAATCTATCGATACAATTATTTTCGTCACGTTGAGAATTAAGAAGTAAAATAAACTATAACTTGTTTCTATTTCTCTCTCCCCTCAATCTCTTTTTCTCTCTCTAAACATATGCGAAGTTGGTGGCATATGTCTAATGATGAAAAGGTGACGATGTGGTTTGCATCATCATTACATATGCAAGTACCACGCTCTCAGGTTTGGTAATCCGTAATTTAACTTATCAGTTCAATAAGGCAAGAAATGTGTTGTTTGTCGTAATTAAGACGTGTCCGGAGTACTTTTTTTAGGATTGTTAAGAGTTTTTTTGGGTTCAAGTAAAAAAGAAATTATGAAAATTTCTTGAGCCACCTGTTGGATGAAGGTCAACACTCAGATCAACTAGATCAACTGACCAACTAACATTTTGGTCTTTGGATAGATAGGAGAGAAACATGTGTGTGTGTAGATCTGATACGAGTTTCCTCTCTTGTGGGCTAGGGGAGTACGTAGTGTTTTCACAGTAGTCCAGATTGCGTTAAAAGCCGTTTCATGCAAAGTTACTAAACACGAGAAAGCGTGTCTTGACAACCAATTCGTGTTTATACCATTTTCTTTTGATACCTTTGGTTAAAGCTTGAGGCTGTGGAGCTACTTAGTGCTATCCAACATGTCATGAATTGTAATGTTATTAAACATCTATGAATTTTATTTTTAAACGACTTTGTTGTACTGTCTAAAACGAGCTAGCGGCGCAATTTGTTGTCTTTTTCCTTCTATTTCAATGTAAACATGACTCTTGGATGAATGCAAAATATAAAAATAAAGCATGTCCCTCAAACTCAAGATTGCTACTATGCGTATATATTCCAGATCCATGAGAACATGTACGGTGTAAATGTGATTATTCTTTCACTTTCATTATGCGTTTCAGTTCTTTATTGTTTTTATCACTTTTCATCATTTTTTTAGTTCGGATATCTATTTAACTTGTATAGATTTTCCGTGGGGCATTATTGATTTATGTTCTCTTGTAATTATAAGTACGGTTATCTATTTGGAAACTATTAAGATCAACCAAATGAAACACAAATGCATATAAATGAAAATCATCTAAAAGGGCACAACGCCACAATCGACTTCGCTCCATGTTGTTGAGCCGCCTTACATATTAGAAGTTAATCCTGAAACAGGTTATCAAGAAAGTTAAAAGTTGAAGGGGCTAAGTGAAATTATTTTAGTATGTTTGTTTTGGTACGTTTCTTTAGGATGGTAAGAATATCAAGTATTATTTAGTTTTCTAGAATAACTTAACTTATTTTGCAAGATGTTTGTTTAGTATAAATAGATGTGTTATGGGTCATTGTAAAAGTGTCAAGAACTATAATAAATCAGAGAAAGAGTCAATCTTGGTTGAGATCAAACTTTGTGTTCGTCTTCTTGGGCCTGATTTTCCAATAATTGGTATCAGAGTGGTTTGGCTAGAAAGCGGTTTTAAGAGTCGTTTTTGAGAAAGGGGTGCAGCCCGTTGCTGCGGTATGGGGCTAATAAGAAGAAGTCCAAAAAGACCTATGAGGATGGAGGAATGAATTCAAGAAAGGCAGGAAAGCAAGCACACGAAGCGAAAGCAGTAGCCGTGAGCAAGAAGGAACCGGGTTCATAAAATAGTAGTTCGGGTAAACAGGTAAACAAGAATGCTTTTCTTGATAAATAAAAAGAAGGTAAGTAAGAAGGTAAACGAGAACTCATTTCTTGAAGAAGGTAATCAAGAACACGCTTCGTGAAGTAAGAAAGAAGGTAAATCAAGAATTTGTTTCTTGAAAGAAAGTAGAAGGTAATCAAGAACTTGTTTCTTGAAAGAAGGTAAAAGGCAATCAAGGGTCAGTTCTTAAAGAAAGAAAGAAAGAAAGAAGGCAGTCAAGAGTCAAATTTAAAGAAAGAAGGTAGTCAAGAGCCAGATCTTGAATAATGAAGGTAGTCAAGAGCCAGATCTAGAAGAATAAAGGCAGTCAAGAGCCAGATCTTGAATGTAAAAGAAAGAAAGTAAGTTGATCCTCTGATCAGAAGAAAGAATAACATACACAAATCAGGTTATAGTAGGAGATAATTCGCAAGAATTTAAGTAAGAAAAAGAAACTCGTTTCGAGTTAAAGAAAAAAAAGAATAGGTAAGAAAGAAAGAAAGAAAGAAAGAGAACATGTCGGATTAAGGATTAAGAGGGAATATTGAAAGTTAATCCTACAACATATTATCAAGAAAGTTAAAGGGGCTAAGTGAAAATATTTTAGTATGTTTGTTTTGGTACTTTTATTCGGTATGGTAAGAAAATTAAGTATTATTTAGTTTCCTAGAATAGGTTAACTTGTTTTGCAAGATGTTTGTTTAGTATAAATAGATGGGTTATGGGTCATTGTATAAGTGTCAAAAATCATAATAAATCAGATAAAGAGTCAATCTTGGTTGAGATCAAGCTTTGTGTTCGTGTTCTTAGGCCTGATTTTCCAACATTACGCGTCTAAGCAGGTTTATAGTTTCTAGATATGAATGTAGGTCTCCTAAAAACCGGATCTAACATCGAACTGATTGTTCATGATAAACGATCGAGACGGGTGCGATGAAATCAGCGATCAAACAAATAATACAAAGATATAAATTGAGCGACTCCATAATCATTAATAAAAGATTGATAATATTAAACGAATCGATCATACCACAGGTGAGCTCCCCTTGGATAGTTGATTAGATCTTCAAAAACACACACAAACAAAGACAATGCAACTCTCTATTTATTGCAAAAATAATAAATATTGTAGAGGCTCCCTCCTGTTGATGCTAAACGCGTGCACCAAAGCTCTCATCTCGGATCCAGATTTCTTGACAACTTGACCTTTGATTAACCAATATATAAATAATGATTTTTGCCACATCGATATCACAAGTCACAATTTTTGGCCTTACAATCACCCCCTTGACTTATGATATCAACTGTTTAACCGTGTCACACATCTTCACGAATCCCCCGATAAATTGAAACCTCTTTGTTTTAATTCACCCCCTCAACGTATGACCCACCTAATTACAATCATGAAGGAGTTCTCGCTTCTTTATCCATCTCGGATCTTAAGCTATATAGGTTGAGATGAGCTCGAACATCCACAAATCGATCTTGAATTATCGGCTTCAACGATCGAACGACAAAACTTATTATTTCCTCTTCAAATCCAAATCCAAATCCAAATCCAATTTGTTCGAAGTTCACCGCACTGATGCAACTTCTCGAACGTTTTGAAAAAAATATAAATAATAAGTTTTGAACACTCAGTCAAACTATAGCAAAAACCCGACCAAATTTTATTTTCTTTGGTCAACCTAAAAGACAAACGATTTTTCGGTCAAAAACCATTCCATATAACCTGCCAAAAAATAATCCAACCCAAAAATTAATCAGCTGGTCCATTAAAAAATAATTTAGCAGACCAAATTAGTTAAACTTGTAGCCCAATATTTAAGAATAATCCAGCAGATCCACAAATAGATTAGACCTATAGAGGTTTGATGAAAACCCAACCCAAAAAATATCTAGGGGCTAGGCAAAATGAAGACACAAAACCTAGCAACATGTGTGGCCGCCAACAACAAAGAAGAAAGGTTACCGAATTAGGGTCCCGGCGCCGCTTTCCCTTGAATCCTCCCCGGCGAATCACCCCCATAACCTCTGACGTCTCTAGATCTGTCACTGGTCGTCCACCCTAACCGTCATTATCCATCTCGTCGTCACCGACATCCACCCTTGGCCGGAAAACGGATAGCCGACCACCGGAAAGTCTATCCTGGTTCTCAACCACCGTCACCATTAATACTCACCACCACCAATAACCATATTCTGGTATCATCACCCACCGAACATCAACAACGACATCAGAGACGAGCTCCCATGAGTCACCATCTGTCGGAAAACCGATTACAGTGGCTGGCCACCTTTACCAAAAAAGATATCCCGTTCAACAACATTAAACGTCGTCATCATCACCAGCCACCACACTTAGCCATCAACTAAGATGGCCACAACCACCGTTGTTCGAGCGAGGTTACCAGTCACCCTCCGCCACCTGAGCGAGGTCACCAGCCACCCATCGCCGGAAAATCGACATTACCTCTTAAACTTAGTCGTGAAACTCCCAAATCTACAAAGACGAATTTCTAGCACGATTATTTCCAACTTTATATCCAAGATCTTCAAACTTTATTTCCAAAACTTCAAGAAATTAACGTCTCGGTTCGGGCAATCTGTAAGGCCAAAAATTATGACTTGCGATATCAATGTGGCGAAACTTATTAAATATATCTAAGGCCCCGATCCGATGTCCTACATTGGGTAATGGATTTACTCATGAACTCAGTTTGTTATAGTGGAAGCACATACGATTCTACAGTGGAAACTAAATTACATAACAACTTCTTTCTCTAACTAATCTTCAATATGGATAGTCTCGTACGCACCTCAAGCTTGCCACGTCATCACAATACCTGCATGCATACTAAAAGTCAGCTATACGCTGAGTGAGTTCTAACGTTTCTTTCTTTTCATAACATACGATTTATAAATAAATCACATCTTTCGAACATTTATACATAACGTAACCTTTCTCATTCATTATTTACTTTATATATGTCTATCAATCATTCCATAACTATATTCATACACACTTGCTTATAACCGAGCCATATTTCCTTGCTCATAACCGAGCCTCCTATTCTTGCTCATAACTGAGTTGTCTATTCTTGCCCATATTCGAGCCATCTTTCCTTTCTCATAACGAGCCATATAAAGTTAGAGGGATTTTCCATCCTAACTTATTGTGCATGCATAAGGCCCGCCCGAAGGCTCTACGCATGAACATATACCCATTCTTCTATGCATAGAATTCATACACATTTACATTCATGTACACATTCTACACAAATATTAGTAGGGTTTGCTCCCTAACTCTTTCCATTTTATCAACTAACATTTCAGTATATATATTAATAAATTAATATATAAACACATTCTTACAATATATACATCATTAATTAAAATTACGTATACCAATTCTTTCACATACGAGTATGCATACAACCCCAAAAACGTTTAAAAGAAAAATGGGACTAAAACTCACCGTGATCCTGTTAAGTTCAGCGTAAATAGTAATCCCCTTCCTTAGTGGTGCACGACTAACTGTTTAACCTATATATTCGTTAATTAACCGTGTAACTAACTAACTAACTAACTAACTAACTAACAGATCTACTTAAATTTGTACTTTAGTTATCTAGTGTACTCGATAGGCTAGGCTCGTTTGTTTGGGCTAACAAATTAAACGGGGTTACTTTGTTTAACGATGGTCTTTATTTCACGTTCATTCTCTTCACTTATATATATATATATATATATATAGGCTAAGTATAAAATGAAAACTTGAGTTGTGAAAACTCTAGAAATTCATTCTTAACCATATGTTTTTAATTAATGTTTAAATCTTGTGGTCACAATTAAAGTGAATAAAAACTATAAATATAAATATAACTTTTTTTCTCTCCTGAAAACATATATAAAAATTAGTAAAAAAATGTTTAAAAAATAGCAAAACATTTTTTTTAATGTTTCGATGTTTTGTATTAAATGTTACAACATATATTACATGTAACAAAAAAAAAACGATGTTACATAGGGTTTTCTCGGGTTTTCACAACTCTAATGAGTTTTCATTTTAACCTTACCCTATATATATATATATATATTCTTAACCGGATCATTTATCTTTAAAAAGCGTCGAGACATACGGAGGTGACGAGGTTGGTTAGTTTTGTTTATTTTGTTGGATCATATTTGGATAATTTAGGGGAATAGGCCAAATCAGCCCTTGGGCTTGGCTATATTAGGCCCAACAGATTATAGTGGTATTTTGCTCAATTGTATAAGTCCAGTTGCATGGAGGCCCAATCCAATCGCATGACCCAAGTCTAATTGAATCGCATGGACCATATCTAATCGCAGGATGCAAAAATGGGTTATGGCCCAAGTCTAATTGAATCGCATGGACCCTATCTAATCGTATGATGCAAAAATTGGTTGTCGGAACCGGGTTTTGAACCCGTGACCTCTCCCGCTCACCATACTGCCTTAATCACTCCACCATCCAACTTGAATGTTATTCTCTTCATTCCATTTCCTTATATTCTCATTTCTGCTGCTTCCTTTCTTTTCCTCTTTCTTTTCTTTCTCTTTTTCCTCCTTTCTTCTTTCCTTTTTCCTCTTACGATGGAGCTGTGCTAGCTCCTACTTTCATTTTATTTCAATTATATTATTATTATCATTATTATATTATTATTATTTCTAATGGCACATGATTTGCGTTGCTACACTTTTATTATTATTATTATTATTATTATTATTATTATTATTATTATTTCTTCATTACATTCAACCAAGATCTAGCTCGTTTTGGATAACGTTCGAACCTTTATCGATTTTTAAAGCCCGGTTTAGCTAGATATTGAATCCTATATACGAACCGAATGTAAAGGAACAAGCTTTTAGTTATGAAACGTACCTTAGACGAACCGGTTTGAATCAGTTTCTCGAACACGGCCGAATCTTGGTTTCTTGCTTGTTACGATGCTCGAACACCAACGACTTCGTTCTTCCTCGGATTTGGATCCGAAAAGGAAGAGAGTATTTATGTGTGTTGGTAAAAATGGAAAGTGTGAGATCTAGGGTTTAGAAAATGTTTAAGAGATATTTATACCCTAAGCCCATAGACCTTAGGCCCAAAGCACTCCTAAGTCCATACTTTAAATTCTAGGTCCATCTTCTATTTAAGTCTACCACTCTATTATATTACTAGCTTTAGAACCCCGTGTATTACACGGTATAAGTTAATGTATAAATTACAATAAATAATTTAATACAAATAAAATAGAAGATAATTAATGTAAAAGCAATACCACTAAAAGCAGCATTTAAAACAATGAGTAATTTAGACCTGAAGGATGTAGTTAAAGTTTTTCATAAAAATGTTTCAATCCATACCCTAAACCCTAAATCATCAACAAAAAAGACATCAGATTTTCCTTTTTGAACAACTTTCATGATATCCTTATAAACACATTGTTGTTCAACTGTCATAATAGTCTTATACTAAATATAAAAATTGGAAAATTTGTCTATGGTTTTTAAGACTTATTAAAGATTTGATATTTGTAAAAAGTAAACAAAATTATTATAGTTTTCTTCAATATGAAGATGTCTCAAAAATTAAATGTTAGTGTATTCTTTAAAACAAATTCTTTTATATACATTTTAATTTTAAAGAAAATATCTTTATGACACGTAATTATTATATATATTAATATTTTTTTTATATTAAGCATGTTTATAATATAATTTATATCATTAATAATTCAAAATTAATATAGATTGACCAATTAATACGGTATGTTGAATTTATAATCAATACTATATTTAGAACAATGATTTTTTTTTTTGTTTTCCATCAATAGAAGAGAAGTAATTTAGGCGGGAATTTGATAGTGAGGGTTAACCTCAGAATGCCATATGCCCAGATTATTTTCTTTTATTAGTATAGGTAAATTTTATTTAATTGCCAACACATAATAACGCTTAATTAAATAATAAAAATTTTTATTTATTATTTTCAAAAAGCCGGATGTTACAATATATTTTAGTTAACCAATCAGTCAATGACTCAATGGCAAACAATCCAGATACGAGACTAGAGCCTCGGTGCACACGATTATCTTCAACGGGGAAGTATCTTCAAGAAGAAATGTCTTTTGCTATAAATAGGACTTTCTTATTACTTTTATTGTGTGTGTTTTCATGGTGTAAACCACCCACCTAATGTGAGCTCACCTTGGGTGGGATCAGTGTTCATTTTTTATACGAATCTTTTACCGATTACGAGATCGTTTGTCTTTTATATTATTTGTCGACCGTTTGATTTCACCACACCCGTCTCAATCGCTTATCAAGAACAAATCCGTTTGTTTGTCGGATCCGGTGTCGAGACCTGCATAATCGCGGAATTAGAACCTGGATATCAAAAACAAAGTTGAATCAAATGATTCAAACCCGCTCTGATACCAAATGTAGGTCTCCTAATAACCGGATCTAACATCGAACGGATTTGTTCATAATAAACGATCGAGACGGGTGCGGTGAAATAAAATGATCGAACAAATAATATAAAGATTATGTTGAACGACTCCGTAATCAGTAATAACAGGTTTATAATATTAAACAAACCGATCTCACCCAAGGTGAACTTGTAGGGCCAATATTATATATTGTTTTTAGGATTTTATATGTCGTTTTATTTTGCTTTAGTCGGTGTAGTACGTACTCGGTACGTTTATTTTGTAGATTTATTATATAAAGTTTAGAGAAATGGGGACCCTATATACAGGGCACTTTACCTATTTCTCCATAACTCTTTCACAACACAACACTCACTTTGGAAATAAAAGAAGTTTCTCTCTCTAACTTCTTCCTTTTTCTTCTTACTTTCTAGAAAATAAACTAAACAAAACTAAGATCCCAGATCAGAGTGTCGTTGGTAATTTCAGTTAACCAACAACACGGATTGATCCGAGTCAAGTCTTGAGATCCATCTAGAGGACCTATTAGTGGTATCAAAGCTTTCGGCTCGACTTTTTGTGGTTTTCGGGTCAAACTTTTCGGGTTTTGATCTTAGTTTTTGTTAGATTTGAGGTTGATTTCGTGGTACTCATCTCTTTTGGAGTCCCTTACACCTTGGAAATACACGAGAATCACCAAATCTAAGTTTTTAGTGTTTTAAATTTTTGTGTCCGAGCTCAGATTCGGCTTAAAAACTCATATCTAGGCCGATTTATTGATTTTTAGACTAAAGTCTTTTTGACTTTTTGGAAGTTTGAGTGTTATATTCTCAAAAAAAAAAATCGCATCGGGTATTGTAGCAGTCGCTTCCGAGGTACTGTAGCAATCGCTTCGCACGGGGGGGGGGGGGGGGGTACTGTAGCAAATCGTTTCGCTTCGCACGGGGGGCACGGGTACTGTAGCAATCGTTTCGCACGGGGGGGGGGGGTACTGTAGCAATAGCTTCGTACGGGTACTGTAGCAAATCGTTTCGCTTCGCACGGGGGTACTGTAGCAATCGTTTCGCTTCGCACGGGGGTACTGTAGCAATCGCTTCGCGTCAGGGGGGGACTGTAGCAACTCATGCGAAACACTGTAGCGACTCGGGCACTGTAGCAAAAAAAAACCTTAAAATTTTTTCTCTTTCTAAAAAAAAAAGTCTTACGAACCTGAGCTTGGAGGGAATCTGGATATGGGAGAAAGCCAAAAGACAATGTTAAAAGGAGAATTCGACATGTTTATGCATGTTCAAGGAGAACCGATTGCCTCTCTTATCAACAGATTTGAGTCACTCGTCACTAAAATGAGAAGTGTCGGTATCATCAAAGGTTTGTCTGAGATCAACATGAAGCTGTTGAATTCACTGCCGTATACATGGAGCATCAATGTGGTTACCATCAAGAGAACCACAAACCTATATACCATGACACTCTCAGTTGGCTTCTACCATCAAGTCTTTTGAAATAATGGAAGATAAGCTCCAAATAAACAATCAGTCCAAAGAACATAAAGTTGGGACAAGTAATAAAGTTGGGACAAGTGTTGCAGGTGAAAGCAGTCATGCATGTCCTATCATTCACGAAACATCACCTTGCGATGAGGTAAACCACAACTTATGCACGCAGGCTTGCATTAACAAGGTTACATATTATAGATATCATCAAAATGAAGTCTTGAAAGAAAATGCAAAACTTCGTGAATTAAATGCTGAGTATGTAAAAGCCGACAAGATCTACGTTGAAAAGATTAAAACTCACTATGATGATGTAGCAAATCTTATACTAAAAATTTTTCAAGCTAAACATGAAGTAATAAATTATTTAAACATAATTTCTGAATTAAAATATGAAATTGAAAGTTTGAAACTTGATGCTTCCGATAGAAAGAAAGAAGAAAAGTTAGTCGAAAGATTTGAAGCATTATCTGAGAAATTATATGATTTTATTGGAGCCCAGAGAAGTACTAAAGTAAAAGCGGGGCTGGGGTACGATTACACTGCCGTACCACCACCTTTTAATGACAACTATACCATTTTGCCCCACTTTAGCTATAATACTTCTCCCGAGGAAGAAATGGCATACGGGGTTGGTAGAACACCAAAACCAGTGAAATTTGTTCCCGTGGTGTCACAAACTGCTGCTCCAGTCCCATCATCTGATAAATCTAACATCAATGTATCTTTTGAAGCTGGTTGTGTAGAAGAAAGTGGGTCGGTGGAAACGGACACGAGTTGTGTTTATGAAACCGTTTGTGATGAAACTTTTGTTGAAAAATGTGTCAATGAAAGTAGGCCTGTTGAGGTGAACATATCAAGTTGTTCATCATCAAGTTGTGAGACTGAGGATAATTCAAGTGAAAGTAAAGTTTTTGAAAATGAAAAAGCAAGTACTTCTTGTAAATATGTTCCACCAAATAAACGATCATATTCTCAAAAAACCAATCAATCAACAAATCCTCAGCCATTCAACTTCTATGATAACAACTACTATGGTCATTATCAACAAAATTTTGTTGATCCTTATTACACAAATGGGTTTTATAATCATGTTCCTTTCCAAGGATCACCTTTCCCACCACACCAACCACATTATAGTTCATATGAGTTCTATGGCACTCCTAGGAGAAAGTGTTGTTTTGTGTGTGGTCACTCTCCTCACCTTGCAAGACATTGCAAGCACTGGTTCTAGCAACAGCTTGGCGGCTTAGTCAGTCCTCAAAAGGAGCTTTTAGTAGCCCTGATTCAAGGACTGATCAAGCTGATAGTGAACCCAGTAAAATGGATGTGAGATCCAAAATAAATAAAGTAAAACAAAAAAAAGAAACCTTTTTGGAAAACCAAGAAGGATAAAATCAAAAAGGATCCTAAGACTGTAAAGTCTGAGGATTCACCAAAAACAGTTTCAAAATCAAAAAAAGAAAAGTCCAAAATTTCCAAAACCAAGGAACAAGTTTTTACTTGGATTCCTAAGGACTGTTCTTCATCAAGTGAGGATCCAACAAGAAATAAATGGTTTTCAGGAAATAAAATCAAGTTTGGTTGATTTTCGGTTGACCTTCCTGGGACAAAACTATCCCGGGAACCCATGTCTATTTGAATGCTTAGTGCATGCAGGGTCAATCAAGGAGGACTATCAATAGTATTAGGTACTTAGATAGTGATTGCACCCGACATATGATGGGAGACGAACCCTTGCTATTTGATGCTAAACCATTCGATGGCAGATTCGGGTCTTTCATAAGAGACATTGGGAGGACAAACTTTAAGGAATGGAAGCCTTGTTTAAATGGTTCAACAACAACTTTTTGAGCGTTTCTCAAACCAACCTCGTCCAACTGCTTCTCTCAAGTGATAGATCCAGCATCAGCTGTTGGATCTCGGTTTGAATCTCTTCAACTTTGTTATACAATGTGATAATGCATGCTTAAGATTGTCCATCTGACAACAACTTTGCTGACCTTTTCACTAAGCCATCGATCATACCCGATTTGAATTTATGGTCGAATTGTTCGGCATGATTAATTTTGATTAAAACAGCCTATCTATCTTTTTGTATATAAAATTGTAAATATTTTTCTAATATGTTACAATTTTAGAGAGAGAAAATGAGTTAAAATTAACTCACAAAAAAGATTTTCAGTTCATCCTAAGAAAAGCAAAAACAAATCATTTGATTTACCAAAAAGATTTTATATTACTTTTAAGAAATTCTAAAAGGAATTGTCCCGTTTAGAGGGAGCTCCTGCTTAGAGAGAGTCGGATAATTAAAATTTTCAAAATTTTGAGAAATTGATCCAACCATTGGAAAATGATAAGAAATTATCTCTAACGATTCTAGCACATGAAAAGAGCAGATTAAAAGCCAACAAGATCATTGCTTGATGTGTAGATAGGTTTGACAAATGAGTACGTGTCATAGTGATAAAAACCTAAATTCTTGCCGGTACTAATGGTTAGACGTTTAAGAAGTTGTTGCATGATTCCGGTAAAGTATCAATGAAGGATGAAATGTAATTAAACATGTCATACCCAGGCCTCTCTTTACCTGATCACCGTTGTCTTATTGCCAGTACTAGTGGTTACACGTTTAAGAAGTGGTTGCATGATTCCGGTAAAGTCATATCAATGAAGGATGAAATGTAATTAAACATGTCATACCCAAGCCTCTCTTTACCTGATCACAGTTGTCTTATGTAATCAAGTGTCAATTTTAATTTTCCTTGAGTCAGAAAAAAGAGTCAGGAAAAGAAAAGAAAAAGAAAAGTCAAGAAAAAGAAAACAGAAAAGAAAAAGGAAAAACCAAGAAAAAGAGTTAGAAAAAGAATCAGTTCTAGGAATTTTAACTTCTGCTTTATTTCTTCATTTATTTTGATTCAAGCCTTGGACTTTCTCTTTTGTAGTCATACAAGATCTGATTGTTAAGGCCCTGAATCTTCTGCTTTATTTTAATTTTCTAGATCGAGTCAAGTGTACACAAAATAATGTACAAAGTGTCAAGTATGTTAATAAGAGTACTGTGATCAACTAAGAAAGGTTTAAGTCAAGTTGAGGTGATATGTTAACACAAAGTAAGCCCGAGGTATGATGGAATCAGTAACATGTCTGACTAAGTGAGGACCACATAAGCATCGTGCCTAATTGTACCTTAACGTATCATGTTGACATCAAAATACTTGCTAAGTTTAAAGTGGACAAATTATATCTACAATCGACTTTGGGTTCTTGGCATAATAATGTTCAAATAGAAGTGTGATCTAGAACGTTAACAGATAATGTGATTCCTTATTGTGATCTTTCTCACAAAAACAACTTGGTAAACATTTAAGTAAATATTTTTTTTATATATAACATTAATTTCATCTTTATTCCTATATTTTATTTTTATTTTCTTTTGTTTTATTTTATGTTTCAACTTCAAAATATTATGTAATATTTTCGCTATTTTAAAATATATGAAAATGCCAAAAAGATTTTAAGTTTTTATTATGTTCGTATATATTTTATTAAACCTTGTTTTATTCAAAATCATGAGTTTTGTTGTTAAGGTCGTTCATGCAAAGTTCGTTGGAAATCTGGGACTTAAACAAATAATTTACAAGTTGAGGGACTGAAATTGGGAGGGCCTATGAACGATTTCTTCTTGACCCTCGAGAGGGTCTGTGAACGTATCTTATTCGTTCTAAGTTTTGTGCAGGTGTACATGGACAGGTAGATCAAGATCAAGTCTGCTCGGAGTTGGAGATGTTGAAATGCTTAAAAGAAAAGAGAACGTGAAACTTGGTGATTGAACCTAAAGATGAACTGATTGTTTCTGAAGACAAGGAAAGAAACCAGTCGGCTCAAGAAAGTCAACAAAAGAAAATTAGATGTCGAGCCTCCCGCATCTGATGTTTCTAAAATTTGTTGATGCCGATCCTTCCCAGAAAATAAGATTGAAGTTCAAATCTACAAGACTGGAAAATAAAGAATTGTTCAAGATCCAATCTGGTTCAAGATCCTGGTCAAGACAAGTACTAAGTTTCAATAAATAAAGACGAAGCAAAGAACTTGACGTAGGTTCCACGACATACTCAATCCTAGAGGGAGATTGTAGGGCCAATATTATATATTGTTTTTAAGATTGTATATGTCGTTTTATTTTGCTTTAGTCGGTGTAGTATATACTCGGTCCGTTTATTTTGTAGGTTTATTATGTAAAGTTTGGAGAAATGGGGACCCTATATAAAGGGCACTTTACCTATTTCTCCATAACTCTTTCACAACACAACACTCACTTGGGAAATAAAAGAAGTTTCTCTCTCTAACTTCTTCCTTTTTCTTCTTACTTTCTAGAAAATAAACTAAACAAAACTAAGATCCGAGATCCGAGTGTCGTTGGTGATTTCCGCTAACCAACAACACGGATTGATCCGAGTCAAGTCTTGAGATCCATTTAGAGGACCTACAGAACTCCCCTTGGGTGGTTAATTACACCTTTAAAAACACACACTATAAAAGAAAATAGGTTTCCTATTTATAGCAAAATAATAAATATTCTAGAAGCTCTCTCCCGTTAAAGCTAAACGCGTGCACCGAAGCTCTCATCTAAGATCCGGATTTCTCAACAACTTTACCTTGATTAACCAATATATAAAAAACGAGTTTCGCCACATTGATATCGCAAGTCAATACCACATTGATAAGGGGTATTGACGACCAATGATCTCAACAAATAATAAACAATTTGTATGGAATGATAGATCAAGACTATCACATAGAGACGATAGATATAAATATAATGTTGAGTGTATGATATCGAATAATGTTACAATAATAAATAATTAAATAAAAACTCTCACGTATCTATAGTACTCGACAGAAGAAATGCGAAGTATTTGGATAGGTTGTCCACACACTTGGTTTGCTGAGGTCAAAGACTTTTGGCTATGTTAGGCGAACCATCATCGGGAAGTTGAGGATGGGCGGAAATTATGATTGGCCACTTTTCCAGGGTAGTTCCGTCCTTATGGCCAATACTAGAGTCTAACATCTTATCTTAGCGTTCTCTATTGTAAACAACTGAATTTCTTAAATGTTGTGTTTGAGTCATTTAGAACATTGGATGTTTGTTAGGTTCGTTAAGCCGATGATGATGTATAAGTCGTTGCTCCGTACTTCAGTGGGAGAACACTAAGTCATGGAGAGTTCAGAAGCTTACCCATTGCTTCTAAGTTTGGCGTTAATTAAGTGTCATTTTGAAGAATACTTCATAATTCTGATCCATTACTCATAATTTTGTCTTCTGAATTATTCTTTTCTTCAATACCTCACTGAATAACTAGTGGATTACAAATGATATTTCCTAAGAACAAAATGAAACAAAACAAACAAGGACAAAATCAAAAGATATCGACAATATGAAGATCATGTTCTTCAATACTTTGACTAAAAAATACGGCTTACAAGAAATATTTATCAGCAATCCCCCACTAAGAATTGAAAGAAAAAGATACTAAATATAAGAAGATAAGTGTAGTAGAGTTTGAACAAGATTGTAACTTTTGTTCATAGTCTTCTTACTTATCTCTCTCTTTTAAAGAGTTGTTTACCAACATTGTTGGTTCTTCAAAAATAAATTCATAAAATATTTAGGATGTATATGGTAAAAGAGCTTAGGGTTCTGACTTCTTCTCTATATGTTTACAATGTTGCCCAGAATATAAGATGAAGATTGATAAGAATAATAATCAAACAACAATTGAATTGCGAAAGGTATGAATTCTTCATTGATTTGGAAGATATATAAGACCATCGTTCATGTATTTTGACTAATGCTATTTACAAATTTAACCCTTTTACAATACATAAATATAAAAACTATCTAAAATATACTATGATATATTTACATAACTAACCCCTAAACTTTACATGTGAGGGATTAATGTCTAACATTCACCCCCTTAATCACGTACATGTAAAGATAGAGTCTTACGTTCTTCAAATCTTCTATTTTCGTCTTTCACGCCGTTATTCTTTAACCTTGAACTATGGCTTCCTTCCTTTCATTGAATGCTCCATTTGATTTACTTCACACAAATTCGTTTGCTTCTCACGACTTTATTTTGTTCCTCACGATTTGCTTCTCACGACTTGCTTCTCACGATTTCACTTCGCTAATTCTTGCTTCACGTGACTTTCTTCTACATTTTGATCATATCACATTATCAATTGTTGTCTTCTTTATATCGACATCAAGAAGGTAGGCTCTTCATATTCGGTTTCAACTAAGAGAGCCTTGTCATTCTTGTGTTTTCTATTTAGACATTCGTAGGCATAATGTCTAACCTTGCTACATTTGTAACACACAATGCGAGACTTATCTTTTGTGCCCGCTATGGGGTGATCGCTATTGTATTCTTGTGGCTTATTGTCAGATCTTTCTGATTTAAAATAGGTATCCTCTCTATCTTCATAAGTTTTCATGTCTCGTCCTCGCGACTGGCGGAATGTACCTCGTCCATGATTTCCAAACTGTTGGCCACGACCATGTTCATTGTCGTGTCTCTTGAACAAGAGTTTATCTTGATCATCAGTCACAGTTCCTCTTTTAGACTTAATCCTTTCTTCGAAGGTTTTAAGCCTCCCGATGACATCATCTACGGATACATTGGCCAGATCCGTAAATTTCTCTATTGAAGCAATTATTTGCAAAAATCTATCGGGCATAGAGGTCAAGATTTTTCTTACTAATGTAGGTTGTTCGAATTTTTCACTACAGCTAGTTGCTTTACTAACAATATTTGTTAGCCTCGTTGTGAAAGAATCGATAGTCTCACCGTCTTTCATTTGCAACTTATCAAATTCAGACTTGATGCTTTGCAATCTTGCCTGTTGCATTTGTGTTGCACGAAGATGTCTCCTTTTAAGTGTTTCCCACATTTCTCTTGTAATTTTACATTCTGCCACTCGCAAAAATAGATCTTCTAATAGAGTTTGAAACAAAAATATAATTGCACACTTGTCTTTCTTGACATCCACATTTGTTTCACTGGTGGGATCTATCTTTTCCCAAAGACTGTTTGCATCTAATATGATCTTCATTCGAATTGCCCATGTTGTATATTTTGTAGACTTTAACATAGGGCATTAGTAATTTGCAAGAGATAATCCCAACTCTTCATAAGTCACAAGGGAATTCTTTTCCTTTGGTGTTTCCGACTTGATCACCAATCAAGAATAATAATTATACACAAAGTATAATTAGAGGTTCCAAAAACCTTTTAAACTTGTAAGAATCAAAACAAACGTTTATAAAAATTTGTATCTTGTATAAACAAAGAACAAATCTTTGTATAACTAAATAATTAAACCTTAAACCAAATATATTAATGGATACCAGCGACCCTATACTTGGTTTAGTTTATAAAAAGAAAAAAACTTTTTTTCTTTATTAAATAAAGAACAAATCTTCATTAATATTATAATAAAAATTGTTGTCCATAATATAAGATGGAGATTGATAAGAATAACATTTAAACAATAATTGAATTGCAAAAGGTATGAATTCTTCGTTGATTTGGAAGATATATATAGACCATCGTTCACGTATTTTGACCTAATGCTATTTTTTACAACTTTAACCATTTTACAATACATTAATATAAAAACTAACTAAAACATACTATGATATATTTATATAACTAGCCCTTGAACTTTACATGAGAGGGATTAATATCATTCCATGATGTTGACGTTTTCGGTTTTCACAGTATTTTCAATTTTCATTGAAGCTTGTTTTCAGGGGAACCTTGTATGTTGATCCTTTCCTTTTTACTTAGCTTCATCTTCTATTCTAAGCATCAACAATATGCATTTGGTTCTTCATTCATTATAGGATGTAATCATTTCAACAAACACTGCGCTTGGTGCATAATAGTGACCAATGGGTTTGCTGAGTTTGTATATGACGTTGTATTTTTTTTTCCTTTAAATGTAACGACACGATTAAAATCATGTTCCAAAGCATGCATCACAAACCTTGGAATCTTGGATATGACAGGTTTGTCCTTTATGGGAAGACAAGCATTGTCTTTCAAAGCTTACCATAACAATACCATGTATCATATTTTGGACCCTGACTGGGGTGTCAAACGACACATTAAATGACACATTGATGCGTTCTCTAGCAACCTTGCTTGTTCGATCATAATAAAATCTAAAGGCTCATAGTATCCAAGGAAAATTGGCTTCATAGGCCTTATTCTCAAATTAGCCTTTTTTTTTTTCTTTTTATCTTTGAGGACGTTACATTCTCAAAAAAAAAAAAAAGAAAAACCTAAGCTGATTTGAGAATAAAGCTGATGAAGCCAATTTTCCCATTTGCTTTTAATACATTTGGTTTTCTGTCCCGGAGGTTGTGAATTTTTTTAGCAGGGTTCAGCGTGTCGTACATGGTACTTTTTCGACTCCTAAGTCCCAAAGCTTCGCTTTTATAGAATTGGCTTTGCTATTCAAAAGGGGGTTCCGCCGCAACTTGCTGCCTGTTCGCCTGCTACTTTATTGTAATTGTTTTGAGTTTAATAAGAAACATAAAGATATATTTGCAACCAAAAACCATGTAGCTCAGCTGATTAAGGAGGCTTAAGACCTCGAACAATAAGGAGTCTTCAAAAGACACTTAGGGGATTTTGGGATTCCTTATTTTCACCTCCTTATAACTTATAAGAAGAAGTTATAAGTTACAAAAGTGTAACTTATTAAAATTTCTCCTCACATAAGAAAGAAACCCAAACACTTTTTTTTAACTTATCATAAGTCATAAATTATAAGGAGGTAAAAATAAGAAATCCCAAACACTCCCTTAACTATGATTGCTCTTTTGGAGTAAAACAAGCAATCGAGATAGCTTCAACCCAAAAATGTAGTGAGAGATAAGAAGAGGCCAATATTGTTCTTGGCACCTTGCAACTCCATTTGGTTTTGGGGTTTTTGTTGAATAATAGTATGTGAAAAATAAAAATAGGTTTCACCCAAACCGGTTCCCAAACACCCAAACCGTCAATTTCAGGTCCGGTTCCCCTTAAGATCGACCAAACCGGTTTTAAAACCGAATCTGTTTGAGAAAAACCGGTTTAAAACCGAGTAAACCGGTTTATAAACCAAACCGAACCGACGTGACCAGGCCGACCTATCTTGTGTGTAAACCGGTTTATAAACCGAACCGGTTTGAGTCAAACCGGTTTTAACCAGCCGTTGACCAAACCGGTTCGGTTTATAAACCGGTTCGGTTTGGGTTTAAAACCGGTTTTGTGCACCTCTACCCCAAACCCAACTAGCCCGACCCGAACCAGCCCGTTACCCAAGTACACAATTATTAATTAACCCAAAACTAAACAGTGTTGGACTGTTAGATACAAGGTAGCCTATGGCTATCAATCAAACAAAAATCCAAATAACTAGAACCGATTAGCTTGAACCTGAAAGCTTGATTACCGAGGTTTGGTTTAAACAAAAACCGCTTTAAAAGCCATTACAAGAGGCATGGTTAAGAATCAAGTCTAAGAATTGTTGCTATGTTCAAGTTTTAGCCTCATCCCGCCCATTCCAAGGGCATTTTCGTAATTTCATATACCACAAACCAACAATAGCACAAGACATAACATAAAACTAGTACATTGAGAATCAGCTCATTACTACAAATAAACTCGCAGTGTGCCTGGTTAAAAAGCAATTTAATTAAAAATAAAAAACTAAGTTTTATATGTTTATTACTAACCATTTGTGACAAAAAGGGAACTAAAGAGCTTCTTTTAAATTGAAGGTTCTAGAAACGTGCCGCGCGTGATCATACTTGTTAAGTTCAACAAGCATCTTCTTCAACCTGCGAGCAAGTCCAGTTGTCCCAGAATAACTCTGTTTCTTCTCCAGTATTCTGCCGAGAACACTTAAGTAATCCACCATTGGTTGCAATCGTGGGCTGAAAATGTAAACACCAACAAATAAGCATTCTCTACTATGCAACCAACACTTAACATAATCAATATGTGTGTGTCAGCACATATTCAATACTGGGATACATATAGCGGTTATGTATGCTGTTCTCAACTTCTTGCAATTCTTCGCTTAAAATTAGTTTTGCATGCACTGATGTACATATATTTCATATATGTATATGCAAATGTGTGTGTGGATGTATACATATGAGTATGCATGTTTATATGTACGTCTATATATGATTATGCATGTTTATATGTATCAAGGCCTGTAAATGGACCAGACGTTCAGTGCCAGGAAGTTCGTTTATGTTCATTTAACAAGCATGAACAAAATTTTTGTTCATTTAGTTAAAACGAACGAACATGAACACCATGTTTCGCTCGTTCATTTATGTTCATGAGCGTTCATTTGTGTTTGTTTATGTTTGTTTAGAAAATAACTGAACACAATTTGTATTTTGTAAATTATATGACCCAAAAATGTGTAATTTTTAAATCCCTAATATTTAATTTCAATACAGCAATACAGATAGCGTTGTTTGAAAATTTCATTCCCTAATAATCTAATACATCCCTAATATCTAATTCATGTTATCGGTGAAGTATTTAATTATTAGTTTCTTAAATATAACATGTACATTAGAACCACCAAGGATGGACCCTTCAACTTTTGATAGAATCCTGATAGATTATTTTGGACGAATCATGTACATTTTAACAACAATTTTGGATGTGATTTTTGAATGAATCATGCAGTTAAAGTTTTATGTTTGTTGTTTAGGATTATGAGGCTAGTCAAGCTCGATAAGTAAAGCTTAGAGACTCGAGCTCGTTTAAGCTCGGCTCTATTTGATCTTGTAGCAAATCAATATCAAGTAGTTCACAAACGGCTCAGCTCGTTTAAGTGTGTTCATTTATCAGAGTGTTCATTTAGTTTTAAACAAACACGAGCATGTTCATTTTTTAAACGAACGAACATGAACACAAATGATTGTTCAATTTAGTGTTTGTGTTCGTTTAAAGTTAAATGAGCGAACACAAAGCTCATGTTCGTGTCTGTTCGGCCTAAATGGTATGCAGACATACAGGTGTATGCGAGCCAAGCAAAGCCTAATCACACCTAAGCTCGAACTTGGCTTGTTTATTCTTTTATAATTTTATTTATACAAATTTATTCGAGCCGGGGGTCTCACCGGAAGCAGCCTCTCTATTCCTTCGGGGTAGAGGTAAGGCTGTCTACATCTTACCCTCCTCAGACCCTACCATAGCTTTGCTATCGGTGGGATTTACTGAGTATGATGATGATGATGATGATGATGATGATGATGATGATGATGATGATGATGATTTATACAAATTTATAATTACCTCTTTGTAAACACATAACTATAAGTTTATACAGAACATAATATATATACTATGCAGTTGATAATTTTACATATAAAAATTACCAATATTCAAATATGTAATTAACATACGAACAATTATATAAATAAAAGTCTCGTTTAGGATCGCGAGGCTAGTCAAGCTCAATAAGTAAAGCTTAAAGACTCGAGCTCGTTTAAGCTCGGCTCTATTCGATCTTGTGGCAAGCCGATCTCGAGTAGCTCACAAACGGCTAAGCTCGTTTACACCCATAGGCCCTATGTTTTTGTGCATGCATAGGCATACACATATACGTATGAGCGTGCGCGTGTATATGCAAGTATTGTATATCTGTGTGTGTATGCAACTATAGTATAGGTATGTGTGTATGCAATTATAGTATAGGTATGTGTGTATATGTATATTTGTAAGATTATGTAAGTTCGAATGTATTTATGTATGTATGCATGTATATGTAAATTAGTATGTAAACGTGCATAGGTAAGTAGGGGAAGGATCACAATAAAACTAACAAAGACTCCATACTACACATATGCAGTATGCTACATATATAATTATATACTGCATATATGCGTACTGGTACTAATATCATCTGTGTAGTATGATATATATGTGTGTGTGTAGTACAAATATCCCGATGTAGGTTTGTATGTATATATTTAAGCATGTATGTACCTTCTTTCACCAGTGACTTCTGGACCAGCCCACACGCCAGACATCGATGCAACAACTCGTTCAGTTCTCGTGATTGCATCCTCAATGTTTGACTGAATGCTTCTAAGATGAGGAAGAATCTTTGCACTCAAAAGATCATCAAGAGCAAGCTTCTCAAGAACCGAAGTCGACAGAATATTATTCCACAAGCATATATTTCTCAATAACCGTACCGCCATACCAAACCTATACGCTGAAAATCTAGCTGCATTTGGTACCGCCTTCAGCACATAAGTGTTCCAGGTTGGAACCTGTTTTTCACACATTTCACAACATCAGCACATAAATTAACAATTTAGCAGTCAGCTGTTAACAATAATTATAATAATAAATTATATACCATGAGATTTGATACTGCCTCAGAAAGACGGCTATGAAGAACAGAAACGAGTTCACTAACTGCTTTTCTGGAATGTGAAAAATAGGAAATGACCAATTTTGTAGCAGAAACAGCATTCCTGGTCTCCTTAGTACTAAACATATCCCAACAGTGAGCCAGCTCATGCTGTAATAAAGGAACAGCAACCTTTTCAACCAAATTAGGTACAAGGTCGTCATCAGCATCAACATCAACATCATCCAAGTTGACTTTAGTTCTATCATCCGACATACCGTAATCATACAGCAATCCATGCCTGAGAAAATAAATCAATATAAGCATAAAATAAGATAATGTTTGGGTTCATTTAAATGCCTATTAACGAAAATGAAAATAGGAATAAGTTTATTGGTTGGATCAATGACAGATTGACATGTGAACACCCGTCAATTTAGGCCTACAAACGAACCATTCGTAAAACCTTTGGCGGGAGGTTTGTTTATTAATTAAACAAACACAAACAAGATATCTTGTGCATTCAAGTAAATGACACATGAACACATGTTTCGTTCGTTTATGTTCACTTAGGAAAAGTTTAAAATATATGTATATGTGTGTGTATTTTTAAAATTAAACTTTTATTTTACAAGCTCATATATCATCACCCTTTTAAATGTACGTTTGTGTTCGGTTATGTTTGTTCGTTCACATTGATAAATTGTCCATTTAGTCTATTAACGAACAAACATGTTTATTTTTCTTAACGAACGAACACAAACAAAAAATTCAATCGATCAATTGGCCATGTTCGTGTTCGGTTAAAGTTAAGCAAACAAACATGAACACGCCGCCGTTCATGTTTGTTCTGTTCGTTTACAGGCCGACCCGTCATGAAAACCCTTGCCAGCAATTTACTCACCCACTTAACTGCTGGATCATACCCGTCTGTCAGGTTCAAGAAATTTGAGCAGAGCGTACGTACCACTTCATATTAAAAAAATCTGAATCCTGATGAAGTGGGTCCCACTTCAAAAGCTCCAACCTTACATAAGGAGAAAAGATTGTAGGTATGCTCAGTGACATGTAAGCATCCCTGTAGCTAGAAGAATATTCCTTTTTCCAATTTTCAAATTCTTCTTTAACTGAGGACAGTTGAGAAAATTTTTCATCTGCATCACTGAATATTTGACCAGCTACTTGAAGTAACTGATCACGGTTTGATTCATATGCTGAGCTGTCACTGTCACTCTCATCCGTGCTTGACTCCCCTTCTATTATTAAACTATCGGTTTCCATGGTCGACGTTCGTTTTGACTCAGATCGGGCTTTTCTTCGTTGCCGGGCTTCCGCTCTTCTTTTCATGTCCATGCGCTTTTGTAAGTTTTCGTCCCGCCCAAACTCGTCTAGTTTCACAGGAAGGTTTTTTGACTCACGTAAGGCGATTAATGCCGCTTGAGCAGCGGCGGTGGCAGCTTCAACCATAGAGGCGCTGGTGCCGCCTTTGTTGAAAACCGCCATTGCGGCATTGACAGATGCTTCAAGTTCGGTCAGCTCGTCATTACTGTCGGCTGTTCTTCTTTCAAAGATGGCTTCTGCACGTTTTTTGTAAAGCTTTTGCATTTGGTCCTCTAGCTCCTCGAGATATGGAGCTTTATCCTGAAATTCAGGAGAAAATGCATCCATGATAAATTATATATATATACTATAGGCACACACATATATACATACATACAAACATACCTGCAAAAAGTCACATATGACAGAAACATAGTCGCGAAGCTTTTGCATAAAGATGAATTTGTCTCCAGCAGCATTGAGAGCATTTTCAAGAAATGCAACTTTTGCCAATGAGTCAGCCAATAATCCATCAGTTTTGGTCAATGAAGTCAATGTGCGGCTGTGAGTTTCCTGAAAAGATTAGTTAATACACTGTGAGTTCACTATACAAAAGATATTACACAAGAAAAAACAGAACATTTAATGAAACGAGCAAACTTCTTATAACTTGTTATGTTGTTTTTTTAATTTCTCAAGTCATCAAAAGTATAATTACGGTGATTATCGTAGATAAAGAAAAGTCCTTATCATTATGTGATTACAACTACACAGGTGTTTGAGATTGCTTATTAAAATTTCAAGCAACTCATGCTTTTAAGCAACAAACCGCGATTAAAATAAAAAAAAAACTTGTTTCGCCCTAAGGGTAAACTTGTAATTCATATAGTTGAACCCATCAAGAATAATTACTATAAAATGCGTATTGCAATTTTATATCAGAACTAAAAGCCTAAAACAGATGTTTAAAATTATCATAAACATAATCAATTTCACTATAAACAAACCACTAGAAAGGAGTAGAAAGTGTCTTTAAAAGGTCATAATTAAGTAATCATTCTCAAAATGAAATATGTAACACCACCTATGTTCATCTGATTATTAATGATATAAACATATACACATACACCACACTCTAGATCACTAACAGCCTCTATCACCCTCAAATTTAACCTAATGGTTTCATTATTCAAAGATCTTATCAAAAGCACAAGTCAACATAAGATTTATGTTTTCATCTCTGCTCAATTCAAAAGGATGCTTTAAGTTCTCTGCATTAAAATATCATCAAGTGCCCAATTTTTTATCACTACAATTTCAAGAAATTTTTTTTGTAAGTTGAAGAATGGTGTGAATGGATTACTGGAAACAATAGTAAGATTAACTAATGCAGTTCAGTAGGCCTATGCAACTTTAAAGTTAGTAAGTACATTTTTTATTTGCTTGTTTGTTACAATAATCTAAAAAAAGTTAATTATCGACATGACATAATCCTCAAAACTGAGGGGGGGAAAACTGTGAGTGCAATCAGTGGATGAAAGTTAAATATACGACATAATGCCTCTCTTATGCAACTTAAATATACGGCATCTAGCCATGTTTTCTTGCTACAAGTGCCTAAGCTACACGTATGCAGATGAAGTAACTGATAAGCATGTGCCATGTTATGTGCCATGTTGTGGTCAATTTGTTCATTCAAGATCACATTCTCAAGCATCTATATCCAAAAGGTTTTCAGACTGCTAAGTGCACCCAGTGTGCACTCAGTATAGTAACAATCACAAGGTATTCTAGTTTAGCTATAAACATGTTATCTGCTAAAAGAGCAACCCTACCCTGTAAACAATTAACTCCATGAAAGCCAAATATTATTCAAAAAAAACAAACCAGGCACCATATAAAAAACACAAACTGTATAAACTTCAGTACATAAAATTAAAGAACATAGAACGCTTAGACACATACCTGTAGCCGCTTAACACTCTCATACAAAGCCTTTTTAGAAACCTCAGCCTGCTGCGATATAGACAACGTCTCCGAACCCGACGACCATCCAACCGATCCACCAATACTCGGACCATCACTAACCGACTGATAAGACGAACTCGTACCAGCCGGATACACAACCCTTTGCTGCACTGCAACACTGGTACTACTCACACCTCTACCGACAACCCCTTCATCGATCCGTTTCCCTAACCCTTTCCTAACCTGCTCTTCTTCCCACATCTTATCCTCCTCATCTTCTTCATCATCAACACCAAATCCATTACCACTAAAACCGACTTCAGTCTCCTTTTTACTTATACCCTTCGTTAAATCCACAACATCCTCGAAAACGCCTTTTTTCGCATCGTTTTTGTTTTTCTCGCCAATCAACGCAATCCTTCCTTGAAACTCCGGCTCCTCATCACTCAACCCTTCCGCCTCACCATGATTACTCCCACCATCCAACGCGATAAAATCCGGCGCAGCCGGCCCCGACTTCCGCAACCGCTCTCGTTTCGCCCGAATCGCATCAATCATCGCCTTATCCGGCACCAAATCCTCCTCCATATCATCATCCTCATCATCCTCATCTTGTTTAATATTTAACCCACCCTCACTAACCGGTTTAATCAAACCTTTTAACACAATAACCGGCTCCGCAGAAGCTAGTTTCGATAGCGGTGGCCGATACCGAGCCGAACTACTACTACTACCTAGGGTTTTGGAATTCTTTTGTAACTCTAGAAGTGCTTCTTTAGTGTAAGTACCTGCTTGTGGAAGTACATTTGAAGCCGTGTGTTGTTTCGATGAGCTTCGGTCTTTCACCGAGGTTAATTTGTGAACCGAAGGTTTCGAAAACCGAGTGGAATTGGAATTGGAATTGGAATTAGGTTTTGGAATTCGAGTAATTGGAGGAGTGTTGTCGGTTGATTCGTCGTCATCGGCGAAGCTGAGGAGATTAGGTTTTTTAGGGTTTTGAACGGTTGAGGGTTTCGATTGGGGTTTTTTGGTGGTGGTTGGTTGTTTACTGTCGTCGGCGTCGGTGTCGCCGGCACGACGACGGAAGTTGCGGACTCTGCCGCTCATCGCGGTGGTGATTCCGGTGGTGGTTGACGGTGGTGATGAAACCCTAGACGTCGGAAGTTTTGGAACGAGTTTTAGTTTTAGAGGTCAAAGGCCGACTAATGGAAAACAAACATTAATAGACAAGTTAAACAAACATAAACGATTGAATATTAATTTCAAAAGGTGTAATCGTTACCGGATGTTCACGAACATTATTGAACGAACCGACCTATGTTCAAGTTTGTCAGTTAAGATTATCGAACGGAAAAAAAAATTGTTCGTGTTCGGTTCATTTATTAAGCGGACAAACATAAACAAACTTCTCGTCAAACACATGTCTGGACGACCCCGGACATCCGGCTCATTTACAAAAATGCTTCTGACAAAGTTTTCGATTAATTTCGATTTAATTTCGTCGCTTTTCAGTTTCGATTAATAGTTCGATTATTGCTCACCCATACTATATAATAAAGAACCAAATACAAAAATAAAAAATAAATAAAACAGGGTCAAAGTTTCTTCTTCTTGTTTAGTTGAAGAAACCAACAAGCCAAGCAAATGTCATTGACCTTTAAAACATATTACGACTTAATTCTTTTGGTTTTCTTTTTTGATTGCCGTGGAAAGTGCCCTTATTGTATCAAACCAAACCGATGAATACCGAACTCCCTCCCCGAGCCAACGGTGGGTTAAATTTTATTAGTTAGTATTATGTTTTATATAAACATATATGTGTAGTATATAAAGTTGAAATTATAAATATATATAACAGTTAAATAATTAAATAACTTTATAATAATTATCCTTTTTTTAGGTTCAGTAGGATTCTTGTTGGTGTTGGTTGGAACCTTGAGTTATCTTGGTAGAAATTTGATATTTTTCTTTACGTCTTAGCAAATCATGTTTTTTTAATTTTTAACATGGAATTGTGATGTCTTTTTATGGGATCGCGGGTTTTTTTATTAGCTCCTATCTGAACTCTGAGATTAAAATTTTACTTACCAAGTGAGTTTGCATTTTAGATATAGATTTGAAACGAGTAAAGTTTGAATTTGAGTTCTCAATAGTTAGATTGAATCGAACTCAACTTGGAAGCACCAAGTAAATAACTTAATTAGACTTAAGATAAATAATAGACCCAACCTATCTAAATAACATTTTTATTGAATAAAAATACTGTCTTAAAACATGTTAACTCCTAATGGCTTTACCATGAGACCCAATTCACCTCACATTTGAGTCAAATATGTGAAGTGTGAATGTAAACTTTTTTAATTTTAAATAGTTTATAACCAAGAAAAAGTAGTCATAAAAATCCATAGATTAGGAAGGAAAAACATGTTTGTGAAAAAGCTTATATATCCAAGTGACCAAGTCCAAGAGAACTGTTAAAATATATGGGCCTCTACTTTCAAAAGCCCATTAAAAGGTATTCATATCATTATATGTCTGAAATCTGAATTCATTAAACTATATAGGCTGAAGCCCGTGCAGCCAAAAACTGCAAACTTATATGTTGCAACAAGCCCAATTAATAATATTAACAAAGTTTAGATGCCAAATAGTTGTTGATATAAGTTTGATCATGCGCATATAAGTGTGTTCAAATCCCTTTTCCGATATCAACCATCCTTATAATTTAACAAAACTTTTAAAGTGCAATTAAATTTGGCCCTACATCCGGTTTCTCAAATTAACTCCTAATCAACAAGTTCATATTCGAGTTGGAACCCATTTATCAAGAGCATCATCTTAGTCTTGGGCTAGAACTCATTTAAGTTTGCTTGATTTGATGTTTTTATTTACTCCCTTAAATTGGATGGGGATGGGTCTTTCTTTTGTCTATTATGAATGAGCATGGCTTAGGAGTGTTAATCGGGTTTCCGGTTGTTCGGCTCGAGTTATTCTAGTTTTTGTTGTTTGAAAGTCCAACCGAAGCCCGACCATAGTATCTATCGGGTGTTGAGTATTCAGTTATTGGGTTAATTGGGTCGAGTTTTGGGCATTAAGAAATATTGACAGTTAGACAAACAACAACAAAAAATGGAAAATCAAAATTATCATTAATATTCTATTATTTCTATATAATTCAAGGGAACCATAACAACAAAAGCAACTTAAAGTGTTGGGGTTTTGATCGACTTTGGTATCCAGGTTTTGAGTTTCGAGTTAATGCGTTTGAGTTATTCAGGTTTTTATGTTTAAAAGTCTTACAAAATTCTACCATTATAACAATTGGTTTAATCTGTTTTTTAGTATGTTAGGGTAAGATTTCTATAGATACGGGAAAAAATCGACAGGCCTAGCATGGCTTCATACCTCACCAAGGATACATTTGGCAGGCATATGCGTGAAGAAAGGCCTAATCAAGCTCAAATTCGAATTGGAACTCATTTATAAAGGAGCTTCATCTTATTCTTTAGTCTATTTTATGCATTTCTCACGAAATGAATAAATTATATTAAAAATACAAACAGGGTGTTGATCTTGAACATAAAAACTATACGACAAACGTAATGCTCAATTGAGAAAAGTGAATAAAGTACACATTACATTATCTTCCAATATGTTCAACATATACTCATTTAGGGTAATACCACTATGTGTTTTGATGATCTAACTCATTAGTTTAACGACCACATTCACGATCCTCAGTAGGTGTGAACAGTGAGTTCACACGCTCTCACTAGTCAATGTTTTTTTCGCGACGTAAACAAAGTACCGGGTCTACAAGACCAAAAGTACCACTTTATATGGGTGGATTCCACTTGATTGTCACAATTGTTTGAACTTCAATATCTAATGCAACAACTTTTTAAATTTTTGTGGTGTAAAAGACAACAAATAAGACCTTAAGGGGGTGGTCCAATGCAATTATTCAAAAACTTATGAGAAGCAAAATAAGTAAAACCTTTTTTTTTTCAAAATGGTCATGAAAATGGGCCCACTGTGTTCTCTTAGTGTGTGTGCATATGATCTCCCTGTTCTCTATACATAGGGCCCAATCTTTCATGTTAGGTCTAACTCATGATCAACACCTGTCTTCCAAATTCAATGCTTGAATAGTTGGTCAAATTTTGGGTTGGTTAATGAACAAAGGTAATGACGGTGGTATTATGTAGTGATAGTATTAAAAGATATATAACTAATATTTCAATATTGAAAAAACGACACAAACTAGCTAACCGTTAGAAGCCAAGAATATAACAAACCAAACATTAAAATCAAAGTTACACCAATCCCTCCAAGTCCACGACTTAAACGAGGATCCATTTTTAATCCAAAAATAATCCAAAGCTGTAATGGTCCTCACAACTTCAGGAACCGACAAGCCCTTATTGAAGAAATTACGTTCATTTCTCGTTTTCCAAATACACCAGTAAGTTGTCATTATAATTCTATTCAAAGCCTTTTTCATTTTAGTACACACTGGAACCAAACTATGAAGCGTAAGAAGGCCTCGAATAGAAAAAGCAAAAATCGAAGGAATCTTACACCAAGAACCGATAATTCCAATCAAATATGACATCCAAGTCATGAATCTCATTAGTCAATGCATTTCTTAATCTCTGTCAAAAATCATATTCATAATTCATTACTTTATTTTCTTTACCTTCATATATCTGCAACTTCCTTTCACTGAAAAACTATATTAGTTCGTAACAAAACAGCTCTATGTGTCTCTCTTTTCCAAAACATATGCGTAAAAGTACTTGTTACATCTTACCCTCCTCAGACCCTACCATAGCTTTGCTATTGGTGGGATATACTGAGTACGATGATGATGATGATGATGATGATAACGTTTCTTTTAGAATAAAAGATAACCACTTATTACTAACGCATACATATTTTACTTATTGAAAGCTCTTACTAAAATATGCAAACCAGTCTTGCCACATTTTAAGAATATATAGGGTATGTTTGGCAATGAGCTTTTAGGTGCTTTTAGGGCCTTCAAGCTTCAAGCTTTTAAGAAAAAACTCATACTCAATTAAAAGCCTTGTTTGGTTGAAGGAGCTTGAAGCTTTTAGGTCATGAGAAAAAGCTTAAAGCTCGAACTAGGGTATGTTTGGCAAGGAGCTTTTAGGAGCTTTTAGGGGCTTCAAGTTTCAAGCTTTTAAGAAAAAGCTCATACTCAATTAAAAGCCTTGTTTGGTTAAGGGAGCTTAAAGCATTTAGGTCATGAGAAAAAACTTAAAGCTTAAAGCTCCAACTAGTAGCGTTTAGAAAGAGCTACAAGCTTTTAGTGTTTTAATTACTTAAATAACCTTCTAAAATAAGTACATTTAATATTATTATTTTTTTAGTTATGCCTATTTTGGTCATTTTATATATTTTATTAAAAGCTCTAGCTACTCTGTCAAACATCTAAATATATCTAAAAAGCTACAGCTACCAGCTTCAAGCCTCCAGCCATCAGCGTCCAGCTACAGCTACCAGCTAGTTTTCCCAAAACATACCATAGGTAGCGTTTAGAAAGAGTTACAAGCTTTTAGTATTTTAATTACTTAAATAACCTTCTATATTAAGTACATTTAATATTATTTTTTTAATTATGCCCATTTTGGTCATTTTGTAAATTTTATTAAAAGCTCCAGCTACTCTACCAAACATCTAAATATATCTAAAAAGTTACAGCTACCAGCTTCAAGCCACCAGCCACCAGCTTCCATCTACAGAGTGGCAGGTCACTGCTGCGTTGGCATGTGAGCTCTGACTAACTTGTTCATTAAAAACGTGCAATTGCTTAACTAAGAATGCAATTATTGTTTAATTTTTCTTTTTGTAAAAATGTGAATTGATGAATTTGATTGGTTTGAAAAATGTGGCCCCACATCCCAAACCCTTATGCACGTCAACACGTTAGCGTCCATAGGGACCGCTTTCCTTTTGACGCCCATGTGAAATGGCTTGGCCGATGAAATGTGGGTGAGACTGAGATGGCAAGGACGACACCCTACTACACAAAGTCTAATTCACTACTATATTATTTTACCTTCATACTCATACATATGCAACTTTCTTCTAATAGAAAAAACTTTTAATCCGTAAGAAAACAATTCTATTCCATGTATCTCTTTCTTTTTCAAAATATGTGCAAAAAAATACTTATTGTGACGTTTCTTTTAGAATAAAAGATAACCGCTTACTACTAATACCTACCATATTCTACTTATTGAAAAACTCTAAATAGAAATATGCAAACCACCACCATCACAATTATAAAATATAATGATATTATTTAATAAAGTAAATAAAATATATATGAAAGTAGTCATCATGTTCATCAAAAGATTATTAAGACTTTAGGCATAAGTTCATCATTCATGCATAAAACCCTTTTGATTCACAAGTCTATTGAAGCAATCCCATCAAATATGACATCCAAGTTGCTAATGCGTTTCTTAGTCTTTGTCAAAAACCATTTCCATAATTCATCACTATTTTTTTACCCTCATAGATCCGCAAATTCTTTTACTAAAAATCATATTTTAATTCGTAACAAAACGACACTATGTATCTCTCTCTTTCCCTAAACTTGTGTAGAATACTATTTATTGTGACGTTTCTTTCTGTATGAAAGATAATTACTTACTAGTAGCATCGTTTCTTTCCGAATAAAAGATAACCACTTTCCGCTAGCACCTACTATATTCTACTTATCGAAAACTCTTAATAACAATATGTAAACCACTCTCGCCACAATTTAAGAATTTATAATGATACAACTTAATAAAATAAATAAATCATACAAAAAGAAGTCATAATAGCATTCTTCAAAAGATTGTTAGCTACCAAATAACTACAATAGTGAATTAACCATGAAGCCCCGCTTTTTTTTAAATCTTTCTTATGACATCTTTATATGAGGTTAACTTCATTGTTTATAGAGCAATAATCAAACATATATCTACAAAGGTGGCACTTGCATCTAGAGTGGTCGCTACCAACTCTGTGTTTTTATGCGTGAACTATGGTTCATAACCGAAAACAGTTAGCCATATACTGATCTCCTGTGATAGGGCTAAATTGATATGGGAGAAAATTGAGGTACAATTCAAGGTAAACACTCTTCACCGCACTTCTTTTCAGCAACTTATGGAGTTACCCTCAAAGCTACACATCTTGAAC
Organism: Bidens hawaiensis; assembly: GCF_021521415.1. Taxonomy (NCBI): domain Eukaryota; kingdom Viridiplantae; phylum Streptophyta; class Magnoliopsida; order Asterales; family Asteraceae; genus Bidens; species Bidens hawaiensis. The sequence continues at coordinate 546,318 of NW_027491292.1, read as the reverse complement.
CTACACAAGGTGTTTGGGCTCAATTGTTGTTTGGCCCAAGTGTAAAGCCCAGCCCAAGAATTATTACTTATTATGGTTTATTATATTAGGTAATGTCTTAACTAGCAAGTTTGGTTAGTCTATATAAGCCGAGTTATGGTTAGACATTATAGATTGTGAAGTTGGTGCAACTGAGTTAGGGTTTATCAAGAGTCAAACCGAGTTAGGGTTGAGCTGTAATCAATTTTTTGAGTTATATTTTCTGATTATTATAAAAGAGAGTTAGTCGTTTAATTCGTGTTTGATTATCGATCTGGGATTTGAATTGGTATCAGAGCCAAGTTTAAAATCGATAGTCGGAGTTCTGAAATCAGCGGCGATTTTACAGCGGCGGTGACCGTTAGCTTGAGGAGAAGCTATCACTCGGCGCGTATCAAAACCAAGTTGGTTTCTGAATCCAGGTGTGTTTTGTTAAATTCGGAGTCGGGCCTGTGACGGTATCGATTGGGAGAACAAGCAAGTTCCTTCAATCGGTGTTCTTTTTTGCGGAGCAGTTTCCGAGAGATTGAGTTTGCGAGGGGTGACGTTCCGTTTCCCGTTTTATGTGTTTCTTTTGATTTTGCGGTTGCGTACAAGGTCACATGAGATTGGTTTTGTGAATTGTGATTAGAAAAGGATATTCACTTTGTCACGAAAAGTCTAGAGGTTGGCATGAAGAAAATTGCTTTGGTTCTTGCACAGATTTGTTTTCTTTGGTTCGTTGACTTTTGTGGCTGAGTTGAAACTCAATGAAGGAAAAAAAAGTTGGTTTGATTTTATTTCTTTAATAATTGGCTTTTAAGGTTGTCTCGAGGTTTTAACCAAGTGGAGCAAAAGGGGTTCGATGTCAATGGCGGGTGACAAAGAAAGACCGGTAATCCAACCCAAAGCGAGTGGAGGGATTTCGTTACAGGTTCCCAAGCTGAATGGAACTAATTACATCACATGGGCGATTGTGGTAGAAGTGATTTTGGATAATCAAGACCTATGGGAAGTTGTTCAACCACAAGAGGGTGCGGTTATTGATGTGAAGAAGAATAAAACGGCAAGATCGTTTTTGTTTCAAGTGGTGGATGGTGATATTCTTCTTCAAATTTCTCAATACAAGAATGCCCGGGATATATGGACGGCTTTGAAGGCATGGTATGTTGGGGCCAAGCGAGTTCAAAAGGCTCGACTGCTAACTCTGAAAAGTGAATTTGAGAAACTTAAGATGGCGGAAAACGAGACCGTTGATGAGTTTGCAGGAAAAATAACAAGTATGGTTTCAAAGGCAACGAGTCTAGGTCACATGTTCGAGCAAGATGTCTTGGTGAAGAAGTTACTGGATGCGGTTCCAGATAAATACTTCCAACTCGTAGCCTCAATCGAGCAAAGTGTTGATCTCTATAGTTTGAAGTTTGAAGATACCATTGGAAGACTTAAGGTGTTTGAGGAACGTCTAGGAGGGAGAGAGCGCGTTTCAAATTCACAAGGTCAGTTACTTTTCAATCGATCGAAAAGTAGTTATAAAGGGAAGTCGTATGATCAGTCCGGTAGCCGAGGTAAGGGTTGGCCGAGAAGAGGCCGTGCAACCGTAGGTCAAGACCGAGACGATGATGAGCAAGATGGTTGTGAAAACCGAGGTTGTGATATTTGTCAATTTCGGGTTATTTTATACTTGTATTTTTAATGTAAACCTGACCCGTTTTGTATCCCGAACCTTTCGATATTATCAAAATGATGAATTGTATGTTAAATATTTGTTTTATAGTTGTTGGATAAAAAAAACACCCTGTTCGGTTCTTAAAATTCCCCGAAAACGCTCAAAACGAACTCCAGGGACTAAAACTACCAAAATGGAGACTTGAAGGACCCATTTGTAGTTTGTGCTTTCTTGGGTCTATAACCAACCCATTTTCATGAAACACCCTTTATGAAAGACCCATTCAACTTACCCTATATATACACACCCATCTTCTTCATTTGTGCTTGCTCATTTCTTCATTTCTCTCTCAAATTCTTGAATTCTAAGGTTGTTCTTCATAAGCTAATCTTTCATTTTAACTAACTTCTCAATACTTAAAGCTTGATGTTACAACATATATATAATATACACTCCTTTTTTACCTTCGGTCTTTCATTTCTCCGGTCTCGGCCGGTTGAAATGTCGGACTAGTAAGGCAAGGTTACATGAAGGACTTTGTAGTCCTTGTTTATATATTTAACAAATCTAACCATATAACTTGTTATACTTGCTTAAATTCTACATATTTTAGTTTATTTTTCATATTTGTCAAGTTCCATGGTATTAGGTATGTGGTGACTAGCCTCGTTTTCATCCCGAGTTGAGAACCGAACCAAAAACCGAACTTTTGTTTAAAAGCATTATTGTTAACTTTTTGAATGTAAAACTTGAGTATTATTATTTATAAGTTATTTTACAAGTTCCATGGTAATTGGGTATGTGGTAACCATCCTCGGTCTTATTCCGAGTCAATGACCGAACCAAAAACCGAACTTTTGTTTAAAAGCTTTATTGTTAACTTTTTGAATGTAAAACTTGAGTATTATTATTTATAAGTTATTTTACAAGTTCCATGGTAATTGGGTATGTGGTAACCATCCTCAGTCTTATTCCGAGTCAAGGACCGAACCAAAAACCGAACTTTTGTTTAAAAGCTTTATTGTTAACTTTTTGAATGTAAAACTTGAGTATTATTATTTATAAGTTATTTTACAAGTTCCATGGTAATTGGGTATGTGGTAACCATCCTCGGTCTTATTCCGAGTCAAGGACCGAACCAAAAACCGAACTAAACCGAGTTCACTCGCTTAAGACACACAAGTGTGTTTTTAGCCACCAAAACTCATATTTTTCTTCAAGATTATATTTTTAATCAATTTTAGTTAATTTCTAAACATACTTGGCATGTCGGTAACCAACTTGATCTTATAACAAGTTCGACCGATAAGGTCGTATACTCGCTTAACGAACGTTAAGGTTCTTCACAATAGAACTACATACTTGGTTAAGTCTATTTTGATTTTATTGAGTTATCTCATAACATTTATTATTTTGGGAAGTTAACTGTGAGCTTGGTCAATTATCAAGTCTCGAACCGACAAACCCGAACACTCGTTTAAACCTCCTTTTGGTATTCTTATAACCAAGGGTTTTGCAATATCGCATTTTAACCCACATTATTACTTAACATAGGTTGAGTAAAAAAAAAGAAAAAAACTAATGAATAGAATACCGAGACCCGGTTTCGAGTAAACTTATTTTACAAAACTTGTTTCTTTAATTTCTCAAATATTTACATTTTAAATCCTAAACTTTATTTATTTACTTTATTTGTCATGTATTTTATTTTAAACCCTTCCAAGACTACCTACTAACACAAGACCCGTTTAATATAGGTCTTGCTCGTTAAACCGATCTCTTCGATTATTCACGACACTATCTTTCAAGTTACTTGTTAATGTGAGTACTTTTTCATCCCCCGTTTTCCATCTTTCGTTTTGGGGGTGGCATTGCATACTTATTCAAATTCAAAAGATTTATACTTGAGTCTTAAACCATAACACGTATTGTATATGTTTACTTAAATAAATGCTCGATTTGGTGTTATATGCTTTACATGATTATGTGCAAATTCTTGAATGCTAAGGCGGATAGCCTCTTGAATGCTAAGGCGGGTAGCCTCATCAAAGTATGATCATACGTTAATTCCAAGTATATATGGTATCCCCATATAGAAAGGTGTCGTCAATGTATTCTTATTGACGATTTCATTATTGTCGTCAATGTATTCTTATTGACGGTTCTATTATCTAAATTGTTGCTATTATTTATTGTTTTCATATACTAGTTGTGGATTTCATACTATATACTTATTGTCCAAAACTATGAAAATTGCTCACCAACCTTAGTGTTGACAAACTCTATTTTATGCAATTTTACAGGTTTGATGTTAGCTTGATTGGATTACTTGAAGAAACTTATTATCTTGGCTTTAGAATATTAGAAAATAAAAGAACAAGTTATTTGTTTATCTATCTATTTGGCATTTTGTATGAACAATTGTTGTGTTATTTATGATGATATGGATTTAAATGAGTTGTTTAAATATTGTAACTTTATGGTGTCATTGTGCAATGAGCAATCATGTCGCGCCTCGACGTTTCCGCCTTCATTGGTCGGGGTGTGACAGAGGTGGTCAAGATCGTGGGCCAAGTCATAAGGGAAAAAGAAGAACCAATGATTGTCAAAGGGGAAGAAAGGATAGATCACAGGTTCAGTGTTACCGTTGTGATGAGTTTAGTCACTTTGCATCTATGTGCCCGGAACGTATGAAGAAAAAGAAAAAATCTAATTTGAACAAAGTTGATGACTTTGATCCATCTCTATTTATGATTAAAGGTAATCAAAAGACGGTTTTACTGAATGAAGATGGTGTGATTCCAAAGCGTTTCGAAACCGAACCGATGGAGAAAGATGTTTGATATCTCGACAATGGAGCATCAAATCACATGACGGGTAATAAAGCGTACTTTTATGATTTGAATGAACAAGAAACGGGAACAGTGAAGTTCGGAGATGAATCTTGCATTGATATTCGGGGAAAATGGTCGGTCTTAATTGAAGGGAAAACGGGGGAGCAGAGCCTGTTGACCGATGTCTACTACATCCCGAGCCTACAGTGCAATTTTATAAGTCTTGGTCAAGCAACGGAAGGTGGATGCGAGATTCACATGAAACATGATTTGCTAACCATTAAAGATGATACAGGTAAGCTTTTGATGAAGGTGACAAGGACCAAGGACTGATTGTACAAGATTAACCTCAAGATAGCAAGTCCCGGTAAACGAAATAGTATTGGAATGAAGAATTGAATTGAAAGAAAACAAGCAAGGTACGAGTCAGATTCCAATCAAAGATTCAAGTTCCAAAATTCAAAGTCCAAAGAAGAGCGTTCAAGAAACTAAACACGTGGTCAAGAAAGTGATTCAAGCCCAAGGGAAGACGAGTAATGATCAAACGAAGTAAGTGTTACTTCAAGCTAAGTGGAGCCCAAAAAACATTGCAAGAGATCAAAAAAAGCCTCGGGAGAATCAAGAGAATGATGACAAGCGTGACGTTGAAAATCCGCCAATTTCGAGTAGGAAATTAGGGGGTGAGTTGGTGAGTCGGATACAACAATTGAGGGGGTGATTGTTGGCTCAATTGTTGTTTGGACCAAGTGTAAAGCCCAGCCCAAAAATTATTAGGGTTTATTATATTTGGTAATGTCTTGACTAGCAAGTTTGGTTAGTCTATATAAGCCGAGTTATGGTTAGACATTATAGATTGTGAAGTTGGTGCAACCGAGTTAGGGTTTATCAAGAGTCAAACTGAGTTACGGTGGAGATGTAATCAGTTTTTTGAGTTATATTTTCTGATTAATATAAACGAGAGTTAGTCGTTTAATTCGTGTTTGAATATCGATCTGGGACTTGAGTGTTATTAGTCATAATTTTAACCATGGGGTGGGCTTTGTGACGAGCAAGGAATGACAAGATCTTTTGCAAAAAATCCGCCTTCCTTTCCAAGATTGCTGATGGTGTCATGGCTAATTCATTCTTATGGGTCAAGCATAGGGGGGAAAATGTCCTCGTTAGGGTGGGATAGTTAGGTCAATTTTAACTTTCGTAAATTTCCCATTATAGGAATAGATCAAGTGAATTTGACAATGTCTAACTTCTTCCTGTCCTTTTTCCTTTTGTTAAATTATGTATCTTTGCCATTCAGAAAATGGCATCTTCTTCATAAGATCAATAGCTTGCTACTAGCCTACTATATCATCATCCTTAGTAGGCCTTGATTATAGTTTATGCTCGTCAACATGGTTACGTCCACTGAAGACAAAACAACCCCACATATTATTTTTATAAATCATTGCAACCATCAACACAGATTCGAGCCAGCGTTGATAGTGATTAGTGGCGAGGAGAGAGCAACATTGCCCACCGACATTGCTAATTGTAATTATTATCTAATAATTTGTATTAAAAGAATCTTACTAATATATTAAAACAAAACAACATGGACACATGACATCTTTCTAAAGTATCCACATAGGATGACACATAAGTAATTTTCCAAAATTAAACTCTATTTAAATCTATTAAATTAATATGTTACATTTATTATTATTTTTAAAATTCCTAAATTAATTAGACATTAACTCTCATTTAATGGTGATTTTCATAAATAAAAAAACGTTTAATGTTTATTTATTTATTACGTTTTTTAAACTAATTTTTTAAATACTTTATTTCAAAATATTATTATTATAAAGATCATTTTGATTTGCGCAAAGCAACTAACATATACCTAAACTATTAAAAGTCTTTTTTTCGAGCGTGTGTACATCTAAATACTCAGAATTTGTCTCCTGTGAAAATTTAGTTAAACTTGGTTTGACTCTTGATTTATTTTACTATTGTAAAATCTTAAAGTGATCATTTCATACCATTGAATTATTAATATGGGAAAACCATATATGTTGTGTACAATGAGATATTTGAAGGTTTATGAACAATTTTTGTATTTAATATTTTTTCAAATATATATATAATGTAATATTTAATTTCATATATGAGAAATTTTTATACATTCCTAAATTATAACACGTATATAAACATCTTTTTTTTTATTAATGTTATATTCTTTATTCAGTCCGTGTATTACACAGGGTACTTACCTAGTTGTTGTAATAAATTAAAACAACATTAGAAAACTGGTTGTATAATTTTATCGGAAAGTTAAAATGGTTTTAACTAAAAACCTTTTGTAGGTATGCTGCAAAAAACTTTGTTGTTATTATTAGAGTTTCTTCATATTTCTAGGAATCTAGTCGGAATTATGATAAAAACTCCGAAATTTTCATAGGAAATCAGACAATCAGTAGATTTCCATTGGTGTCTTACTGTTGTACTTCGAAAATTTACTAATCTAACTTTGATTCTGGTTTTTAAGTATATACACTTTTTTTTTCCTTTTTTTAAGTGGCTTCATTTTACTCCAACCAGCAACAAGACCGACTAGCAAGAAGCTAGATCGTCAGACAAACAAATTATAATTACACAGTTTCTAGTTTGAATGCTTTTTTCTTTTGTTTAGATTTTTTATTTATCACTTATGAGGTTTGAAAAACAAAGTCTTATAACAATTAGACATTTATATCAAGTACATTATTCAACCTTCGTCTCATTTTTTTTGAATAGCAAAATTTTATCATCTACAGAGTTTAGTTTGTTACCTACTGATATCTTATTCTACATCTTAATCACCTCCTCCATCTCATATAAACTAATATTCGCCGTTAGAAAAAATTAATTACATTTAGGATGTAGATAAGTACTAGCTAGGTATCCATCTACAAGATGCACAACCAACATTACCTTTTCAAAATTTATTTTCACATTTAAGTGGTCAAAGAAGCATTTATTTCTTTGTTTACTACTTACTAGAGTAATTGATGGTTGAATAAAGTATCACGTTTCAAACAACTCATCGTTTCATAAAAGTGTCAGGCATAAATTATTACTCTTAAGCATTTTTCAAATAGAAACAACACAACTAAAGAAAACGTTACTCGATCCCTATACAATGTTGTTAACTAATATGAATTCTCATCTAACTTTTGAGTCATCCAGAAAACTAAAGCCATCTCTTTATAATAAAAGTAAAGAAAGAATGGGGTTATAAAAAAAACTGCGATCGAAAGCTCTCCACCATACACACACGATCCTCGTTTATAGGGTTGATGACCCTCCAACTCCTCATCACCTCATTGATCCCTTTAGGGGTTTTCCCATGAGGAGTATATTGTTTATATATCCCATATGGCCAATATCATATCTACATTTAAAAGGAAGTCAACTAGCAGGGCCGTCCTAACAATCGTTAAAATTTTGGAGCAAAAGGCGAAAAAATATTTTGATCCTTAAGTAAAGGAAGTTCTTTTTATGTTTAAACTTTAAACATCTAAATTTTTAAATGGGCTTACTTGGTTATTCGGGTTTATGCAAAAAAAAAAAGAAAATTCTTTATAAAAAGTAGGCTTAAACGACTTGAGTAACCGAATTTAAACATTAAAAATGCATATTTTTTTACATAAAAAGATAAAAAAAATTCTAAAAAATAACTGACCTAGCGTGGTGATCGAGTCGGGCTACGTCGACCACCCTGCCCTCCTATCCAAGCCGGCCATATCAAGGAGGCGAGTCTCCCAGTTTAGTCTTCTTTTCTTATTATGGTTTCCATTTGTTCGTTTAAAAGTTTCGTTTCTGTTTTCACCAAACTGGCTAGCAGCGACTAGCAATCTTTTTTTCACCGAACAAGGTTATCAAGGACTAGTGAGATGATTAAGGAGGTGAGTCCCTCATTCTAGTCCTGTTTTACTCATTGTGGTTTCTATTTGTTCGTTTGGGCTTCAATTTATTCATTTGAAAAATGCCACTTATGCTTGCACTGAACTGGGCTAGCAACGACCGATGGAATTTAGTTTTCACTGAACGTGGCTATTAAGGGCTCGTGGGATTATTAAGGAGGTAAGTCTCTCATTCAAGTATTCTTTTACTCGTTTTGGTTTCCATTTGTTCGTTTAGACTTCCATTTGTTCGTTTGAAAAGTGCCACTTCTATTTTTTACTGAATGAGGCTACCGGGGATGTGGGGGATAATTAAGGAGGTGAGTTTCTCATTCTATTTTTTATTTGTTTTGGTTTCATTAGTTCGTATGGGCTTCCATTTGTTCGTTTGAAAAATGTAGCTTCTTTTTTCGCTGAATGGGGCTAGCAGCGATTGCTGGAGTTTTGTTAGTCGCTGAATAGAGCTATCAGGGACTCATAGGATGATTAAGGAGGTGAGTCCCATATTCTAATTTTCCATTAGTCGTCGTGGTTTCTAATTGTTAGTTTGAAAAGTGCGGCTTCTTTTTTCACTGAGTTGGGCTAGTAGTGACTGGTAGACTTTTGTTTTCGCCGAACATGGCTAACAGCGGTGTTGTGGGATGATCAAGGATGATGGTACCTCATTTTAGTCCTCTTTTGCTCGTTGTAGTTTCCATTTGTTCGTGTGGGCTTCCATTTGTTTTAGTTGAAAAATGTCGCTTCTGTTTTTACTGAACGAGGCTAGCTATGACTGGTGGGCATTTTCTTTCACTGAACGGGGTTATCAGTGACTCGTGAGACGATTAAGGAGGTTAGTTTCTCCTCTAGTCTTCTTTTACTCATTTTGGTTTTCATTTATTCGTTTGGGCTTCTATTTGTTCATTTGAAAAGTGTCGTTTTTGTTTTCACTAAGCGGGCCTAGAAGCGACTGATGGACTTTTGTTTTCACCGAATGGGGCTATCAGGAACTCATGTGATTAAGGAGGTGAGTCCCTCATTCTAGTATTCTCTTTTCTCTTTGTGATTTCCATTTATTTGTTTGGGCTTACTTTGTTCTTTTGATAAGTGTCGTTTATGTTTTCACTTAATGTGGCTAGCTATGGTTGGTGGGCTTTTGCTATCACGAAACAGGGACATAAGGGACTCATGGGATGATTTAGGAGGTGAGCCCCTCATTCTAGTCTTCTTTTAGTCGTTATGGTTTTCATTTGCTTTTATGAGGCTTCCGTTTGTTTGTTTGAAAAATGTCTCTTTTGTTTTCACTGAATTGGCTAGCTACGACTGGTGGGCTTTTGCTTTCACTAAACGGGGCTATCATGAGTCCCCCATTCTAGTATTCTTTTAGTCGATGTGGTTTTCATTTGTTCATTTGGGCTTTCATTTATTCGTTTGAAAAATGTTGCCTCTGTTTTCATTGAGATGGCTAGCTGTGACTGGTGGACTTTTGCTTTCATTAAGTGGGACTATTAGGAACTCGTGGATGATTAAGGAGACGAGTCCCTCATTCTAGTATTCGTTTACTCGTTGTGGTTTCCATTTGTTCGTTTACGATTTCATTTGTTCTTTTGAAAAATGTCGCCTATGTTTTCACTGAACGAGGCTAGCAGCGACCGACCGTGGACTTTTGTTTTCACCGAACAGTGTTATCAGGGACTCGTGAGATAATCAAGGATTGTCGTTTCTGATAATCGTTAAAATTTTTGGGCCGGAGGTGAAAAATTTTTAGGACTTAAGTAAAAGGGTTTTGATTGTTCGTTTTTCTTTTTTTTAGGTTTAAACAATTAAATTTTAAATACGCTTACTTGGTTATGATTTGGGTTATGCAAAAAAAATGGTTTATAAAATTGGACTTGAATGAGTTAGTAATTGGATTTAAAGTTTTAAACATTAAAAATACATATGTTTTTTTCATAAAAAGATTTTTTTTAAAAATCGGGACTAGCGGGATAATAGGACCAGAGGACGCCGATCACCCTGCCCTCCTATCCAAGCCGACCATGCCAACTAGGTAGGGAAAACAACAAGATCGTTGCTACTTTATGGGAGCACTCGCTTAGGATATTCATCTGTTTGTATTAAGATATTAGGTCAACTACAAGAACATCTTCACATAGTGATTCGACATTTGTGTTATTATACGTCGCAACTGGTGTTTAAGATGATGCCCTATATTCACAATGAAGATTCACTGAATTATTTTGGATTACTGATTAAACGAATGTTTGAATGTGTGCTTTTAAAATAAATATTATAAATATCAAGTAATAAAATACACAAAGTTATCAATGATAAGTGACTTTGTCTTTGTTCCAATACACTTTTTGGTAACGTATTTTAATTCTTCAAACTTGTTTTGGATAATTAGATATTCATATAATATCTAGCTATAGTCGTAGAATAATCAACGAGGTGATGGTGCATTGGTAAAGACAAAGTTTTTAAACACTTTAGTTTGGGAGCATGATGTCTTGTGTTAAAATTAGGGATGAGCTTGGTACCGTACCGGTACCGAAAATACCGATCCCGAAAATCATCAAATCTTGGTACCGGTAACGAAATTTTCGGTTTGGTACCGGTACCGGTATTGAAGGTAAAAATTCGGGAAATACCGGTACCGTACCGGTACCGTACAGATCTCGAAACTCAAAACTTTGGTACCAATTCGGTACCAAATCGGTACCGATTTCGGTACCGGTACCGGTACCAAATACCAAATGTTCATCTCTAGTTAAAATCCCACAGATAACAAGGGTTAAAAAAATCGCAGTTCAGAAAAAAAAATAATCAATGATATGTGACTTTGTCTTTGTTCCAATGAAAGAGATGATCTTTTAAACATCCCGAGGTTTTGGGTTTGAGTCTCAGCAAATACAAGAAATTTGTTTTAGAAAAATAATTAATCTCTCTAAATACCCGATAACATCACTGATAGTTTTGTATTATTATAGACTCTAAAAATATACCTAAAAGTATCCTTAAAAAAATAAAATTAAAACGTGACAGAATTATAGGAACATTTAAGAGAAGACAAAAAAAGGTAAAACGTTAGTAACTATACTATTACTAAGTCACGATTATGTCAAGAAAAAATCCAAAATTTCTTTTTTATCCTTTTATCCCTATGAGTAACACGATTTTTCTTAAACTTTGAGAGACCATACGCCTATTTGCAATTATCAGTAATTTGTTCAAAAACATGACAACCTAGTCATCGCTAACATTGCATGCTAATTTTGTCATGCTCTATGCCACCATCGAGACGTAATACCTAACGTGTGTGTTGAGATCTCAAAATCTTGACACACGTGCCATTGATTTCAGATTGTCTGTTACCCAGACATGTTACCAACGCCCGTGAACAACACACAATCTCCATGACCAAATGATCATTTTCATGGTTTATTTCCTAACCAAGAATCATTAGAGGAATGTTCAATGTATGTTCCAAATACAATGAAAAACGTGAAATGATTTTCGACATGAAATATGAAAACCAGAGAGGTAATGAATATGAGGTGGACATTTTAAAAAAAAAAAAAAAAAAAAAGAATATGAGGTGGACATGTGGTAAATTAGTGGTGATTGGTGACTCAAAAAGAATCAAAATGGAAGATGGTGGGCCATGGTGGGGTTGTCGCACGTGGGCAGGATAAGGCTGCTGTTCAGTTTGACTGATCACCTACTGGTCACGCTTTTATTATCCTCTTAAATTCCACCTTTGTTTCCATCTTCTTCTCACACAAATGTGAAATCAAGAAGCCACCTTTGTTTTTTCTTTTTTCTTTAATTTTCTTTATTTATTTAATCCTTTTTACATTTCTTTCATATTAAAATAACTTAAATATTTCACAAAAATATATATTGATGTAAACAAGCCTAACTGTACGTGAGCTATCTAAAATCGGCTCGCTATAATTTAAATCGAGCTAAATTTTAATGAGCTTAAAGACAGACTCGAGATTAAAATTAGTTTGCTTAATAAACAAGTCTGAGCCTGAACTAATTTTTTAAACTCGTCTAAATTAACCTATTATTTATAGTTATATAACAATTGCTAATGCATATAATTATGATTAAGTAACTAAATTATACGTATTGTTATAATTTATATATAAGAATTGTATGTATGTATGTATGTATAATTTTGATAACATAAATCTACTAATAAATAATAAACGAGTTGAGGTCGAGTTTGTAAAACATATTCACAGTCATAGCTCGAACTCTTGTAAGTTAAGCGAGTCTAGTCATAACTATGCAGGATTGGACTTGCTCGACACATTTACGCCTATAACTATGAGTTTGTTATTTTTTTTTTAATTATTTAAAAGTGTTAGTGCGCATACAATAAATTCATTAATTATAAGTTTTTGAAAAATCAGTATTCAGGATGGGTGTTCACGATCCATTCTATATGTTTAATAAAAGTATGTATAATTTTTTTACACTGACAAACGACCAGTTTGGCACTTTGGTTACATAATTGTGAGATCGTACCATGAACCAGACCGCGTAAAACTCAAACCAAACAACTTGATTCGATTTAAATGGTTCAATCAATTTTAACTCCTTATGACTACAACTAATATTTAAGTCTCTTTCTTAACCGGACATTTGTGTTTGCAAGCTATTTAAGCTTTGTCATCTACTAGGACAATATATTTCAACAACCGCGTGAAAGCAGAATATGAATTAAAAAAGTATGAGGTTTAAAAATAATTTTAATATTTGCTTCTTTCTATAAACAACTAAAACTATAGCATATGGCAATTTCATATAAACTCTACCTTTCTTTAATATTAATAATAATAATAATAATAATCACATGTAAATCCATATTATTATATTGTATTATACATAAATAAAGACACGGTTCAGCTTTAATTTCATATTAGTCTAATGCCAAATTACTCATCATTTTCCATTATGCCCATAATCAGTCTAACGTCAAAACCTAATTACACATGACATGCCACTTATACGAAAATTATCATTCTATTAACGTTTAAATGTTACAATAAATCAAAGGAATGCGAATTAGCTTTGGTTAAAGGTTCCTTTTAAATATTCAAGCATTCTTTCACTTCTCATCACAGGGGTCCTAATAACATGAGGCATGAGAAGGACAACAAAAACGCATTTCAAATTAAAATTATCCAACAAGCGGATAAATGATAATGAAATGACATGCTTTATTTCAGTTAAAGCCTTTAGTTTTCAAATTCATTTTCAGAAATTCTTTTACCATACGAGTAGTGAAAGATACTTTCTGGAAAAATCAGTTCATATTCGAAGCATAACGTTTTTTCGAATTGCCAAATTTGTTTTATACATATGTAATCAGTGTGAAACAAACTTTCGTTAATTACAAACCCAAGGGATCCAAGCCGAATAGGTGTGTAGACAAATAACACAAACCTATTCCCAACCGTATTTTCTTGTAACATATAATAGGTTTTATGTACAATTTATCATTACAATTATATATCTAGTATAATTTAGAAGTTTGGTGTCACAAAAGTTTTTTAGAATATTTTATTAGTTGTGTTTTGTATTTATGTAAATCATTTTGATAATTAATCAATTGTAACATCTTGGTGTGTTAGTTGATGTTAAGTGTGTTAGCGCTTGGTAATGACATACTTAATTTCAAGACCCCTATGGAGCAACCTTTAACATTTCATTTTTCTTAAGTGGATGGAGACTCCTTCAAATAGATTTTTTTTAGTTTCTTCTTTTTATTTTTTTAATATTTTATTTGTGTTTTTTATTTAAATATGCTAATATAAATAAGAGTTTTGGTGTCATAGTACCTCATTGGGACACTTGACCGAAGACTTTTTTTTTGTTATGATTTGTATAGGTACCGTAACAAATGTGACGAAAACTGGTCAAATTCGCGTAGAGTCGCTGCGTTTTGTTTTAGCTCAAGTATTGTAACGATCGTAATCAAAACCGACAGAATGCCGATTTTTTTGTTCTAGTATCGTAACGAACCTAACGGAAACTGATCGAATTTGAGTAGACTCACCGCCTCAACCCTCAAGTTTTACCAACCGACTCCACCTTATCGGTCCACCTAAATTTTTAGAATTTTTTTGGCTTTAGTTATGGTATAATAACGCACGCAATCAAAACCGACCGAATTTGCGTTGACTTATCGCCTCAACACTTAGAACCAACGACGCTTGGGTTTACCACCGTCCGAGTTTTACCAACCTGTCCCGACGCAACGCGCCAGGTAAAACACTAGTTGATACTAAAGATCACCTAGTTTAAGATTCTTAGCCCCTCGTGAAAATTGCACTTTTTATACTTACTTGAATTTCGGTTTACACAATAAAAAAGCCTACCTGAGATATGAATCTAACGTCTCAAGCCACCGTGTGCATTCACACATATTTCACTATCACTTTTCTTCTATTTGGAATGATTCCATTTCACATCTTGGTTCTATATCTTTGTTTGTCAAATGATCCATTTTCCTTTATTGAATAAGTTTAAAAATGTATCTTGTTATACTTTTTTGACTTCCAAGTATTTATATAGGGATTTTAACCCATTTAATTTATATTTTCATTTCTACTTATCACAAATCCATACATATTTTGTAATTAAAATATTATTTTTAATTTTCAAATCGGAATTTATGGTGTTAAATACATAGAAACTTTGTCTTTGTAAATTGTAATGGTAACATGGACAATTAAGAAATAGAAGGTAGTATTGTTCTCCAACTATGTGTTATGGTTTAGTTAGTTAAGATCACGTCATGCCACGTAGGCCGTGCACTTAAACTAGGTATTATGATATTATCTTAGGAGAGTAAAAATCAAGCTATTATTGATTTAATATCAATCAATCAAAAATAATTCAGTGGCTTCATAATTTCTATCTTTCTTTTCAAGAACTTATTAGTCAATCAATTGTTCCTTATCCTGTTTTCTGTCAAAATGGTTTCAATAATTGTAAGTGTGAAGATTAGTTTTCTTTATTATTCAAGGAGCAATTGTATTTTGTAAATATCGGGATTTTAAAGAGAGATTTTAAGTAGAGTCTCAACAAGAGTGACGCTTGTCCCACTGATTTCTTTTTGATCGGAGCACCAAGCAATGTGCGGGCTCTACTTGGAAACCTCAACACCTACTAATTAATTGTAGATTTGCTAGGTTGGTTTGGTTGGCTATATTTATGGGTAAAACTGCCTAGCGCCGACAATGTGGATTAGGTCTAAGAATTACTGGAGTTCCCTCCTACAAAGCATCGGTTAGCAAAGTAGAAGAAAGAAGTGATTCGAGCAATCTTAGAAGTGATGTTTTCAACGATTTGGAAATAGAGAAATGAGAAAATCTTCATGAGCAATCAACGAATGATCTCAAAGGTAATTGCAAATGTTAAAGAAAATTCCTTTTTAAGGGGTAAAGAATTGAGACAATAGATCCACTTTTGATTCAAAACTTAGTGTAGGTTTAACTTTTCTTTGTAAGTGTTTCTTGTTCTTGTTCGGTTGGTCTTTGTTTCCATTTGTATGCCTTTGGTCTTCTAGCTTGTGGTTAAGAGTTTCCTCTTTTGGTATTAATATTAGACCTTGAAAAAAAGAAGTCAACATAAACCTTACATAAAGGCTATTCAATTCAATCTTTAGACTACTTTTATTCACAACCCAAACCAACTCAACTTTTTAATAAAAAATTAATTTCTTTTTCTTCCACCTACACAACCCAACTTTTCACTTTTATTCACAACCCAACTTAACCCAAACCAATTAGTTTAATACATATATCTTATTAGCTTTTAATTTATTCTATAAAATTTAGTAAAATTAATAAAAATATTTACTTTTTAAACAATATTATTTGAAGTATAAAAATCATTAGAAAAGATAATATCGTAATTCTATTAAAAAAACCTTGAATTTTTACAACTATTGAAAAAACAAATTTTATATATAATAATATTAAAAAATACATATTTTTAGAGTCATCTGTTTCTAATAAATTTGATATCGAAATATTTATAAAAATAAACACGACTATGCTTTTAGATTTTTGAAATAAGTCAAATGATATAAATTATTAAATAAAACTCAAATTATATAAACAACAAATTGTTTGAAAGAAAAAAAAACAAAAGAATATTTAATTAAAAAGTGGGTTGTGACCTAGGTTTAGGTTGCAACCCGGGTTGTAATATGAAAAGAATTTAATATTTTTCTTTATTTTTTAAACAATGTCATGACCTCATAAGAGGTCACCAATAAAAGTAATCTTAGACATGAAGATATATTTTAAATGTACATGATTATCATAGCTCATAAGAGATTTCAATATATCATAAGATTCTTTGTTTTTGAAAATCTACACTTTTCTAAACCTAGGAAAAATAGAAGTATATCTAGGACTCTACTTGACTAAAATACTTTTATTTCAAAGTCTAGGGACTGAGGTATACTTGTAGTTTGGTTAATTAGTTAATTTGGTTATGTAACTTCGCTATGATAACTACAAAGATAAACATCATACTTTTTCTTGATTACGAAAACTAAAGTCTTTCTATATTTTTTCCTAAGCATACCAACACTCACTTCTACTAAAAAAATGAAAGTTATCGTAATTAGGATGTTTATAAATCGCTAAAACTCATCGAAGCAAATTGGCCGGTTTTAGAATTACACGGCTCGTTTCACGTGCTGAAAACCAAAGTTTAACGGGTCGACTCACGGTATTAATAGTTTATAAATTAAGAAAATCTTAAATTGTCTAAAAGCAAATCTAAGAACTTAGGAGGCTCATTTCACCCTTAAATTTATTTCCAATATTCATGATTGAAATACAGGTAATAAACTCCAATAAAACTCTTTAATCTTCAAAACTATGTACACATTTTACCATTTGTGTTATATATACTTATTAATATAATTTAAAATTTAAATTTAAGAATAGGCCAAATAACTCATAGAAAGATGTACCAAACTAGCAATTTAATATTCTAATGTACATTTTACCCCATTAGAGGCCAATATGTAATGTTACAAAACTGTTAAGCTCTTTGAGCCATATCTATTGCAATTTCACACAATATTTTCAAAAACATATCTAATAGCATCCCCAAGAGCAAGTTTTAGAAGCGCGGTCGCCTCACCGCAAGTTGGCTCTCTATTCTGACAGAACCTGCTTGACGGTGTTCTACCCCACAAACATCTCTCCTTCATATCTGCTCATCTCCTCTCTCCTTCACGCGAGCTAAAAGCACCCAAAACGGAACGTTTGGATGCTATATACAAGATTTAGTGATCAAACGAACGAATTATCAATCATGATAACAAAGAAGCATCACCACACATCTCCTGATAATGTAAAGCCTTGCCTTATGCTCTTTCAAGATTCCACCAAGTTTACTAGACACCCTTTTCTTTGATCTTCCCATGTTATTACTTCTCTTGATCTTCTTCTCAATAACCGAAAGCCGAATTTGTTTTCGAATCTTGAACTATCTAGTTATTGGGTGTTCTTGAAATGATATTGTTGTTGTGTTAATAGAAAGACATGGAAGAGAATGGTAGATGGGTTTCTTTATATGGAGTCTTTGGGCATGTGGTCTATCTAGGGTGGGAGGGTGGGGTAGGGTCCATAAGAAGTAGTTTAATAGGAGATAATATAAAAGTATTAAAATAATTAAAATTATTAAGATTATAATATATTAGGTTTAGGACAAGATAGTATGTACCAAGGTAATGGTAAGATATCAATACACATGCATGTCATGTTCATATGATAATAGATCGGGTATCACCTACAAACATGACGGGTCAAGCATCACCTCAATAAGGCAGCATCACATAATTTAGATTAAATAAACGGTATTTTAATTTATGTATGGCTAAATCTACAAATCCTAAGGCTATTTAGAATCATGTTTCACTTTATTCGTAGATGAGACGACTCATTTGCTACTTGTAAGCTATTCAAGTTTCACTTTCTGAAAGTGTGAATTAACCCGAGTATACATTAGAATGAGCTCAAGATTAAGTTAAAGTTCATAATAAAGTGAGTTCAAGTCTAAACCAAAATTTTATTACTGGGCTTACAGATGGCAATGGGATGAGTATGGCCGTATGGGTAATCTCGGGCCCATATTCAATTATAAAATTATGTTCCATGTTAGTTCCAATACGTGTCGGATTTTTGTCGGGTCAGTGGCGGATCCAGGAATTTTTTTTAGGTGGTTCCCTCTTAATTTATAAGGTGGTTCCTACGCGTCTTCTATATATCCGTACACTATTATTTCGAAACTCGGGTGGTTCCTGGGAACCACCCATTTGTATGTTGTATCCGCCACTGTGTCGGGTAATACATGTCATGTATATGGTATACCCATTACTTTCTTTAAAATATCTGTTGGGATTTCAAGTATATTTTTTTACATTCTAATTTTCATATAAATTTTTGATTTTGAGAACTACAATAAAATAAAATGTAATAAATTACATACATATTCGTCACCATAAATATAAATATTTGAAATATGTAAAATTTTTCATTACACAAATCTTACAACACAACTTTGTAGCATACAAATATAAATAATATTATCAAATTACATATTATAATATTATCAAATTACATGTTGGAAAAAAAATTCATTCTAACGTAATTGAATAACCAGTATAAAGCAATACACTAGATAAGTTTTTAAGGGGAAAATAAAAGCTAAAAATTAGCATTTTTCCTGTATATTGTTTCGGTATATCGTTAAGCTAAACGGGTATACGGTTTTGGGTAATTAGATCAAGCGCCTCCTAATGGCTAATCTTATACCCATGAAATAACTTCTTTTTTTTTCTTCAGTCTCATACCTGAATACCTGTCTCAAATATTTCAAATTCTAGGCGTATCCATTATGCTTGGGGTTTTATTTGCTCTCTCTAATCGGGTTTGATTAAACTCATGAGGCTATTATTTATATAACTATAATACTATTTACTTAGAAGATATATTGCTTAATGTATTACGTGATATATAAAAGTACTTTAATGTTTTGTAATTAAAAAACCAGTTAGAGCTCAGTTGTGTAATATTATTAATAAGCCGAGCTCGGATTTTATACACATAGCTCAAAACAAGCGAAACTCGAGTTCAAACTGTTTACACTCTACTTAACACATTAGCTACACTACATCTAATAAGATAACTATTTTTTCCCCTTAGAACATACATTATTGTCCTTTTAATCAAGGTTGTACAAGTAGGACAGTAAGTGTAAGTTTTTTAAGGACAAAATGTTTGTTTTAAAATGTTAACGGTAGGTAAAACGTAAGTTTGTGGTAGGGATGCGTAATTGGTACCGAGTACCGGTATCAAGTCTTTAAAAAATTCGGGGTCAGAAATATCGAGATTGGTACCGGTCGGTACTAGTATTTACTAGATCTTTATCTACGATACCGGTATCAAACAAGGCATTTTCGGTACCTGTATTAAGTTTTCAGAAAACTCGTGATCAGGAAATTCGAAATCGGTACCGGCTGGTATCGAGCTTATCCCAAAGTTTGTGGGACTCAAATGTAAGATTTATAAAGATAAAAAGGCTAAAATATTATAGGGCTGTCTTTGTATGAAAGAAAAAATTGTAAGTAACGAAACTTCTATAAATCTAAAATCTAAATGAGGGGAGAAATCAATAATATAAATAAAATTAAAATGACAAGAAATATAACCAACTAAATAATTTATCACATTTGAGAATACTTAAGTTTTCTTTATTTACTTTCTAAAAATATAAACATCTTATAAGAAAATGAAAACTTTTGTTATTCTTGTGTTAACATGATACTGCTAGTTAAGGTTGTTCAAAAATAATTGAAATCGACGACATAGTTTAAACCAAGCTCAATTTATCATTTTAGTCAGGTTAGCAGTAATATCAATTGATTTACGACTTGAAAACGGTTGGGTAAACAAAACTTATCGAGATATTTAAGAATATAAGAAAAAAAAATATTTTTAATCTATTAAACTCTTAACTAAAAACAAAAATAATAATGCTTTTTTCACATATATGAATATACTAATACACGTATCAATATTTTTGTCATAATGCCTATAAATTATTAATATAACCAATTTTACGATCTTAAGTTTTTCTTTTTCTTAAACTTTTACGCAAATCATTTGGCCGACCCTAGGTTTAACTGAACTTTTGATGATCTAATGGTACGATTCCGTGTAAAAAAACGGTCCTAACTGCCAAAACCAAACTGTTTTGACTAATCCAAATATCCAAGTGGTTTGGTTTAGCTTCTCCAAAATAAAGTTACCAATTCGGCCTTGAAATCCAGTCAAAATCGCTCAAACAAGACCATGAACAATCCCAATGCTAGTAGATAACCTAAGGCATCTTTCTTGCGTTCACACAATGTAGGTGTTTGGGACAAAAATGAGTCATTTGGTGGTCCTTTATAAGCTTTTTCGTTTGCTTCTTATATGATTAGAACGTTTGCCCAAACAATAAGGTGACATTCCCTCTTCATGTGGTCACACCTTGTCCTCGACCACCTAAATCTAATCTATAACACAAATTTCAATAAAAGTGTGTCAAAATATTAATGTTGTGTACTCATATTTCAACCTAGTGGCACATATGCATATTTTCAACTAATATACAAGTGACATATAACACTAGGCACAAAGATCATTAGTAATGTTTGAGGTTAGAGTCGTTAGCTTAACCGAGGCGTAAAGCATATATAAGGACCGCAAGAATGATGATTATGAGATTTCCATGCCAAGATAAATAAGATTATTAATCGATTCACGTTTATTATTATCGTCGTGTCTTTAAAAATCATAATTTTGTAGCTCAATCTTACAGCATTTTAACAGTGGATTTATACATCTAAAAAGTAATTACGTTTCTAATTAAATGTTAGTTTTAAAGTGCATGGGCATTATTGTAATTCTCATGACTAATGTAACATAATATTGACATATATATTCTTCAATTTTTTTGAACGTCATATCGAAGGTCTTTTTTTTTAATCAAAAGAGTGTTGATAGAAAAGTTATTTACCAAAATAGTGTTCAATAGAAAAATATTAACAAAAATGGTGGCGTTGACAAGCTTTTTATATAAAGAGGAATATGAATTAGATAAAAAAAAAAAAGAAAAGAAAACATATGAATGTGTAAAAATAGTTTTAATACTGCTAGTGTAAAAATCCCAATGAATCCTATGAGTATATAGCGATAGTTAACTAAGAAATTTCCAAACCCATGTTAGAAAGAAAAAAAGCTCTTCAATAATCAGTTGTAGTGATATAGCAATGCACAGAAACTGGAAGAATTAAGTAAATTATTTGAAATTGTATGTAACATTGTAACCTGCATTCAGCCCGGTATATACTTAGCCCATAACCGGTTTCAGCCTAGTAACTAAAAAAACAAACGAATTTCAGCCCGGTCCAGTCTCTTATGATATGACAATTAGGGGTCAAAACAAGCTGATTGGATCTTGAGGTCCGATCTTTTAACTAAGCAGAGCTAGAGCTCAAGATGCTCGCTACGAATGTATATAAAGCTTGAGCTTGATAATGAGTAATATTTTGAACTTGGCTCAATCTTATTCAAGCTTGGCTCAAGTTGAGTTTTATGCAACTCAATCTGAGTTAGGCTGAGCACGGTTTGGTTCAGTTTGGTTTTTAATGTGAACTGAAACCGAACCGAAGTATTCGGTATTTTAATATACGAACCATTCGGTTTTTGGTTTTTCAGTTTTCGGTTTTTCAGTTTCGGTTCGGTTATAGTCGGGCTTTTTTTTTTTTTTTTTCCAATTATGTGTAGACATTGCAAAAAAAATTTTAAAAAATGAAGATGATGATTTTAAGCTTGTTAGAATGTATTAGAGTACCACAAATATATTGATTACGTAAAACCAATGTTTTCAGACCCGGCCCGGACGTCAACCCGGACGCCTTACCGGGTCAAAGGTCGGACCGACCCGGGAGGGTGGACCGGTGTTTGACCCGGATGATGTCTATATATATAATATAACTTTTGTTTAATAAAAAATGAATAATAAATGAGATTCCAAAAAGTCCAATAATTCTACGCAGCCACTAACACCTCAATTGCCATAATTGTGCTTTTATAGTATATATGAGTTAATTTTTGTACACAAACACATCATTCAAGGCTAGTGGGATGGCTTTGAAGAAGATCTATAAAAACGTTGACATTAGATTTACCCGCGTTCGAGTCCAGCATGCTGCATGTTTTTATTTTAATAGAGGAAAAAGGGTTTTGCCGGTTCGGTCGGCGGTTCACCTGTTCCGGTCGGACCGCAAACCGACAAACCCGGCCGGGCTATTAGAAAAAGGGTTATGTTATGTGAACCGGACCGGGGTACATACCAGGTCCCGGTCGAACCGGCCGGTCCGGTCCGGGTTTAAAAACATTGCGTAAAACAAAAATAGTCGTGTGTTACGTGGACCATACGAATACAAAGTTGCTAAAGTAGTAGAGTTTAAAATTAAACAAAGTTCTTAATAAAAAAACACTAAAAGTTTAGTCATAATCTTCATTCATCATCTTGTTAATTTTCAAAGTTTAGTCAAAGTATTCATCAGCTTAATAATCTTCATCACCATCAATCGATTCAGTTTGGGTTTTTCAGTTTTTTAAAAATGGAAAACTCATTTACACTCTAGTAACAATAATGAATGTACAGCTTCAAATCTTAGTAATTAATAGTTTAGTATTTCTGATTGATAACAAAATTTTCATGTGATCCTAATGCTAAAATTAAATGAATATTTTATTCCATTCCATTAAAGTTGTTAATACCGTATTGTGTAAAAAAGATAAAATGAATGAGACCGACGAATAAGAAGGTATATGTTAACTATGAGCGAGGCATTCAAGTCGAGCCAAATTCAACTTGAGCTCGTGTTAATGATACATTTTGAACCAACTTGACTATGCATTTACAAGCAGGTGAGAAACTGAGCTTGTGACACAAGTTTGTATTTTAACAAGAATGCCAAATTTAACACTCTAAAAAGTATAATATCAAACAACCAATATACAAACAGAAAAACCAGCTTAAACGAGCCAAAGTCCGCTCGGAGCCATATCAACCCACTTTTTATACAAGCAAGCTACCTCTTGTACGAAACTAGCTCAAAATATATTGAGATTTTAACAAGTTAATTTATACGAGTTAACGAACGAGCTACAATCCACAAAGTATATAAGCAGACATCATGGTAGACAGGTAGTTATGGCTTATGTTAGGATTAGTGAAGGCCTTTGGATCGGGTACGTTGGTTGACGATTAGAAGACAAAAGGGGGCGGTGCGTTTAATTATGGAGGATGACCCATTTGGAGTTTTCTTGGTCCCTACTCTATTAAACCTAATTGTTATCTACTAGTAAAGTAATAATGTTACCCGCGCGTTACGGCGGTGTTGTTTGTGTCGTTACAAATATCATTTTTATTTGGTGATATTTAGGTATTACTATTAAATCAAGTAGCATGACGTAGGCAATAATATTATGCATTACATATAATATAGTTGTGTTAATACGAATAATATATATATATATATATATATATATATATATATATAGGTTTAAGTTCAGGAGAGAAATGAAATTACTATGAGAAATGTGAGAAATGAATATGGGCGTAGTTTTATTTTAGGTTTTAAATATTTAAAAATAAATGACAAAAATGTAAATGCAACAATAAATGCATTCTCTCTATTCAATTAATACAACTAATATAACCATAATAAATCACTCTAATTATGGATACGCATATCCTATACGTGTGTAGGTTATATGTTTTTCGTGTGTAGGTAATATGCTTTCTTATTCTTAGAACAAATGTATGTTATATGTTTTTGTTTAGGTTGTATATTTTTTATTGGCAATTAATGCTAACATATGTAAGATAGTTTTTTGTATTATACATCATAGTGTACCTACGTGTTGATTGATATTGATATATTGAGTTGGAAGAAATTGGTTTTGGATAGAAAAAAAATTAATATATAAATAAATTGTATTTGTGTAGGATAAAATTTTCGAGTGTAGGTTATATGTTTTTCTAGTGTAGGTTATACGTTTTCGTGTGTATGTGTAGTTTATTGATGCTAAATTTTGTGTGTCAGTTATATGTTTTTACTGTATAGGTTATATGCTTTCTTATTATTAGAACAAGTGTAGGTTATATGTTTTTGTGTAAATTGTGTACTTTTTTGTTGATATTTAATGCAAACACATGTAATATAGTTTTTTGCACTATTCATCACAATGTAACTACGTGTTGATGGATATTAATATATTGAGTTGGAAGAAATTGGTATTGGATAGAAAAAAAATTTTAATGTATGAATAAATTGTACTTGTGTAGGATAAAATTAAAGAGAGAAAAAACAAATTATAAAAATAAGTGAATTCTTATTATTTTCCAATTATAATAATTTGATTAGTTATATTAATTGAATAGATAACTATTACATTTATTAGTTATATTAGTTGAAGAGAGGGCATGCATTAACACTTTTCTCATTTATCTTTAATCATTTAAAACATAAAATAAAACTAGTGGTCCACATTCATTTATCACATTTCTTACAGTAATCTTATTTTTCTCCTGAACCATCCTCTATATATGTGTGTGTGTGCGCGCGCACGTGAATGGTTGTGTTAATAAGTTTTGCTAAAACATTTTCATAAACTTCTAAAAGGTTGGTTTTTGGTATATTAAAAGAGTTGGCTTGTTGTTGATTGGGTTACTCTTCTCCGACTTTGCAACAGGGACGTTGATTTCTTTTAAACTTTTTGGTTGTATAGTAGTTTTAGAGTTTACCTTATTTTCCTTATATCCACATATTCGATGCATTTGCCATATAAATAAAAATTAAAGCCTAAAAATATATAGTTTTAATATAATCAAAAGTTTGTGCAAACGATGGTTTTTTTTAATGGAACTTGCACGTCGAAGGATGGATAAATTGATTATACGAAGTATGATAGTTTTTTTAGGGGAAGATGACTTGTATATGTTAAAACGCATCACCGAATTTTGTTGCCTTTTTTTTTTTTTTTTGATAAAAGGATGTATATGTAGCCTCCTTATTCCCTTTTTTATAGTTAGAAAGCATCGAATTGAAGTGCAAAAACTTGATTATATGTGATGAAGAAATTAAAAAAAAAAAGATATATGAGAACACATTTTAAAAACAGCACAAAAACTTGAATATATTGTGATGAAGAAAATCAACCAAAAAGGATATATCATAACATACTCTAAAAACATAAATAAATATGATCATCTTGATGAATATAAGAATAAAATATGTAGGCAACACACGATCTAGAGTTTCAAGTGAAATCTATACGCCACCGGAATACTTTCGTCTAAAAACTATGTACGTGTCCGAAAGACTCGGTTTCGTAGGAAAAATTGGATATCTCCATCACCCTCCGTTCCAACTAGAAACAGAAGAAATCTAGTGCATCATCACCGCCTTCAACCGTTGTGTCGCATCCATCAATGGAGGCGAATTAACGAAACTCACGTTCAGGATTTGTCCGACGAACACAGATTATGCTTTCACGTCTAAAATAAACAAACACATAGAATGTTGTTACGAGTAAATTTAGCCAGGGCATAGAAGGTTATATATGGGGTATGAAACGTTGGGGGCTAATGGTTGTGACGGTTTGTTAATGGATATAGTATCATGACGGTTGGATTTAGTAGTATTATATGATAATAGACTTTAAATAATAAATTGTGAGAAAATTTATGTTATTATATTAATGGACTAAAAATAATAAGTTTAGAGGAATGCACCAATTCTAAATGTAAGGGCTTGTTTGGTTGGAGGATTTCAAATGATTTCAAGGGAATTGGAATTAGAATTCCATTGTTTGGCTTGTTTGGTTGGTATGAGAAGGAATTGGAATTGGAATTGGAATTGGAATTGGAATTGGAATTAGAATTGGATTTGATTTCCAATCAAATTCATCATTTAATGGAATTTAGATTCCTTCAATATATCAAACGATTTCAAGGGATTTTAAAGAAATGTTTACAACTTACTCAAATAACCTTAGCAAGTAGCAATCACGATGACCAACATATTCACGAACTACCACCACCATTTTTTCTGGCCACAACCAATGCAATTTCGGCGAGATCTAAATCATGTTTTTCCGACCTGGAAACAAAGGTTAATCAGCGCGTTTTTCGGATGGACATAAACGTGCGTTTTCCGGCCGGATATAAACGTGCGTTTTCCGGCCAAATCTAAACCCGCGTTTTCCGGCCATGTTTAAATCTACGCAGCCCTTTTTTTCAATAGTTTTGATTGCTAGCGGTGGTCAGAGATGGTAGTTGACGGTGCCGACCGATGGGGGTAACAGAGGCGCAGGGGTGGTGGTGATGATTGTGACCGGCGATGGTGATCTGCAACTTCAAAGAAAAAGAAGTCGGATAATTTTTCAAATGGGTAGATTGGTTATATTTGATAATTTGAAAGGGCAATTTTGTCTTTTTAGATGTGTTTGCATTCCAATTCCTTTAACAAATGTATAACCAAACAAGATATGAATTTTCAATGGAATTCATCAACTTCCAATTCAAATTCCATTTCCCATACAAATTCCAATTCCATTAGAATTCACGAACCAAACGCACTCCAAGAATAGACTAAAAATAATAAGTTTAAATGGCTGCGTGAGGAATGCACCAATTCTAAATGTAAAAATAGATAATATATACATAGTCATGTATTTTAATTTTTTGTACGTGCTTAATAAAAGTACCCTAGTTGTAGCTTGTTGACGTTGGTCGCATTGACCGAACCACGTAAAATCTCGTGTCTCTTATTTATTGCTTTCGTTTGTGTGTGTCTGTGCTTGTGTTTCCGCTACGTACCGACTCTGACTAATACCTAACAAGTGGCATCAGAGCCGAAGGTTTGTTAGACACACGAGTGCACTGAGATGGAACGTCACTATCTTCGGTTTATAAGTTTCGTTTGTAAAAAGGATTATTATTTTTTGCTTTGGTTTGGCACAATATTCAAGAAAAAGGAGTTAGTGGTTAAATTTAGGGATGACAATGGGTCGTGTCTAGGACTGGTCTAGGCATTCCCAGACCTGAACCCGATTATAGAAACCCGTCCAAGACTCGTTGGGTTTTTATCGGGTAATTACCCATCAGGTATCTGGCGTACCCGTTAGAGAAATGCTCCCATGTCGGTGAAGTTAATTTTCTTTCCTCTCTTTAGTTAATTAATATACTAAGGAAACTGAATAGTCAAATAATTTTAAGTTAATTAATATACTAATATAATATAATACTAGGTTAATGATCCGTGTATCACATGTGTTGAATAATATTTAAAAAATGAATAAATGTTAAAAAATTCTTATGAACATTAAATTTCATATTACATAAATGACATAAAATTACAATTCACAACTCTAAATACTTGTATACAACAATTTTTGTTTAAATAAAAAAGCTGGTCAATGAATTATTGAAGTAAAAAAATTGTGGGAATGTAAAGACAATATTTATGTTAGTAGATGTAATATAAATTTAAATTATATATTAGGCCTGGGTCTCAAGATGGATTATCGAATATGTACAGTGTCTCTTAGGGTCTCAATCATCTTGTTCATCTTCGACATGTTATGTGTAAACATACTATCCGAAGCTTGTGTCTCAGGTTCAGATACCTTAGCCTTGCCTTTCACCTTTTCTTTCTCCTTCTGTAAACGTTCTTCAGCTGCTTGATAGTGTTCTATTGTGAAGAATGGAATCCCTTCATCTGAATTGTTGGACCGAGTATATAAATTAGGGTATTCCTCAGCTGTCGTGTCCTCAATTTTTCTCTTATCAAAATAGAAAGCATCCACACATTGAAATTCAAAATCAAATTACAAGGTTCAAAACTATAACTTAATACAAGTCGAAAAGAGTTAAAAAAGAGAAATAGAAATCATATCCATATTGAACCGATTAAAAAGAAGATACTACCTCTAGAAAATCTTCTTTGCTTGAAGTATACACATCAAGTTTACTGCTAAGAATTCAATCACACATATGTTGCCCGGATAAAGTAAAAAAAAAATTCATTTAATAGATATAGGGTTGTAAATAAGAAAAGAACAAAAGAAATCAAGCTTACCATGTTATTCACAATTATATATTTCGAGTTGTTGCCATTGTATTCTCATGAGGCATACATCAACTCTGAAATGAAAAGATCTAAATTATGGTAAGATAAACCCAATTTCAAAACTTTAAATTAATCTTAGAGAGGACTCTCAAGTATTAGTCTTTTGATAAGCCATGATATACTAACAAGCTATTTTTGCTTAATTGAAAAAGGCAACACCTAACCAAATTGACCACTTTTAAATGAGTCGTTTTGACTCATATTCAATTTTAGTAAAACTTGTCATGACCCGAGTTGAAACAACCTTTTAAATGATTTATTCTGATATGATACCCTGACGACCCGGCACACATAATTAAAATTTGTATATATATACCCACAAGCAGATACACACATACATACAAACCATAGTCACATGGATCGCTCAAAGTGCCATGATTTTCGATCTAGATTGTTCGTACCAAAACGCGGTACGAACACGATCCTGGTTCGCTCTGATTCGCGATTCCGATCATGAAATTGGCGTTCCCAATATTCGTTTCAATTGTATCCAATGCACTCTGGATCGTGATCCGGGTTAATTCGAAACACGATCCGAATCCATGGGAAAAATGAACGGATTTTGGAAACACAAAGAATTTGGAAAGCCATTACGTTTTTGGAAAGTCACCTGATTTAGATTCCTTGTGTAGAGGATGTTCTTCACAATGTCGCTGAAATTAGGGTTGCAAGGTTTGTTATGTTAAAGATGTTAACTTAAATTACATTTTTCACTCTTGAAGTTGTAGTTTTCATTTAAAATTGACCCTGAACTTCTTATAATGTGTATATATTTTAAAAAATAGAAGTTTAACTGGTACATCGTACCACATTATATGGTACATCATACCGGAGCGATCCGAAATGAGCCTACCCTTTCCCGTACCGAATTTTAGGCACCTAGCGAATTGCGATCCCGTTCCACGTTCCCGAACAGGAGCGTACCGCGAACCATGTGACTATGATACAAACACACACATGCATGCATATATAAACACTCACATATATAGAAATACATATTTGGACTTTAAAATAATACCTTAAACTATCATAATACACAAGTCTCCAAGTAATAATCAAACAAATTCATACAAAAACAATTTCTTTCAACAACTTCATTTATTTCTTTTATTCCTAAGCTAGTGTCTTCCATAAGCAATTAACCTCTAATCACAGCCCCTGTAGCATGCATATAAAATAAACAGTCAACTACAAGTAGTTGGTGAGAATCATCACAATTTGTTATAATACATAAAAAACATACAATTCTATGAACCGTGTAATCAGCGCAAGTAAAGTCCTTTCCAATTGGTAACAACCAAAGTACTCGGGGTATCGCACAACGCACGCAAGGTTCTTTCCAGTTGAGGCCAATCAACGTACTCGGATAGCACAACACACATAAGGTCCTTTCCAGTTGGGAATAACCAATGTACTCGGATAGCACAATGCACATAAGCAAGTAAACACACAAGTCCATAATACGAATTGTAGTTTGAATAAGTAATAATAGAAATCGTTTAAATAGGATATGCATACTACCCCCAAAGTATAAAAACATTTAAAAAGGGGGTGTGAGAAACTCACATTTGCAATCGAAGTGAAATACTAAGAACAAACCGAAAGCGTCAAAGAAACCGAAGCAAACGATCCGTACGAACTATAAATAAGAATAAATACGAGATTTAACAACTAATTCTAACGATGTTGTAAAGTTTATTTATTGCATAAGTTTATTTAAGAATTAGTTATTATTTTATTATAATAATTTTTTTACTAATTTTATAGTTTTGATTATTTTATTAATATTTACATTTTAACGAAAATTTTGGTTATCTTAACGGGATTTATTCTAAGCATGACGTTTAAAAGACTTGGACTAACATTTACGACTCGATATTAGATTTAATGATTTTTAACGAAATAATTTAAACAAATAAAGTTTACGGTTTACATGAACGAATTTAAATTATGAAGTTAAGGAAATGTAAAGTTTGGTTTTTAAGTAGAAAAACAATGAAATATAATTTATATTTAATTTAAAAAATTTTATTTGGTTAAAAAAAGAATTTATTAAATTTATTTTGATTTTTAAAACAATTTAATCTATTTAAATAAAACTGATTTCGAATCCGGGTCTCTACGTTTTCAACCAAGAGAACAAACCAGTTGAGCTAATAAACTATTCAGCTTAGATATGTAAAATAATATATAAATATATTCAGTTTACTTCATCTTCTACAACATAACTCTAGAAATTTATTCTCTGATTTGGTTCCATATTCGTTTAAATTGTGTTAGGGGTTTTAATTATCGGCTAAAAACTATTCAATACCATATAACAATTACCTGTATATGTTCTTTTTTTACGGCGAACCGAGGTTTGGCCGGAGACGGACTTGGATGAAAGAGTTTGATTTACAGAGAGTGTTTTGTTTAAAGATGATGTTGCAGGCAAGTTTAGATGGTCGATTAGATCCTTTTTATAGCATCAATTGGAACGTACGAGGTTTATTGATCATTATTGTAATTTAATTAAATTCCGGCGGTTTCCGGGTAATTTGCACATTTTAAAAGCCATTATAACACGTTTTCATCGTTAATTATTGTTCTCCGTTATAGTCTCTACGAGCTTTAATTGGAATAAAAAGCGTGTTTTAATGAGTTTCGGAGCTCGCCGGCGCTGGATTTCTGGTCACCGGAGTCCCGACTGGAAGGATTATGTTTTATATTTTATTATTATAATTTAAACCAATTTACACTTCTGGCCCCTCAACTTTAATACTTCTTTTAAACTAGAATTAATAATGTATTTACATTTTGGACCTTGAACTTTGAAATATGTTATAAACGCAAGAAATTTATAAAACTTGGATGTTTATTATAGTTGCAATTCGTTTATTCTTGAAAGTTCGTTAACTGAACAAAAAGAAACAAACGAGCGATAAACGAATATCCTCGTGCATATTAAATTAACGATGAACGTCGAATATAATGAAACAACGAAACTAGTCGATTTAATGAATGCGAATACGATCAAATTATAATTAAAAAAATAACGAATACGAATCCGAATTTAATTAATGTTTAACGGAAGTCACATAAATACACGAAAAAACTTAAGGAATATATATTTATACATATATATTTAAAAACAAAAATCCGAAAATTCGAAATGGGTTGGGTTTAAAAAGTAACGAATGTTACATCACTCGAGTTCATTCGAGTCAAATCCAGTCCACTCGAGTTCATTCGAGTCAAATCCAATCCACTTGAGTTTATTCGAGTCAAATCTAAATCACTCGAGTTCATTCAAGTTAAATCTAGTCCACTCGAGTTATTCGAGTCGAATCCAATCCACTCGAGTTATTCGAGTCGAATCCAATCCACTCGAGTCCGCTTAGGGGTTCCAATCGTCTGGAAGTTCGAGTCAATTCCATTAACATATTTGAATCGAGTCGAGTCTTTTACTTCCAACCCGAGCCGATTATGGACAAGTCGGATCTTATGTTCTAATCAGGCTGCTTGGTTCATTTAGTGTTCACTCGTGTCGGCTATTAGGGATTCATTTCGTTTCATGTATATATTATAGCAACTCATTTAACCAAGATCCAATTCTCTAACTAGGCTCGTTTTGTTTTCTAGCTTTCAAGGATCCATTTGCTTTATCTTTAGATCTCAACCAAAAATAGAAACAAGATGAAGATGAAATGAAAGATAAACTTGGATCTTAAAAAATACCTTATGGAGTAGGATAGATTCGATCTTGATTACTTTGACACCTTAATGAATCTTCTAGAATCCTGGATAGGATATCAACTTAAATCTTAAATTTTGGATGAATGAAAAGGAATGTTTGTGAGCATGAGGGTGAGTACGTGTGTATTTGTGTGTGTGTCTGATATTGATAAGGAAATGATGAGGTGATGAATGATTATTAAGGTTTTAGGGTTTAAATATGCTGAGGCCAAAGGCGTTAGGCTCATAATTACTCTTAAGCCCATAGTCCCCCTTAATATTTATCCTTCCATCTCATTATTATTAACTAGATTAAATAACATCACATGACACATGTTTTGATAAACTTTTATTATTTTATTTAATTATTCTAAAAACGAGGATGTTACAAATTAAAAAAAATATATGTTTGGTTTTTTTTTTGTGTCCAAAAGTAAGACGATAAATGTTTGGGTTATTTTTATTATCGGGTTTGGCTTAGCTTTGGTTGTGTTTGGGTTAGTTTGTGTCATGATGTTTGGTGTTTGTTTGCATTAGTTCGGGTTATTTTGGGTTGTTTGGGTTATTCTAACTTGTATTTATTTGTTTTTAATTTGGCAAGACTCGACAATAGCTACACTGATGGAACCTAATGATTTGTGTCACACCCCAACCGACGGCGGAATACGTCGAGGTGAGACGGTGATTGTTCATAGCACATGATACTACGTGTTACAATAGTCGTTAAATTTAATTTAATATCAAGCAATACAGAGATACAATGAATTGTTTTATAGTCATCTAGGTCAAATCATGCAATCCTATATCTTGCATCAAGTAATCTTCAACAAACAAATTTCCAATACCTGAAAAACATGCGAGAGTGTCAACTAAAAATAGTTGGTGAGAACATAGGTTTTAATAAAATAAGTTTTAAGTTGAAAGCAATCCATATGTGTTAAGTTACTTTGTATACTTTGTGATTACAACCAAACCTCTGACACGTTTAGCGAGTCGTCTAATCCACGATTAGACTATTATGTTCAATGTTTAACGATCGTCGGATTTTGAACACACAGGCCTCTACCCGAGGCCTGAGTAGGCGGGTCGGGCCAATAGATCTATCATCATACTACCACGGGCTTAACAAGTTAATGGTTGTACATACGATTAAGTATACACTTGTAATAATCTCACAATGAATATCATGAATAAAGCTTGAATCAAATAACATGTAAAACAAATTAATTATGCATGTTTCCACCCCGAAGTATAAAACGTTCAAAAGCATGTAAAAGGGGCTATGAACTCACCTTCGTTGATGAATTGAGACTTGTAACGCTTTTGTTTAGAGCCCTAATGATCAAGAAAGTTGTTAGAATGTGACCCTATTTCGGTGGAATAGAATCTCTGACCTCAGGTTCCCAGGAAAAGGTAAGTGGGTCCATTCACGCCCGGACATGCCACTTGGTTTTTCCTTAGGCCGTAGCCTTGGTGACAGATGCCTTGGTTGAATATCTATAGACTTGGTGTTTGTTTGGAAGTACAATTGGATTTTAGGGTTTCAAGTGATACTTTATGGTTTAGGGTTTTAGATTATCTTTTCCAGAAAAGAATAGGTTGTTTACTATTCAAGACACGAATTTTTTAAAAATAGTAAACCTTTGAGTTAGATTACGAAAATTTTATATCTTGTAACTGTATGAGTTTTTTAACATATATATTTTTTATAAGATTTAAGTGTTTATAAAAAAAATATATAAAATTCATAGACTACCGAGAGGTCTGATTCTGAGTCAGTTTA
Source organism: Bidens hawaiensis (assembly GCF_021521415.1). Classification (NCBI taxonomy): domain Eukaryota; kingdom Viridiplantae; phylum Streptophyta; class Magnoliopsida; order Asterales; family Asteraceae; genus Bidens; species Bidens hawaiensis. The sequence goes on along the minus strand of NW_027491292.1, from coordinate 512,123 downwards.
GTAGAAAAATCATTAAAAATCGATACTTTAACAAATTGAGGAGATTCCAGTTGGATAATTTTTATAATTAGAAGGTCTACAATATATCCAAAAATTGGGTCATAATTCGTAAACATGAGTGAGTTATGACATTCTGTTTGAGTCTAAAGTTATGTGTTAGGATTTTCAGCAAGACCCTTTGTTAAAGAAAAATAATAAAAACATTTTTAAAGTTTATAAAATTTTACACCAAAAATTACAGAGATACTAGACACATAAAGAACCAATTTAGGCTTTTGAAATTCGTGATTTGGATATATTATAACCGAGATCTAAGAATTGAAATAAAAGGTTTTTCTGCAGAATGAAAGAACAAAACATTAAACGGAAATTAGAACTTACAAGGAAGGAAACGAGTTGTGAATCTTTGAGAGGATGATGATCACGAATTTTCAACCTTGGGGCTTTGGAATATGTAGGTTTGGAATGAGTTTTAGGGGTGCTAGGGAGTTCTATTTATAGGGGTGTTTAGAGAAGAGATTATGATGAATTAGAGATAGAATTTGACTAGGACTTGAATTCAAATTTGGATAAGGCTAATCTTGGAGATCAAGAATAGAATATTCTAGAAGGTTATTCTTAATTTGAATTTAAGGATATAAATAAAATTACTTTAGGATAAAATTGACAATGACAAATATTAAATCTAGGCATTCTCGGTTAAACGTGTCACGTTAACGATTAACCATGTATAACTAAATGTACATAGAAACATGTAATTGTGCATATGAAAATAATGTTAATAACTAGAAATAAATAATATATGATTCCATAAGAATATAGATGGTGAACTAATACACAGACCTTATTAAATACGAGTATAAAAGACTAGTGATTTCATGAATGAAAATGCATAGGTGTTACAATTTGATTATGAGATTAATGTTGGAACTTTTTTTATAGTTTGTTTGTAAAGGCCTAATGATTCTCATACATGTTAATCTTGGATTATGTATTTTGATGTTGTTAGTTTTTTAATTATGGATAATTTGTATTTTTTTTTGGTATAAGATTTGGATTTATGTATTTTTAATTATCCCTGAATAATTTGTGTTTTTTTTATATAAACTATATATAGAAAGTTTTAGCAGTCTGCATACGTTAAAAAACAAACAGTCTTCTTCTTGAAGACTGCATAGGTTTGGTCCACATCTTCTGCTACAAATGTCTGGAGATGTTGTTCGCAGACTGCAGACATTTTACCTCTGAAAAAATAGACAACACCTAATTAATTCGGCCCAAATTCGTTCCAACCCTAACCCGCCCTGGTCTGAAATTGTTTCGGTTGAGATCTTTGTCGTCCTGAACAAACATGTTTTTGAGTCCTGACATCCGTTAGCCAAAATTCCTAAACTAATTTAAAATTAACTTGATGTTGGAGAACCGTCTTCACATTTATATTTCTAACACACATGCATATAAAAGACAAAAATCAATAGCCAACATCATCATATAAATAACAAATCCTTTTACAATCCTGCTTATTTATTAAAATTTAAGTAGATACGTTGAAATATATTAAAATTATTTTAAAGAAACATCAAATAATGTATGATTTAAGAAGTTTATGAATAATAGTTCCCAAATCAGCATAACCAGAAATCGTAATTATAAAAAAGTGAAATTATTATATACCTATCTTCCAAATAAACGCAGCACGTCGAATTTTCCATCTGAAATAGCTCAAACCTACAGGGTAGAGGCACATACACTCACATGATAAATTATTCAAAATCTAAACTGAGGATTAAAACCTTATATTAGATTAATTCTGTTGGATTTATGGACTGGTTCGGATAAGTCAACGCGGCTGACCAAGTTTTGACCCGTAAAAGTTACACCTTGGGCAACGAACAATAAACCTGCTTAACAAACTTAACCGATAATGACGAATATATTTATTATTTATAATAGTTATAAATAATATGGTTTATTTACTAATTAAATAAACTGGTTCGAGCTTTAAACAAAAGTTGGAACGAATTGGACTTCAAGGCCCGTTTATAGTTTTATAGGTACTATATATAATTATGATTTATATGATCATAACGAGAGAATAATAACCTAATACCACAAAGGGTTTGAAGAACAAGAACAGGAGGCCACGAAAGTCAATAGTGCCCTTTTCTATTTTTTCTTGTTTCGTGTGCAGAAAGCAAAAGAACACCACCGGTGCTCCGTTCCTCCGAGACCGGCCACCGCTGCTGCTCACTCCACATGCGCACCGATTGTTCCACCGAGCAGGTCCGCTCCTTCCGCCGCACCTGCTCGCTTTCACAGCTACTGTTACAGCCCGGTGCTGCGGCAAAGCCGCCACCCGTTGTTCGGTTCGTCGACTAGCGCTCGTTTGTTGAACCTCGGTATCTCAACCGGCTATTCATTAACCGAGGTATATATTATCTCATCGGTAGTTAATAATATATTGTTTAATATTACCGCGCTCGTAGGGTTTTGTAACCGGATCCTGTCGGGTTTAGTTTCAGTGATGATTACTCGTTTATATTCCGCTGCGCATTTATTAATTAATATGATTAATTATTATTTGTCACATTTATTGAACCGGGTTTAATAAATAAAATTTTGACTGATCACCACTGAAACCCAACAGTGGTATCAGAGCCTTGGTTACAACGTATGAGTCGGTACCAGTCTTTTAACCGGAATTAGAGCACAAACTTTAACTAGTTTTAAAGTTTTTGGTTTAATTAATTTTAGGGCAATTTTATATATTGGTCAAAATTTTATTTTGTTTTATTTGACCAAAAGCTTGCTCGAATTTTGGTTGTTTGTTATGCAATATGTAAATCTGGCCCGACCGTGTTTGTGGTTGTTTGTGATGTTCTAGTTTTGGGTTTTGGTTTTGGCCATATGGATGGTTCAAATTTGTAACAGTTAGGGTTTTTCCTTTATTGTATTTATTTTTGTAATACTGTATTTCATTTATAAATATTGTAATAAACGAAGACCCGAAGACAAAGACCATGACAACTAAACGGGAATCACGAAGTCAGTGGGAGTTGCTCAAGACGACGATCGGATGCACTCAAGTCCATCCTTGTGGTTGTTTGTGTGTTGTGACCCCATGACCCATTCGGTCTTGCTAATAGGCTCTAGCAAGATCGAACAATTGTTGGCCATATAGATTTACATATTTATTTATTGCTTTTGTGGTTGCTTATTTTATAATTGTTATATAATAACCAACCTCACACCAATAATATATTTTAAAAGGAGTTTTAAAATATTAAAAAACAATCATAATAAAACAAGTTCTAAAAGGGGTTTTACAACTTGTCAAATTTTGTCTTTAAAACAAAGTTTGATTTAAAACAAATTATAATCAATCATGTATTGCAAAATTAAACTAAATTTGATTTTCCAAAGATAATAAACTTAATAGGTAACTATTAACTTGAAGTTGGTTATTTATATCGCGACAAACTTAGTTTTAATAGGTTATATAAAACTAAGTGTCCTGAGAGATGAAATGGTTCATCAAGTTGTCCCGATTAATATAGTAAAACTGGAATTTTACTCTATTAGGTAATATTTAAAATTAATCCCAATTTCAAAATCAATAGTCTATGTCATCCTACTTTAAGCCACACTTGAGGCATAGCTGTCTGTAGAGGTGGTCAAAAAAACCGGTTACGGAACCGGTTTGGCCGGTTTAACCGAAAACCGGTTTTTTAAAAACCGGTTTTTTTAAAAACCGGTTTGACCGGTTTACGTAACCGGTTTACGTATCGGTTATAAGTTTTGGACCCAAAACCGGTTTTATAACCGGTTATAAAAAAAACCGGTTTTTTTTAATAACCGGTTATTAAAAAACCGGTTAACCGGTTTTTAAAATAACCGGTTATTACCGTTATAAAAAAAACCGGTTAACCGGTTTTTTAATAACCGGTTAACCGGTTTAACCGGTTTTCGAACGTTACCAAACGGCCTTATAGCCGTTTTTTTGTGTTTTTGACCGTTTTTTAGCCGTTTTTTTTTGGTTTTTTTACCATTTTACCCCCACAAACATCTATATATAGTTTAGGTTGGGTATTGGTTAGATCACACTTGATTATACAACTCCAAAAGCTCTAAACGTTTATTTCATACGCGATTATACAACTCCAAACGCTCTTCTTTCGTAGTCGTTTATTTCATACTCGAGTATACCACTCTTAATTCGTAGTCGATTATCATGGCCTCCCAAAGTGCTGCTTCATCGGTCAACATGGGTGCCTCGAACACGGGAGAAACCGTCGTTCGGGTCATCCCCACGAAACGAAACCAAGATATTTGGCAACATTTCGACCTATGCGAAATGTCTAACGGAACCCAAAAAGCTAGATGCAAACATTGTTTGAAGTTTTATAACAAAGAAGCAAACTCCAGTTTAAGAGCTCATGTAGAAAAGCCCTCTTGCAAGGTCTTGAAGGACGAATCCGGAAGTAGTTCGCAGCCGGAGATGACGAATCAAGGAACGGTGTTTACGTACGACCTTGAAGCGGTACGTCAACAGTTTGGCAACTTTGTGATTCAACAATCACTTCCTTTCAACCACTTCGACAACCCTCAATTCACGCAGATGATGCAAACGTATGTTCAACCACGCTACCAACACGTAAGTCGTTCGACCCTTAGAAGAGATATGCTTAAAGCATGGAAAAACGCTAAATCCGAACTAATTTCATACTTTTCAAACTTACAAACTGGTGTGAACTTAACCACGGATGTGTGGTCGGTACCTAATGGTTCGCCCGACTCATACATTTGTGTGACGGCTCATTGGGTTGACCCCCGGTCGTGGCAAATGATGAAACGAACCGTTGCGTTTCAATTGTTTGATTACCCGCACACGGGTAGAAATATTTTTAAACTCTTGGATAAAGTCATTCGACAATACAAGATTGAAGATAAAATCTTTTCAATATCGTTTGATAACGCGTCCAACAATACGGCCGCGGTTGGCCATTTAAAATTAAAGTATAAACCTATCTGTGATGGAGCGTTTTTTCATAGCCGATGCATTGCACATATTATCAACTTGGCCGTGCAAGATGGGTTAAACGTGATCGAAACGCAAAGAAACAATTTTAAAAGAATGTTACGAGATGTTTTTAGCAACAATTCAACATTTTCAAGATACAAAAAATTTTGTGAAGAAGCTAACTGTCAATGGTTGGGGCCTAACTGGGATTGTCCAACAAGATGGAACTCGACTTGTGAAATGTTTGAGAAAGCCATCCAACAAAAACAATCGTTAATTGCGTTTCATCAAATTTTGTCAAATATGGGTAAATGTGCACCGTACGATCCTAGAAACTGGTTATTGATTGAGATCGTTACGGAGGTTCTTCAAATTTTTAAATCTTGCACAAGTAGTTTATCCGGGGTTTACTATCCAACAAGCCCCATTGCTTTACCAAAAATTGCTGTCATGTGCACAAAGTTGAGTGACCTTCATTGTAGGGGTGCACCTTATTTTGATATGGGTGTAAAAATGAAAGAAAAATTTAAAAAATATTTTCAAGAACTACCCGCTGTTTTGACCTGTGCTGCTGCGTTAAACCCTTGCATCAATGTTGGTGGTGTTGAAGCTTTAATAGAAAAAATTTGTGATGAGCTAGGGTTAAACGACGATCAAAACCCCTATTATAGCCAAACTTTAAAGAATAATTTCAACACCACCTTGGCAAACATGTATGATGTTTACCTTACAAGATACGGGTCGTCTTCCCAAATTCATGACTCGTTAAGAGCTGTTGCCCAATCCCAATCCCAAACCGACCTTGAAATGGGGATGTACTACATGATTTGGGAAGACGCCGGTAAACGTCAAAGGGTAAACACCCCAAGCAGTGAACTTGGAAGGTATGGTGGTACCAACTTTGTGAAACACATGACTCCGGATGAATTTAGAAGTCTTGATTTGCTGGCTTGGTGGAGAGGTAAGGAGGATGAGTTTCCGATCCTCGCCGCCATGGCCAAAGATTTACTAACGGTCCAAGCTTCCACGGTAGCTTCGGAGTCTGCTTTTTCTGTTTCTGGCAGGGTTATATCGATTAGGAGGACTCGACTCACTCCACCAGCTGTAGAGATGTCGATTTGCTACAAGGATTACTTGGACTCTTTAGACAGGGCACAACATCAACGCTCACTCGAGGGGGAAATGGACTATGAGGCGGCCTTGTATGAAGACGAGGTCAATCAAGGACACACTCAACCAATGACCGATGAAGAAGCCGCGTACGACGATTACCTAAGGAATAGCTCGGGATCGGGTAGCGAAGAAAATGAGTAACAAACATCAACTTGTTAATGTAATCGTGTCTAAACATTCTTTAATGTTTGTATTTTTGAGTTACGAATATGCGATAACGATTTAATGTTTGTATTTTTAATGTAAAAGCTATAAATGAAAGTTATGTGTTTTTAATCTTCCAAGCAAAGAATGCTAACAACGAAACCCTAAACCCTAAAGCAAAAAAAAAAAAAAAAAAAAAAAAAAAAAAAAAAAACCGGTTAACCGGTTAGACCGGTTTTTAAAAACCGGTTATAAAAAAACCGGTTTAATAACCGGTTCTAACCGGTTTCTAAACCGGTCCAAACCGGTTTGGCCGGTTTGAGTTTTCAGCAATAATAACCGGTTAATAACCGGTCCGGTTATTAACCGAACCGGTTTTTTTCTGGATAAAAAAAACCGGTCCGGTTAAAAACCGAACCGGTTTTTTCAAAAAAACCGATTTGTGCACCTCTAGCTGTCTGGAGACTAAGGTGGCATAGATGAGGCTAAACGTATGTACTTAGACAAGTGTTATCTTAATAGGCCTCATAACCGAGAGTTGTGTTTTATTCACAATTCGCAATTGTTGTCTGTCTGCCTAATCACTTACTAATGTTGTGTGCTACAACTGCCATTAGTAACTGGAAGCCAGATTCTCAAGTTCCTATTTTATTAATGTTATTGGGTCATTGATAATAGGATTAAAACATCAAAAATACTAATTAAATTATTTTTGCTTATTTAAACAGATGTCAACTGATAATAACTCCTCATTCACTCTCAAGGCTATTCTTGAGAAAGAAAAGCTAAATGACACCAATTTTCTTGAATGGCACCACAATTTGGGACTTGTTTTCAAGATGGCAAAAAAACACTATGTTCTCGATGGACCTGTTCCAACCGAGCCTGAAAACAATACTGCCGCCAACGAGGTTCTTGACAAGCATATAGACGACTCTGCTGAAGTCGCCTGTATTATGCTAGCCACCATGTCTTACGAGCTTGCTAAAGGCTTGGAAGATTTTTGTGCCTATGAGATGCTGGAGCAACTCAAGGGCATGTTCCAGAAACAAGCCCGTCAAGAACGTTATGACACCATGAAGCAGCTTATAAGCTGCAAAATGGAACAGGGATCACCTGTTAGTGCGCATGTCGTCAAAATGAAAGGATACATCGAACAGTTGAGGAAACTTGATTATCCCCTGTTAGATGAAATGGCAGCGAATTTCATCTTGAACTCTCTTCCCAGCTTTTACGACCAGTTCGTAATGAATTTCAACATGAATGGCTGGGTGAAGGTAATTTCGGAGCTTCATGGAATGCTCAAGATGACTGAGATGAATATTCCCACAAAAACCAATCAAGTTCTTATGGTTCGATCTGCTGGTGTCGTCAAGCCTAAACCCAAGAACCGGGGTCATAATGATAAAGGCAAGAAGAAAGTTACTGTTGCTGCCTAGTCTGCCACCAACACTAACAAAGGTGTTGCAATGGTACCACCGCCGCCTCCTGAGGAGCGCCAGTGCTACAAGTGCAACAAAATGGGAAACTGGAAACGTAAGTGTCCCGACTACCTTGCTGAGCTGAAAAGGCAGATGACCAATGGTGAAAGCTCCTCTAAAGGTATTTCTATTTACGTTATTGAACTTTTCACTGTCTCTAGCAACACATGGGTATTTGATACCAGATGTGGTTACCACATCGTTAATGTCTTACAGGAGTCTGAAAACTGGAAGAAGCTAAAACAAGGCAGCATGGAACTCATCATTGGTGATGGGAAGAGAGTCCCAGTTCTTGCAACTGGCACATATCGTTTTGCTTGTTCATCTGGCCTTGAAGTTACTTTGAATAACTGCTTGTTTGCACCTGGTTTGACCAGAAACATTATTTCCGTTTCTTTACTATTTGAACAAGAATTTAAGTACGCTTTTAATGGTATTGCTATTTCTGCCTACTTGAATGATATCTTTTATTTTGAGGCTAAACCTCGAAATGGTATTTATGAGATTGATGTTCAAATAAACAATGATGCATATAATATTTCTAAACGAATCAGATCTGGAATCAATGATACATTTCTATGGCATTGCCGACTTGGCCATATAAGCAAGTCACGAGTTAAGTGTAACATCCAACTTTTGTTAAATAATAGATAACAGAAAGTTTTGTTATTAACGGTGTGTCGTTAAGTTAGTTATGTGTTTAGTGTTTGGATAATATTTGGACTTGGAAGTGTGAGTGGGTTGTGAGGCCCATAACCCCCCTATATAAACCCAACCCCTCCACCCTTTCACCATTTTCTTTCTCTCCACACACTTTCACACACACCATAGAACACACATACTCTCTCAAGACCCGAATCCAAATCCGGGTTAAAGTAAGGAAGATCTTGGTGCTTAAAGTGTCTTCAAATAACAAGAATCACGTCCAGATCCTCGAGTCGTCTCGGATCCGAACCGAACCCGAAGCAAAAGGTAGGTTTCAGTTTAAATGGTTAAGTTTTTAGTCGGTTTCGACATGCAAACTGATAGGATGATAGATCGGGTTGTGAAATGTAAAAAAAACATAAACTTGGTGAGTTATAACCTCACGGGTATGTTATAGGACAAAAAGGTGATGTTCGGACCTCATAAAACACGGGTATACAAAGTTGGTACAACCCAAAACCCATAAAAAGGGTAAAATCGGGTCCTAATGAAGAGTCACGGAGTAAAATAGCTTTAAAATGGCAAAAAAAAAAAGAGATGTAAAAAAAATGGATTTTCCCATGAGAAGAGAAATTCTTCCATGAGAAGAGAAATTCCATGAGAAGTAAAATTCTTCCATGAGAAGAGAGATTCCATGAGAAGAAAAATTCTTCCATGCGAAATTCCATGACCCCCGTTAGTTTAGGGTTTCATTAGCATAGATATAAGAGATACTAGTAACAGATAATTGACACGCGTAATGTATTGTACAGTTAGCCGTGCACAACTAAGGAAGGGCATTACCATCAACGGCGAGAGAAACCGACTCCAGGTGAGTTTCTAGCCCCTTATCTGTTATGTTTTCGGGGCTGTGTGCATACCCAATTGATAGTTATTAATACACTTACCTTAAGTGGTGAGTGTATGATACGCGTATGATATGGGTATGATATATATATATATATATATATATATGATTAAGTATTGAATGTTATGATAGAATGTTTATACGAATGAATATACACACACACACACACATGATTAGAAGATATGTATAGTATGCACGTATGAAAATAAATGCATGAAAGAGTGAAGAGACAGGTATGGTTGTATGGTTAGTTGAGACAGAGGGACCAGACCCTAATAATATCTGAGACAGAAGGGACCAGACCCTAATAATATCTGAGACAAAAGGGACCAGACCTTAAAAATATCTGTGATGGTAGAGATGGTGTAGCCTATGTTATACCATAGGGGATTAAGAAAGAAAGTATGAGAGCACGAATGAATGTATGTATGTATGTATGTATGTATGTATGTAAAGCAAGTATGAAAGAAGTAATAGTAGTATCTTCGGATACGTATGAGTAAGAACATGAATGTATTGTATGTTAATTGATTAACTAGAACTCACTCAGCGTAGCAGATTTTTAGTATGCACACAGGTGAATAGGATGCGACGGGTTGCTTGAGGGAAGACACGTGGCAACAAAGTGAAGACTGGCATCGAAGAAAAGAAGATTCACGTGTCGTTTACGTTACCTTTTAAGACTTAATGTATTTTGTTTAAAAACAAGCACTTATGTTATGTAAGAAGGTTTAATATTATGTATTCTGCGAAAAGTTTTTAATTAACTCTGATTTTAGAACTGTGTTTATGAGTAAATCCAACGCCAAAGTAGGGATTCCGGGAACGGGGCCTTACATTAAGAGACTCCAATCCGAAGGGATTCTTGAATCCACAGGACCAGACTCTTTTGATGACTGCGAATCCTGCTTAGCTGGTAAACTCGCCAAAGGCTCCTTCACTCGTAAGAATGAACGAGCAAAGGATCTGCTGGGAATCATACATACTGATGTATGCGGTCCTTTCAGAATCATGTCTAGGAATCATGAAAGATACTTCGTTTCTTTTATTGACGATTATAGTCGATATGCCTATGTGTATTTCATGAAACACAAGCATGGAACCTTTGAAAAGTTCAAAGAGTTTCAAAATGAAGTGGAAAACCAACTCGGGAAAACTATTAAAATGCTTCGATCAGATCGAGGCGGAAAGTATCTCAGCTCAGAATTCATACATCATCTAAAGGAGCATGGAATTGTTTCACAGCTCACTCCACCCGGCACACCCCAACATAATGGCGTGAGTGAGAGGAGAAATCGAACCTTGCTAAACATGGTCCGATCAATGATGTGTAGAACTAACTTGCCTCACTCCTTTTGGAGCTTTGCCCTTCTGACCACCGCCCGCATTGTCAATCTAGTTCCAACTAAAAGGTAAGCAAAACCCCATATGAGATACGGCTTAGGCTAAAACCCAATTTGTCTTTCCTTAGAGTATGGGGATGTGATGCTTATGTCACTAGTGATTCTGACGATAAGCTCGATCCTCGCGGCGTAAAAGTTGTTTTCGTCGGATACTATAGCCAAAGCGGATATTATTTCTTCTATCTTGATACAAATGTGATTTCTATCAAAAGGAAGGGCCACTTTCTCGAGAAGGAAATTCTCGATCGAGGAACTATAGATAATATTGTCGATCTTGAAGAAATTCAAGGACTACAAACTATCGCTGAGGAAGTTGGAACGTCTTATCAACAAGTTGTTGTTGCTGATACATCGGACATAAACACAAGCGTTTGCAGAAGTAATAGGACTTGCGTACCAAATTCTGAATACCTATGGCATCTAGATGGTCCCGAAGTCCTCTTAGTAGCCGAGTCAAGCGACGAACCTTCTAATTACAAATCTGCTATCTTAGCTCCGGAATATGAGAAATGGCAAGATGCCATGAACACTGAGATGCAATCTATGCATGACAAACAAGTCTGGAACTTGGTTGAGCTACCCACCGAATGTCGGGCAGTAGGGAGCAAGTGGATTTTCAAAATGAAAACCAACATGCATGGAAATGTATACACCTATAAAGCACTGCTAGTAGCGAAAAGCTTTATTCAAACTCAAGGTGTTGACTTTGGTGAAACCTTCTCATTCATTGCTATGATCAAATCGATCAAGGTGTACAAATTGAATAAGTCCATTTATGGACTCAAACAAGCATCTCGCAGATGGAATCTTTGTTTTGATTAGAAAATCAAAGAGTTAGGTATTGTCAAAATGAAGATAAGTCTTGTGTTCATAGAAAGGCTAGTGGGAGCACTATATCATTCCTTATCCTGTATGTGGATGATATTATGATCATTGGAAACAACATTCTTGTCTTAAAAAGGTTAAGCACTGGTTGGGATTTTGTTTCGCAATGAAAGATCTTGGTGAAGCTACCTATATTCTTGGAATAAAGATCTACCGGGATAGGTCTAAGTGGCTTCTGGGGCTAAGTCAAAGTACATACATAGACAAGGTAATGACACGCTTCTCAATGGATAACTCCAAGAAAGGAGCTGTCCCTATGGCTAAAGGAACCGTGTTGAACAAATTGCAATCTCCAGCAACGGACATTGAAACTAAGCACATGCAAGCAATTCCATATGCTTCAACGATTGGTTCTATCATGTATGTTATGTTATGTTATGTTATGTTATGTTATGTTATGTTATGTTATGCACTAGACTTGACATCTCGTATGTGTTGAGCATGACTATTCGTTTTCAGCAAAATCCTGGCATTGACCATTGGACTTTAGTAAGAACATTCTTTGGTACCTGAAAAGGACCAAGGATATGTTCTTAGTGTTTGGAGGAGTGGAAGAAGAGCTCACTGTAAGGTGTTACAATGATGCTAGCTTCCAGAATGACCGAGATGTTTCTCGCTCACAGTTTGCTTGGATGAAGAAATTCATAGCCCACCTCGACCTGGGTCCAAGTTTTCGGAAACCGATCAACGTAATCTGTGATAACACAGGAGCCATTGCTCAAGCCAAAGAGCTCGGATCTCATCACAGGGCCAAGCACATTCTAAGTAAGTTCCATTATATACGGGATATACTGGAACAAGGAGACATCATAATAAGCAAAGTATACACATATCAAAACCTAGCTGTCTCGTTCACTAAACCGATGACTCTGGACAAGCATGATCATCATAGAGATGCAATCGGTCTTAGATTAGCTAGTAGTTTGTTTTGATTTAGTATTTGGACGTATGAACATTTCATGCAGTTATACTTTTAAGTTCACTTTTGATTTAATGGTTAAATGCAAATGTTGTATAATATAACTGTGTTCAATTTTAATACGTTTAGTCCATGAATATTGTATTCTAAATTATCCGTAGTCGGTCAGACTCGTGGGAACGACTCTGAATTAAGACTATTCTGACTTTGGACTCAAGGAGTTGACTTCAAAAATCACAGACCTCATCATGAATGACGTTGGATGTAACTCACATCAAATCATCTTCATGGATCTTAGTCATAAGATGTTTTGGTATTGGTATACTCATTTAGTATCCTTAGACCTGAGATACATATTAGAACTTTCGTTTACTAATGGCTATTCTTTGATCAGTGTCAACCGCTGTCGCGTAACTGCCTGCCTTAAAGGCATTGGTTGGGAATAATCTGAAGTTCAGTGGAGTTGTATGTAATCAAGATGGGATTATGTACTCTTACATGATATGTAACAGTTAGACATCTTGGCGTCCTCGTTGATTCAAACTGGAGAAGTGTGAGGCCTCACCCAAACTTACTGTGTGTTTGATTGGACCACTTTGATTCTAGATCGAGAACAATAACGATTGAACGCCATATGAGATTGAATCTGATCCATGTCTCATTGTTCAATTGATATCTTATATGGAAAAGACAAATGACGACAATTACCGTAAGCACATTATCTTGCAATAATGTATTCCAAGATGTTTTGGTTAATGACTTTAAAATATCTTAACTTGTTGGGGGCAGCCACGTGTAGCTAGAGCACCGCTGGCTGTCAGCGTTGAGGAACTTAACCAAAACCGTCCAAGTGGGAGACTGTTGGATTTATGGACTAGTTCGGGTAAGTCAACGCAGCTGATCAAGTTATGACTCGTAAGAGTTACACCTTGGGCAACGAATAATAAACCCGCTTAACTAGCTTAACCGGTAATGACGATATATTTATTATTTATAATAGTTATAAATAATATGGTTTATTTACTAATTAAATAAACTGGTTCGGGCTTTAAACAAGAGTTGGAACGAGTTGGACTTCAAGGCCCGTTTATAGTTTTATAGGTATTATATATAATTATGATTTATATAATCATAATGAGAGAATAATAACCTAATACTACAAAGGGTTTGAAGAACAAGAACAGGAGGCCACGAAAGTCAACAGTGCCCTTTTCTATTTTTTCTTGTTTCTTGTGCAGCAAGCAAAAGAACACCACCGGTGCTTCGTTCCTACGAGACCGGCCACCGCTGCTGCTCACTCCACACGCACGCCAATTGTTCCACCGAGCAGGTCCGCTCCTTCCGCCGCACCTGCTCGCTTTCGCCGCTACTGTTACAGCCCGGTGCTGCAGCAAAGCCGCCACCCGTTGTTCAGTTCGTCGACTAGTGCTCGTTCGTTGAACCTCGGTGTCTCAACCGGTTATTCATTAACCGAGGTATATATTATCTCATCGGTAGTTAATAATATATTATTTAATATTACTGTGCTCGTATGGTTTTGTAACCGGATCCTGTCGGGTTTAGTTTCGGTAATGATTACTTGTTTATAGTCCGCTGTGCATTTATTAATTAATAGGATTAATTATTATTTGTCACATTTATTGAACCGGGTTTAATAAATAAAATTTTGACTGATCACCACTGAAACCCAACAAATTCAACATGGACGAACACTGAAAACTAAAACTTATATTAAAGGAGACAAGCAACAGTATATACCTCAAATAGCAATCAACGATTACCTTTGAATGGTTACAAATCGGGTTTAGATGTTGAATCATTATCAGTGGAGAAGAGCAACCGAAAGTTGAGAGACAACGATGAACGATCGGTGAACGAAATTGAAATGGGGCAGGGTATATAGTTGTGAATCGGTGATATTGGGTTGGAGTGATGGTAGACTATCAGATTGGTTAGGGTTTCAGGATTGAACGGAGGAGATAAAAGGGTTGATGATTTATAGGTATTGTACCCACTGTCTATCCTATTTGAGATGTGACCCGTGTAAGGGTTAAACGGGTTCAAACCGGGTTAAATTAATGAGACTTCAGTATTTGACAAATCAATCAATCTGGCGACTCTATAGAGGGTGGAAGCAACCAGAACACGACACAAAGGATTTTAGGGAAGTCAATTATATATTACTAGATTTTATCCCCCATATTACGGGGGGTATTTTACATTATTCGTTTTTAATATTTATATATGTATATTTGGATTTTAATTTTATTTATTGTAAGAAAGTTAATAATTAATATACTTGAGGTTTAATGATGAAATGCTTTCATAAATAAATGATATGTTATAATTCGGTTTAAAAGCTATCTGGGTTTGGTGATACTTATTACCCGTTTATTTTCTTTATTATAAAATCGTTTCTTAATTATAAATAATATCTTTTTTTAAAATAAATAGGATATTAATGTTTAGTATATTTCTATTTTATAGGATTTTCATATCAAATATTTGATGAGATTATTTTTTAATATAATGAGATGTTATAACTGTAACATTTCGGATTTTCCAAACCCGTATTCGTTTACGAACGAAACATTTTTAGATCTTCGTTAGTATTGAAAATCCAATATTTATAAGTAAATAAGTTTTCTAATGTTCACTTTAAGCCCTTGTACTTTAATTAATGTTCAAAACCAAATTATACCAAAACTAGTTCAAGTAATGATCAATTAACAAAGTATAGGGACCATTATTGTAAAAAATTGAAACTCCGCCCTTGGTTCACCAGAGCGCCATGAGGTCGGCTTCCCATCTGCCGTCGCACGCCGCCATGAGACCCCTGTACAGATCGTTTAAACTCTAATTCGTTTTCTAGTTCATTTAAGATATAAAATCGATTATATTAGGTATGTTTGAGTGAATTAAGGACCAAGTGAACATAATACAACTAAAATACCATTCCCAATTCGTTTCTTACTGCCCAAGATCAGATCTTTATGAATCTTTTTATGATTCTTTCTTTTAAACCATATTTACTTGCTTAAACGGGCCAAAAAGCCTATAATTAGTTCGGTTTAGCTATTCCTATATAAACAAGTCATAACCATCTGCTGTAAACTTTAATCAAACCCTAAAGAACATCCCTCAGCCGTCTCTAGCCTCTTCCATCTTGTATTCCCTTCAGTTTTTTGGTGTTTTGTTGAAGAACCGTTCATATCCGTTTGACTTTGCAAATTCAAGAACCTTTGACTTTCGTTTCTCATCAATCCTTTCACTTTCCGGGTAAGTTGTAAACTGTAAAATCATTCATACATATTCCTTAGTCAATAACCTTCAATAAATTTCGGTGGTTGAAGGGTGTTGACTGGTCAATTGCTTTAAAACCCAATTAAGGGTAAAACAGTCAACAAGTTTGACTTTGCGTTTTCTCATGCTTCTGTTCGGATTCAACGTTCGGTCCGGAAGACTTTTATTCTCCGAACGTGATTTTAAGGTTACTTCCCAAAACCCGACTTCCGAATCGCTGTTCGGATTCTGGTCAGTACCAGCTCGCTTAAATCTTAAATTCAACATAACTAGAGTTCTACTCATCCGTTTGGATTGATTCCAGTGGCATTAAGTTCGTTTTTATTTATAGTTTCATATCACAAAGTTTCAGGTTCTGATCAGTTATCTCGTTTGACGCGTATTGGACGACTCGATTATCCGTTGACTCGTTTATTCTTAATTATACTCACTTGCCTTTAATCTAAGGTGAGTTTGATCATTTCCCTTTTTATACACTGTTTTTTAACGTTTTGGTACATATGCGTACTTACTCATATTTTCTATTCTAAACATATATACTCAAAATCGCAAACATAATTATTCTGTGAATATCAGTTGAATGCTATTTGCTAATTGCTACATGTTTAATTGTTTAATTGATAAATTTCGGAGAGGTCCAACATCTCCCCTTGTAGAGGGTTCTAATTAGTATGATTATATGACCGTCTTAGTAATCGGAGCCCGATTCGGTTGGCGAAGGTAAACCGACAATTTATTCATTGTAATCAATGCCCGATTCTATTGGCAACGATTCATTGGCCCACGAGTACAACTTGGTTTTGGTTTATTAAGGTTTGATTGATTATTACCACATAGATTGGTTTGCACATTTAACACTTATCATTTATTATTTATTTATTATATAACTATTTGTTGTGTCAAAATTGGTGATCATCTCACTCAACATGTTTGTTGACAAAACTCCATTTTCTACGCATATGCAGGTTGTCTGAGTCGAAGGATGGATACTTAGAAAGACCTTAGGGTTATATTGAAGACAAACTTGAATTTAAATGAGTATATGCATTTATTTGAATTATTTTGTAATGTTCGTAAATGTGTGTGTATATCTGAATTAAAATAATTAATTAGATATTGTCACTTTTATATTATGATAGTATCTTCGAGCTGTGAACAATCGGATCACGCCCCGGCATTTCCGCCTTAGGTTGGGGTGTGACAATAACCAGTTTTAGAGCTATCTGGGTTTGGTGAGACATTTACCCGTGAATTCGGGTCAAATGCGTGATAAGCCTTCATTTACAAATAAAGCAATCTGATGGATTGAGAGAATTGTTGTTTTACATTTTTCGTTTTTTAATATTTATTTTTTGGATTTTATTTTTCTTTATTGTAATAAAGTTAATAATATACTTAGGGTTTGATAATGAAAGGGTTTCATAAATAAATGATATGTTATAACCCATTTAAAAGCTATCTGGATTTGGTGACCCATGACCCGCTTATGTTTTTTACTATAAAATTGTTTATTAATTATACAGAATATCTTTTTCTTTTTAAATTGGATATTAAATTTCAGTATATCCCTATTTTATAGGATTTTCATATCAAATAAATTTTAAGATTAATTTTTAATTTAATGAGATGTTATAACCCGTTTAAGAGCTATCTGGTTTTAGTAAGACCCATACCCATGAATTTGGGTTAAATCAATGAGAGGCCTCCATTTAAAAATCAAGAAATCTGGTGGCTTCCATAAAGGGGGGGAGCGACCACATCGCGACACATAGGATTTTAGGGTTTTCGTTTATATATATTATAGTTAAACTAGGTTAGAACCCTTGTGATACACGGGTTGGGAAAAAAGATAAATAGACAAAACAACCATTTTTCATAATTTTAACAAAATTAAAAATATAAAATTTTAAAAATAAAAGCAAATTATCATTTATCTATTACTCGAATCTAACTTTTCAGGTTGGACCCATGAATAAAAACCGTTTAACACCCATAATCTAGTCACCATGGATTTGAAGCCGTAATATTTAGGTGTTGAACTTCTGTTCTACATAACTTGTGAATACCTGTTCATAATAAAAACACATGTCATAAGATTATTACAAACAAATGAAGAAATTATAGCTTTACACTGCATTAAATATCCATCAAACTTTGCTGCTAAATATATTCATTCAAATGTGTTTACACTGGCTTTAAGAACCTATTTCATCGTAGTTTTATGAATACATAGGCTTTAAGAACTTGTTTCATCACAGCGTAAATAGAGTTGAAGCTTATGTTAGTGAACTTAACTGAGTATGTGTACAAAACCTGAGTATAGATATAGTATAATCAAACCCAAATAATCGGTTTCACTGACCATAGAAAAAAAGTCAACGTTGCACTTTTATGGAAGAAGTTGGTGATGAAACTGACATATATTGTATCAAGAAATTCTTAAAATATTCATCAACTGCAAATATTTTAGGTAAGTTTAAATCAATAAATACTTAAAATTACGTGTTCTAATTTAATGGTAAATTCAAATTTTAAATAGAAATCGAAATCAAAACTTGAAGTTAAAGGTCAAACATCAATGTCAATAATAATTGTAATTATCATATTTATACTTTCGTAAGTTAACAATTTATTTTTTAAGAAAACTTAGCCAATAAACTATAAAACTATAAACAAAATACCTAAATAACAAAATAAGACGTTAAAATTGATTAAAAATCATCTCTCGAGCTATACGTACTCTAATGAATAATAAAGATGGTCATATTGTTAGCAAAAATCTAATTTATATGTTATCAAACTGGGTTAAATTAGATCATCTAGCAAAAAAGATTTAAAAGTAACAACATTTATATCTTTTAACACTAAAATGTAAAAGAAAAAAATCACCTTACAAAAGCCTCTATTGTTAAGTTTCACGCATAGCTTTTGAACTCCCAACTATAGATGAAAAACAACATTTAAACAAATATATAATACTTAACTACTAAGAAAATAATTATATGCATATGTAAAAGCCTATAAATGTGTGCTTTGATTCTTTAATTTTACTCCATCATGTCAAATTTATCGTACATTATTTTTTGCTATAACAAAATACAATAAGTAAGCTAATAAAGACCACGAACAAATAAACATTTGGTTGGTTATGTATGAACACACTGCTATTAACCGGTCGATTTAAAGAAAGATTTTTATTAATCGATGCAAATCAATAAATATTACATTAAAATTATTTTAAATATTACATTTAAAGTTGCTACTATGTTCAAATGAGATCATAAACTTGCTACTATAAAAAGTTGGTTTTTAGTAAAAACATAAATGTTTTCATAACATTAGAGCATTTCACATATCATTTAAAATAATAAACTGGTTCATAATAAATAGTTGTTACTTGAAGTGTTGTAAAGTTGACACCTTACATGGTGTAATACTTCAAGAAGAACTTGCCAATCCACTCTAAAACATGTAAAATTTCTAACTAAAATACTTGTTTAACATTATAAGAAAAAATTTAATCGATTTATTAACAGAGATGGTCATACTCAATAACATTAAAGCATTATTTGAAGACAAAGTATTCTAGAAATAAGGCATTCATCACATCATATGAACAAATTATCATCTAATTAAGATGGCCCCAAAATCCATTATTTTTAACCATAGATAGAATCATAGCAAGAGATGATATATATGTCAAACTAAAAGAATGAAAATATCCAACACCTTGTGCAGCTGCATATAAATCATAAGATAAACATTAAGCCTTAAGATGCATCCCACGTGGCCAGGTCTAAAATAAGTAGCGAGAATTTTGATCTTTAAAACAAAAAATTAGAAATTCTATGTTTTTAGGTTAACATATCACTAAAATCAATTAGCGGCATACGAACATACAATCTAGTAACATGGCCAAGATCTGGAATTTTAGGGCTTGTTTATAAGGAAAATAATGAATTACTGTAAATGCTTCAAAACAAATGTAGGGTTCTCATAATTAAAAGGTACTTGCTGATGCAAAATTGTTGGCATTAACAACTTTAAACCAGAATATGATGATGGACGATTGTTGCACACGATGGATGCATATAAATATGATTGTAATACCTTTTTTGTTCAAGTTGATAAACGACGTTTGCGGAGAGATAATTTTATGGTTTGTTCAGGTTTTGAGTGGAACTATTGTGATTGAAGAACAAAGGGTTTTTTTTTTAGAGGACCACGATTTTTGTGTTAATAAATAAATAATGAAAGGAATTAATGTGAAAATTCCATGAGTTTTGTTGAAAAGTAATTGGAAAGATTAAATTTTGAATTTAAATTAATTAAAAAATATAGAAATTGTCATGTGACATTTTTAAGAGATCTTGTTAATTTTAAAAGAGGAATGTTTCTTAAAAACCATTCTTTTATTATATAGGTAGGTAGGTAGATAGAATATAGATACAGATATATAATTCGGTAACCTAATTATCTAAATATATATGTGTGAAGGGTTATGTTCAAATAAGAAGTTTGATTTTCCTAAAAAGGCTAAGAAGAAGGGTATTTTAGTCTAATACCTTAATATTAAAACTCACTTACTTTAATTTCAAAATTCACTTACATTAATCTCAAAAAACCACTTACATAAAACCCACTTATATCTTCACTCATTTTCTACAACCACCACCGTCACCACAACTGTTACCCACCTCGCCGGAAAATTTCACCGGAAAAGTCGTCGGAAAGTCATCGGAAAACAATCCCAGGGAAATTTCACCCAAAAAATTTACCGAAAAACAGTCACCGGAAAACGGCCGTAGAAAAAACACAATGCAAAACACTATGAATAAAAAACACAATGACAAAAACACAATAAAAAACATAATGTAAAAAACACAATGGAATAAAACAATATGAAAAAAAAACACAATAAAAATACAATTTTTTAACACAATTTTGTAAAACACAATTTTGGTAAAACAAAATTTGTAAAAAAACCCACTAATTTTTTTATATAACTATATGGCACTCATATAAAAGATAAAAAACACCCGTTATTATGGTGAATATGTTTTTCAATAGAAATGCCGTAAAAAAAGTTATTGCGTTTTAAAATGATTGAGGTATTTGACATATGCCTTAAATGTAGAGAGAGAAAGTTAGCAAATGTGTTATTCCTTTTATGTCATTCCACATTTGATTCCCCTGCAAACTAATTTCAACCATCCATATTCAAATTAATAGACTAGATTACTTTTTATTCTTTTCTTCAAAAATTATACCTCTTATTATAACCTAGCCCTAGAAGTGAAAACTTATTTTAGTATTCATCAATCAACTATTGTTATTTTTATACTCAAAATTTACCCATTTCCTAAATGTAATTCGTTAAATGACGTCTATAAATTAACTCCAAATCTTATTATACAACTGTCGGCAACAAGAAAATATAAATTCAGTTCTCTATCAGGATCAGGTCATGCGTAAATATAATTCGTTAAATGACGTGTATATTATTGAGTTGTCTTTATTGACTTCATAAAAGTCTCAAAATATATGGTTAATGCCTTAATGGTTATGAATCCCGTCATAACCTAAGATTATGTCAAAGATTGTTGTCAAAAGTTAGCTTGTTTATGTTAGCTTAACATTGACGCATTTGCAGGCTGGGATCAAACAAATTTATTTCTCTACTTCGAACAAATAATATATGCATTATTATTCATTAACATTTAACAGATGGATTTTTTCTTTTTTCCTAAATTCCAATAAAATAAAAAAAGACTCGGTTTCCTAAAAAAGTAAAGAAAGGTCACTAGAGTTTTGGCATATGAAAATTAGTAATTAAAATAACAACTTTATAAATTGTCTTTTAATTTTAAGATTTAGTTAGGATAATAAATTCGGGTGAAATTTTGATCCATAGCATGAAAAGTAGGTTGGTCTCGAACTCGTTAACAGTCCCAAACTACGTGTTTGAGTGAAAAGTCCCAAACTACGTGTTTGAGTGAAAAGTCGGGCACGCTAGTTGGATT
This sequence comes from Bidens hawaiensis, assembly GCF_021521415.1. Lineage (NCBI taxonomy): Eukaryota > Viridiplantae > Streptophyta > Magnoliopsida > Asterales > Asteraceae > Bidens > Bidens hawaiensis. Next base: position 490,220 of record NW_027491292.1, on the reverse strand, counting down.
GTCTTTTGGGTTTTGGGTGTAACTGGATGGGTCGGAATAGGAGACTAATGCGTCCGGCATTCGTTAAGGCGACTGTATAGTTGTTCGGTGGTTGTAATTTTGGTGTGTCTAACTTTTTTTTCTAGCTCGTTTATAAATAAATAAATATTTTGTTGGTTGTTAAAAAAATCATTCACTTATTAATGGATCTGAAATGTATTCTCATTAGCTTTAGAAACCCGTGTATTACACGGTATAAGTTAATGTATAAATTACAATGAATAATTTAATACAAATAAAATAAAAGATAATTAAGTTTCTTTTTATTATGTAAAAAATGCATTACATATATAGTCGCTTTTTATCATTAAATGTATTTGGATTTTAAATTGAGAATGAGTTGTTCTACCATCGGCATACAATAATGAAGCAATGCCACCGGAAGCACTATTTAAAACAATGAGGCACTTAGATCTGAAAGATGTAGTCAAAATCTTTCACAAAAATGTTTTTCACTCCACATCCTAAACACTAAATCCTAAACCATAAACCAAAAAAGACACCGAATTCTCCTTTTTAAACAGCTTTCATGATATCCTTATAAACACATTATTGTTCAACTGTCACAATAGTTTTATACTAAATATAAAAAAGACACCAGATTTTCCTTTTTGAACAACTTTCATGATGTCCTTATAAACACACTGTTGTTCAACTGTCACAATAGTTTTATACTAAATATAAAAAAACTGGAAAATTTGTCTATGATTTTTAAGACTTATTAAACATTGAATATTTATAAAAACTAAACAAAATTATTATAGTTTTTTTCAATATGAAGATGTCTCAAAAATTAAATGTTAGTGCGCTCTTTAAACATAAACTCTTTTATATACATTTTAATTTTAAAGAAAATATATTTATGACACGTAATCTACCTATTCAAAAAAAAATGTAGACACTTGTCATCTTTTGGTTAATTCTCATAATTTTTCCCCTCCAAAACTAATATACCATAATATATATGTAATAGATCAATCATTATTCACTTTCCTTTTGCACTATATTTATATAATATCTATATATTTTTATAAATATAAATATTAACATATTATTTTACTATATATTTCAAAATATTTGGTGAATTCTAAAAATCAACAACAAATCATGTTTTTCAAATGAAAATTGTTTCGGGTTTGTTGTGAAACTTAAAATTTGATTTTATGGGTCAAAAGTTGATAAATAAATTGTTTGGTACAAGTTAACTATATTTAGGTCAAAATTTTGTTACGGGTGAAAAATGAAAATTTTGAGTATTTTTAAAAGTTTGAGAATGCAAACTACATTTATTGTCAAATTTGTTATGGGTTCAAAATGTTGACTTGAAAACCTTAAAAGTATGAAAGTTAAAATTTTATACACGATTCGGGTTTCAAATTTATTTTTAAGGGTCTTTTTTGAAATAATCAAAAGGTTTGGGATTTGGCAAATTGACTATTTTTCCTTCAACTATTAAATTTAAGAAAAGATTGTCTGTCAATGCTTCTAACTTTTATCAAATTTGAAATATTTTTATCAACATTAATTTTTCCTTCAATAGTGATCAAAACATTGTATGGAAAGCATGCCATGCAAAACTATGCTCAAATAAAACAAAATATTCACAAAATTGAATGGGTTAACATGTTATTTTTTATGTTATCATTATGACAAAGTCAATAAACTCTCTGAAACTTATCAAAAAAATTTTCATGGTATAGCTAAAAAAACATAGTTTTTGAAGAACATTCATCGTTACAATTTAATGTTCTATTTTCCTTTGATGGGTGATAAATTGATAAATATATCAATAAAGGTAACGCTGCTTTTGTATTTAGGCTGAGTGGTTAGAACTACTATCGTATGAGAGGTCTTATTTCCTAAATTGATTCATAACCAAAATTCTTTCAATTATACATATATGATACCGAGAATGAATTTTTTAATAGAAGGAAACATTCTCGGGTACATTTTTGCACGGACATTTTTTTTTATTAAGTTCATTTAAAAAAATTATTTTATAATATAAATAAAATCAATTTGTGTACACATACTAATGATGTAAAACTCCCGAGTAGGCGGCCGAGTACTCCCCAATTACTCCCCGCCTAGATCGAGTACTCTCTGCCTCGGCCGAGTACTCCGTAGGTATTTTTCGAGTAATCCCCGACTACTCCCGAGTACTCGCAACTCCCCAGTCGACCGCCTAACGACTTTTACAACCTTGACACATAGTATATATATACAATCATAGATGTAATATATTTTTTTCATATACGCTATGTAATTATTTGTTTTACTTGTAATTTTATAATTTGAATTATCACGTGTATGACACGGACTCTAAAACTAGTTATTATATATATATTAATATTTTTTATATTAAGTATGTTTACAATATAATTTATAGCATTAATAATTCAATCAATAGAGATTGACCAATTAATACGGTATGTTGAATTTATAATCAATACTATATTTAAAACCAATATATTTTTTTTCCATCAATAGAAGATAATTGATTTGGGCGGGAATTTAATAGCGAGAATTAACCTCAAAATGTCACGTGTCCAGAATTATTTTCTTTTATTAGTATAGGTAGATTCTTTTGCGGGCGCTATTTATCAAGATTTTGTATGCAGAAGATGTTAGAGTGAAGCCGTGAAGGCCATAAAAAGTTTGCTATTAATGGAGATTACGAATGCATACTAATATGAACTTGTTTAAAGAAATTCAAATTTTACGAAGGCCATAAAATCATGTTGCTTTCACGAGTGAAGGTAATACCAAATCTACATATTAGCAAATTCAAATTTTATATTATAGCTATGTGTTGGAAATCAGGCCCTTGATTGAACACACAAACACGGGATTGAACAACTTGTTCGACTCTTTTTATTATTATAAAACCAAGCACACAAATTACAATACCCCTAACCATCTATTTATACTAAACTAACAACTTGTGAAACAAAAAAAATTATTCTAGGAAGCTAAATAACCCAGAATATTCTTCTCATACTAAAATAAATATATTAAAAAGCTTTCACTTAGCCCTTTCAACTTTCTCAATAACCTGTTTCAGGATTAACTTCTAATACTATGCTCAGATACTAATTTTTTTGTTGTTGTTAAGATTGCTTAGAGCTCGAACGAAACGATGGACGTACTGGTTCTTGAGATCGGCAAGGATCTATGGATGGTGATGTGATGACGAGTTATGTGTTTTTGTTCATAACCATAGTGTTTTAGTTCTTTATTGTTGTGTGTATTTTCTGTTCAAGGTGTTTTAGTTTATAGTTTGGGTATTTTCGGTTTACGATGTTTTAGTTTGTGATGTTGTTCATTGCATGTTTTAGTTCATACGAATCATGGATCAAGCTTAAAGTTTACGATAAGTGTGTGTTTGCGTATTTTCAGTTCATGGTGTTTTACTTCTTAGTTTGTGTATAACATGTCCACATTGTTTTAGTCATGATGTTAATTTGTTCTTTGATGTTCACTGTGTTTTAATTCTTTTGTGTTATGATGTAAAAAAGGATTCAAGAAAGAAAAGCCAACATATTGCGTTTTAATTCATAATTTTCAGCATATTATTCATTAGATGCTAGATAGAAAATCAACATATTGTGTTTTAGTTTATGATGTTTTTCATAGATGTTCATAGTCTTTTAGTTAATAATTAGCATTAAGTTGTGTATATCATACGATTCACTATGTTTTAGTTTATGTAGTCGTGTTTTAGTTCATAACTTAGATTAAAATTTTGATTTAGATATATATTTTTAGTTCGTTGTGTTTTAGTTACAATTTTAATTAAGTACTACTAAATTAAAATGTTGCATTTAATTATTACAAAAAATTAAATCTCAGACGAAAGACGATTATACACTTCTTTACTTTAAAAACACGGCCCAACATACAACTCACCGCAACTAATCAATCTCAACTTTTTTTTTGAACGACCAACAAAGATTAATATATTAAAACTAGCAAGAAGCTAGAAAAAATACAACATCAAAGTACCAAACAAGAAAGAACACCCATATATAAACCACCCAACTTTACACTTTAAATCGACACCAATTCTCCTAAAGGAACCCCAAAACTTTTATTTCCTCCATCAAGCCCGATAGATATATGGGAACCCCGTCATGGACAAGGGCATTCCTTTTCTTCCATAAGCACCACGTCACTATTAGACAAACCATTTGAAAAACTTAAGCTTTGTCCTTAGAAAATTCCGAGAACTTGTGAAGCTCCAACAAATCCCGAAAACTAACCAACAAAAATGTGGGCACTTTACACCAAGGTGAGATTACGCTCCACAATGATTGAGCAAAACCACACGAAATAAAAATGTGTTCCATTGACTCTTCTAAATCACCACAAATCGGGCACAAAATCGAACTAACCGGGATATTCCTTTTTATCAAAGCATCCCGAGTTGGTAGCCGGCCAAGGGCAGCCCGCCACGCCACAAATGAAACCTTCCTTGGAACAAACCGGTTCCACTCGAACACGAACTCGGGCTCTGAATAAGCTTTCCGGAAGATCTTTTCTTTGATATTTCAAATCGAGAATTCACCAACTTCAACTCCTAACCAAACCACTTTATCATCCCCATGTCTCAACTTAACACCTTGGCATAATTGAAGCCTCTAAACTCCTCAACCTCCGCAATTCCGACCGGCTCGCGACACCAATCCCAATTCCCACATATCCATTCGTCCATCATAAACAACCAGTCTACCACCTTGCATCTTTATTTTTCTTTTTCTATTGAAAACAAGTTGTCTAATCAATCTCAACTATTAATACAGTAGATTGAATGACATAAATATCTTCCTATACCTTTTGGACACTATCCCCTTTTAGCCTAACTGAACCACTTAAATAAATATATAAATATATATTATATATATTGATTATAATGTAAGGCTAAGTATAATATGAAAACCTATTTGATTTGTGAAAACTCTAAAAACCAATTCTCAACTACATGTTTTTAATTAATATTTAAATCTTGCGGTTCACAATTAAAGTGAATAAAAAATGTAAATATAAATATAACTTTTTCTCTCTCCTGAAAACATATATAAAAATTAGTAAAAAAATGTTAAAAAATAGTAAAACATTTTTTTTTTGATGTTTCGATGTTTTGTATTAAATGTTACAACATATATTACATGTAACAAAAAAAAACGATGTTACATAGTGTTTTCGCGAGTTTTCACAACTCAAATGAGTTTTCATTTTAATCTTACCCTATAATGTAAAACTTATATATTGGTTATATGAGTTGTGGATTTTGTTATGCCCTCAGTTGATGCCATGGCAAGCAGCGAACACCGTCCCAGTGTTATTGAGGCCGCATAGCGGTAAAACTGTTGAGGAAATTTTAGTGATGAAATTGTCGCTCTTATTATCTCTCTCCTTTAAAGCAATTTTTTTCTTTCAAATATATTTTATAACATAAATTGGGGATGAATCTTGAATAGAAAAAACCGGATAGAAAAGAAGATGGGAAACCACATGCATAGAAAATAAATTGATGGCTAAAAATGGTGGGGTTTTGGTAATATTATATATTTAATATATGTTTTATATTTTATCTTTTTTGAACTTTAATTATATGATATTATTAAAGAAATAAAATATGAAATTTAGGTTCACTACCGGCTACGTAACTTCAAGTTTTAATTTCTTAATTTTATGTTTATCTAGACTACGTATAATCAATGTTTTTATTAATTAGTTGGTAATGCTTTTATTAATTTTAGTTATAAATGTAATTTTATTTATATAAAACAAATTATCATGTATCACACAACATAACAAAAATCAGATCATCTTGTTACAACACAAAAAAATTCACTGCCTTTTCTGAACTTAAGTAATATCATATTGTTACAACACATAAATCATATATCTTATATTATTTCTTGTTACAGCCCAAAACAATTCCCAGCCTTTAGCTCCTGAACTTAAAGCTTTGATTTATTTTTCTTGTAGCCCATCATCTTTGACTTATATTGTGGTTCCATTGTCTTCCCACAATTTCCATACCTTTTTTCTTTAATGTTAATGCTTTCCTCCTACTATTTACGTTAAACCGTCATTGCCAGGGATCGAATCCTGGACCTCTCACCCAAAGACCAAAGCCTTTACCATCCCACAATTTCTATACCTAGTATGTCATCAGAAAAACCTTTTTACTTTTTAACATACTAGGTATTATGTAACCTGAAAAATATAGGAGACCGGGATAAATAAACCTAATAACAATAATATTATGTACTCTGAAAGATATATTCGAATAACCAACCAGCAACAGTGACGATTTTGATGAACGGTCAATATAGTTTTAAGCAAACAAAAATGGAAAAATCTTATACCTTTGATCTTCGGTGCGTTGTGAAATTAGTTTGAAATGATACGTGAAGGATGAAATTAAATGGATTGGAATCAATATTGATCTTCTACAAATACTTAGATAACTATTAAACTGATAAAGAGAGAAACTTGGATTTGCATAGATTGAACGCGAATATTGAAAATACATTTATTTTAAATTACTAAAAAAACTCCCTTGCAGGAAAGTTAGCAAATAAAAAATGAGAAATTTTTATGATTGGTCGATGATAATTCTCATAGTTTTTAAGTTAATGGGTGGTTTTCATTTGAACCATCCTTTATGGGAGGGTTCAAATGAGAACCATTTCCAAACTTAAAAACTATGTGAAGAAACACTAACCGGACCCCGGGCAGATTACGGATAACCTGGGGGTTAGATAGATGTTTTCCACGAGGGGTTAGACCCAGAGAAGATGGTTCTTCTAATAACCTGCAAAACAGACACCGTGAGCTTGTCACTGAGAAGGGGGGGGGGGTTCCTCCTTGTGACCACCCTCCGGCGTGAGAATCAGACTAGATTGCGCTTTAAATATAAATGTATATTAAGAGATTGCTAGAGCAGATATCAGGTATAATATGATGATAATATGATAAGATGATGGTCATACCATTTGTGGTATTTATAGCCGAAGGTAGGTTTCCAAGGAGGTGTGGCCGGCTGCAACAGTGTTCCTGTTCCACCAACAGTGGCCTACGCACGTGCCCTGCTGGTAGTTGGTGGGTAGGCAGCGGCTGATAGTGACCAGGCCTGCTGTGTACTATTCATTTTCTACCAACTGCCGGCTATGCACGTGGTATGGCAGTAGTTGGTGAGTAGGCAGCGGCTAATAGTGACATACAGTACAGGAGCATGCTGCTCGCCATACTGTTGTCAATAAGCTGTCGTATCTTTAGTCAGATCTTTTTCCCATACCTCGTCAGGTACAGTACAGAAGATCTTCCCGTATCGTACGGACTGGCTTATTTGGGCGGGAGTATTCCCCCTCCCGCCCTTGTGCGGGATTGTTCCCGGCTTCGCTCATTCCTTCAGGTGACACTGAGTGATTGAGAGCTAAGTGCCTTGTGCGTGTAGCCTTGCTGCGCGGGTGGCCTTCCCTGATGGCTTGTATCCGAGGCTGCGGGGACAGGCGGAGTCCTTCACCATTGGGAGGCATTTCCTGCGGGAACAGCTTGCGTACTGCGCGTAAGGACGTCACGTCTCTGAGCATGGTTGGTCCTACGGATCCAGTTGGTTTCTGCGCAGACGTTCCTCTTCAAGGTGAGTCTTGTGGGTCCAACTGGGCTCTGCTGGGACCTACCTCTTCAAGTCCCCCCAGTCCAATGTTCTTCTCATGAGTGTTTAATAAAGTGAGGTGAACTTTTGGACTTAAGCAAAGGGTTTTTGAAAAGGGTTTTTTAAGGTTTTCCATGGGGATTCTTCCCGCGGAAGTCCTTGTCACTTGCAGAAATTCCCGAGTTTCCTGCTCGGTCTTTGGGTATGATGCGGGTAGGTCTGTAACCTCCTCGCAAGTCAGGAGCGTTGAGTCCCACTTGTGTGGATTCTCCATGAGGTTTTGGTAGTTTTGAACATAGTGATCAATTATGTTAAAACCACCAATTCCATCCTGGAGCTTCAAACAACGTAGTTCTAGACGTTCCCGCTATGCGGGGATGTTATTTCCGTTTCCGCCAGCATTGCCCAGAAGATCCTTCTTGGTTTCAATTCCCAGCGGAGCGCTAGGTATGTGAAGGGTTTTGCCTTAACACTGTACCCGCGCTCGTCTTACGGTTACTTTACTTCCAAGGTATTCCTGGCGTCAATTCCCTGCGGGTGCTAGGTATGTGAAGGGTTTTGCCTTTACACTGTACCCGCACTCGTCTTATAGTTACTTGGTTTCCGAGGTATACTTGGCTTCAATTCCCTGCGGGTGCTAGGTATGTGAAGGGTTTTGCCTTAACACTGTACCCGCATCCGTCTTACGGTTACTTGTTTGCCAAGGTTTTCTTGGCTTCAATTCCCTGCGGGTGCTAGGTATGTGAAGGGTTTTGCCTTAACACTGTTCCCGCATCCGTCTTACGGTTACTTGTTTGCCAAGGTTTTCTTGGCTTCAATTCCCTGCGGGTGCTAGGTATGTGAAGGGTTTTGCCTTAACACTGTACCCGCATCCGTCTTACGGTTACTTGTTTGCCAAGGTAAGGGGTATTTTCCCGCTTACTTTTTAATCTTTTTGAATTTTGAATTTTGAAATTCGAAGAGTTGGTGGAAAGATAAGAACAGTCCAAACCTCTGAAACGTCGTGCGACGGTTTCTTCTGACTGTGTCAGGACGTGCAGGAAGTTATGGTGACGTGACAGTACATGGTCATTCCAGACGCTTTTTCAGGCGCGTGGGCGCGATTTTTCGGGCGCGTGGCCGCGAAATTAATGGTATGCAAGCTGTCAACAGCTGTTGCCAGCTTGCTTTTTGCCACGTGTCATAGTTTCATTGCACCTTCGATTTCTCTCTCTTCCGCATTAAATGCATCGCATTAATTGCGATTAGTATATAAAGGGGGAGAGGGTTCTTTGTAATCCATACTTTCACTCTTCTCTTCATCTTCTAAGCGATTTCCGGCGAATACTCACCTTTTCAGGCAAGCATTCTCTTGAAATCGCTTTCTTCTTTCTCTTGCAAGATGTCTCGTGATCTCGAATCTACAGCTGACGACAAGAGTACTGCTGGCGAGTGCCAGTGTGCTCTGCCTGGCGATCTGTATCGGTACGTCGTCAGGAAGTTCATGCTCGAGTCTCTCGAGCCTGAGTTTCCTGAACCCCATCAGACGGTGTACGATACCCCCAGAGGCAAGATCGGGGTTTATGCTGCATTCTTTGTTTATGGGAATCTTAGGTTCCCATTGACAAAGTTTGTTTACCGTGTCCTTGAGAGGCACGGTGTTCATTTGACCGAGTTGCACCCCATGGCGATCGCCAAGATTCGCCACTTCGAGTGGGTGTGCCGGATTCTGGGCATTGAGCCCTATGTTGATCGCCTGATGACCTTCTACACCTGGAGGTGCATCCAGGGGTGGTATACGTTGATAACCCGGATAAAGGGTTTGAAGATTTGCGCAACCGAGCGCAGTCTTCGCGCGTGGAAGAGGGAATTCTTCTACATATCCGCTCGCGCCATCCCCCTTGCCATGAAGTTTAAGAACGGGCAAGCTCTTCCCAGCCTTCACGCCTCCAACTACGAGGAGGCGGAATGGTTTTCGAGGATTTCCCGGGTCCAATCTCCGGTTTACCGGTTTGCGGAGTCCGGGATGGTGATGTTGGGGATGAGCCGGGTGTGGAAGGCGGCGGATGCGCAAAAAATCCCAATCGTCCTCGAATACGGTTCGAACTCTGTTCCTTACGGTATGCTTTGTTTCCTTTTGTTGATTTTGAATTTCTTCTAACTTCTTTCCTGTTTATTTCAGAGGGGAACGACTTGCAGTCGCTCCTGAACCCGCGGGAGGCTGACGGTCCCGCTCGGATGGGTACTCGCGCTCTAGACGAGAACGAGTTGCCCATCCTAGAACAAACGGCGGATCGGTTCGTGGAGGTCTATCCGCTAGGCCATGAGATCCTTAGCGCCCATCGGCCAGGTAAGGCGCTATTCGACCCTCGACCCCTCAATGTTGAAACCTCTGCTGGAATTCCTTTAATCGTATGCTCTGATGAGGAATCCGCAGATGGTCCTCCGTTGGTGCGGAAGAAGAAGGCTGCCGGCGGGAAGGGGAAGGAGAAGGCCTCCACTGCCGATCCAGCGCCTCGGTCTGATTCGGAGACCGAGAGCGAAGAGGTGGCGGGAAATCCCGGTGGTGATAAGACCACCGCTCCGGAGGTTGCGACTGTCACCTCCGGAGAGCCAAAGAAAACGACGGTGACCGGCGCAAAGAGGCCGGCTCCATCGGGTTCGTCCCCGCCTCTCCGTACCTTTAGGCTCAAGAAAACCCGTAAGTACAAACTTCCTTTCTTCTTTATCTTCATAGTTTAATATCGTTAACACTTATCTTCTTTACGCAGGCGTGGATGTTGACGCATTCCAAGGTGGAGCGCAGAGGAGTACCTCTCCGCCAATGACGGTAGGCTTGGTCAGCCTACCTGAGGCGTCGACCCAGGCGCCTGCGCCTGCTTCCGCCGGTTCAGTTGCTCACTCCTTTGAGCCGACTGTTCTAGCTGAGATGACGTCACCGCCGGATGTGAGTGCGATTTTTACAGCATCCTTCACCGAGCCGGCGGTTACTATTGCTGCGGATTCCGCGGCGGCGACCGCGGCGGCTGCTACCATGCCCCCGCCATCGGCAACGACGGCCGGTCCATCAGGTACGCATGGGGCTTCTCGCCAATCTTTGCCACCTTCCCATCTGCCTGACCTCTTGGATGGATTTCCTTTGGGTTCAGGTGATGGGTTCGGCGGCTATCGGCCTGTTATTGACCCTACAGGTGCGTAGGGTTCTTTTGGCCCATTTTATATATATTTTTTATCATCTTTTCCTAACTGCTTTGTTTTTTGCAGTGTCGGATTCCAATGAAGTGTATGTTCCACGATGGAACATTCGCCGAGGAACAACCCTTCGTACCCCTGTGGAGTGCGTGGAATGGGCTCGTCACGCTGCTCCCAGTGGTGCGTTGGGGGAAGCCATGGCTAGCTACCAGGAGGGTAGGCTAACCAATGAGCTTCGGGTTCTCCTGGCCCGGATGCAGCCGCGTGTCGAGCTGCTTTGTCGTGAAAACGACAAGTTAAAAGCAGCTCGCCTTAAAGAAGTTGCTCAGGCGCGGGCTGTCCGGGAGGAGAACCAAAAGCTTTCCGCAACTTCTGCGGAAAAGGAGAAGGCCTTCAAGGCCCTCGAGGTTGAAGTTCAGGCTCGACTTGAGGCCCGTTCCAAGGCTGCCCAAGCTGTTAATGAACAGCTTCGGCTGGCTAAGGAAACTGCAAGGAACGCAACCGAGAGGGCCACCAAGGCTGAAGCTGTTGCTTAGCCTCTACGCGTGGAGAATGAAGAACTTAAAGCCAAATTAGAGGCTCTCCAGCAGGCTCATGATGCCTTGGCGATGGAAGACGCCAAAAAGCTCCAAGAAATCCTGGACCAGAGGGGGGTGCTTGACCATACCGAGCGTAAGCTAAAGGGCGTCGAAGAGGCTGCGGCTAAAGATGTGTTGCTTGCCAACCTCAACAAGAGTGAAGCCGAACGCGCCCGTAACGAAGCTCAAGCTGCCCTCCAAGAAGCTCTGGTTGCCAAGGAATGGCTTCTTCGAGAAGCGTTGTCTCAGGTATGTTTAGCTTCATGTCTTCACGCTTTTCTTTGTAAATAGAAAAGGTTTTGACACTTGTATATTTTCTTTTGTAGGTTGTGCATCGAGTCTTTGCTGAGACGTCGTATGACGATGCTATGAGCGCAGCCCTCAACGCTTCTCACGAGGATGGGGAACGGGTCGGCTTCCTGCTTGGTCTAGGGTTCGTTGAGAAAGGCGTCCCGCCTTCCAACTTCCCTTTGTATAATGTGGATACTAAAGCTATTTACGACCAAGCAGTGAACCAGTATGCCGCCTTCCCGCATCCGGTGGTGGAGAAGGTAAACGAAGTTGCTGCTGCTGATGATGGGCTAGCTATCCTTAAAGCTTTCCTTGAACTGCCACGCTCTACTGATGGGGCTGGTCCAAGTGGAAGTGGCCCTGAAGCCTGATCCTGAAGATCCCTTCCCACTGCTAGGATAGATTTAGCTTGTATAAATTTATTTTCTTGTAGGCGGGTAGTTACCCGGCCATTCTTGTAATGAATATTTATGAAATATAAATCTTTGTGCGGGTAAGACCGCTTCTTTTATTGGATTCCTTGCTTTATAAACGTTATGACTTGCATACTTTAGTTTAAATTAGCAATTTTCCAAGTGTTTTAGAATAAGTTAACCTTTGAACGTGGTAGATAATAGGTGTGAAGTTTTGCTTCCTCTTTCGTGATTGTGCGGGTAGGATCGTCACTTGCACTTAGTAGGATGGCTAAACTTTACCTACGTCTGACCTGCGTGTAGGTTTTCCTCATCTTTTCTTGAGGATAAGTTAACCTTTGAACGTGGTAGATAATAGGTGTGAAGTTTTGCTTCCTCTTTCGTGATTGTGCGGGTAGGACCGTCACTGCACTTAGTAGGATGGCTAAACTTTACCCATATCTGACCCGCGTGTAGGTTTTCCTCATCCTTTTTTAGGATAAGTTAACCTTTGAACGTGGTAGATAATAGGTGTGAAGTTTTGCTTCCTCTTTCGTGATTGTGCGGGTAGGACCGTCACTTGCACTTAGTAGGATGGCTAAACTTTACCCATATCTGACCTGCGTGTATGTTTTCCTCATCCTTTTTTAGGATAAGTTAACCTTTGAACGTGGTAGATAATAGGTGTGAAGTTTTGCTTCCTCTTTCGTGATTGTGCGGGTAGGACCGTCACTTGCACTTAGTAGGATGGCTAAACTTTACCCATGTCTGACCTGCTTATAGGTTTTCCTCATCCTTCTTTAGGAATTCTGTTTTGAACCGTTCGACGCGCGGTTGTCAATAGGTTAGTGTTCAGTTTCCTTTATCATGATTCATGCGGATAGACCGGCACTTTCATTTAGTGGGATAACTGAACTTTTCCCCTTCGACTGACCTGCGTGAAGGTTTGTCGTTTTTTGGGTTTATGCGAGTTTTGCCGCCTTCCCCACGCAACGACTTCACGTAATTATGCAGTGAAAACCGGCATATCCATGTTGAATAAATTAACCGTTCGACGCGCGGTTGTTAATAGGTTAGTGTTCAGTTTCCTTTATCATGATTCATGCGGATAGACCGGCACTTTCATTTAGTGGGATAACTGAACTTTTCCCCTTCAACTGATCTGCGTGAAGGTTTGTCGTTTTTTGGGTTTATGCGGGTTTTGCCGCCTTCCCCATGCAACGACTTTTCACGTACTTATGCGGTGAAAACCGGCATATCCGTGTTGATAGTTCATAAAAGTATAAATGTAAAATCATCAGCGTCGATGTTTTAAGGAGAATCATTTCCATTAGAAGTGGCTCTTGGCCTTTTCTTTACAAATTTGGAATTGATTTACATGCAAACTGTGTAAATGAGCTCCCTTTCATGTTGGGATGGGAGTGTCATCGAGCCGATACGCACCTGGTTCGGGATCTCGTTCTTTACGCAGCATGTAGTCTCCACATTGAAGCTGGAATTTTATTCGTGTTTTCCCCAGCTGGGGTTCTACACGCATCAGCCTGCTCAGCGTTCATTGCGCCACGAGGTGCGCGAGCGTCCCATCTGGAGTTCTTGTTTGACTGTACGTTATCCCTTCCGCCTAACCGATTTTGCAAGCCGGATGAGGTGTCAAAGTTTACCCTTGACTGCCAAATGCCTAGCTTTCGCTTTTTGTTTAATCGGGCGGTAAGGACGTTGTCTTCCCTTGTCTTCTGGGTGTAGAGGTTTGTGCTCTGTGGGAGATCTCTACCCAGTTGCTTCTCAGTTTCCGCAAAGCGTTTTGCTGCTGTCATGATGGCACCCCATGTGGATGGCATGCCATCTTTACCCGTTAAGGTGCGGATGAGCTCTGGGTCGTTCGCGCCCTGGATGAAAGCAGCGCGAACAAGATCTTCGCTAATGTTACCCAGACTTAGCTTCTTTGAGTTGAAGCGAGTGATGAAGTCTAGCAAAGATTCGTCTTTTTCTCGGATGCACTTAAGGATTGTCCATTGCTCCTCGGTATACTTTCTTTGCTGGCTGAAGTGTTGGCTAAACTTCTGTTGGAAGTCTGCCCACTCGTAGATGTGGTTGACCGGTAGACGATCGAACCACGCTCTAGCAGCCCCGACAAGCGTCATTTGGAACATGTAACACCACGTGGGTTCCGTCCAACTACTGACGGTTGCCCCCGCTATGAATCTGTTCAAATGATCATCTGGGTCGGATATACCATCATATGTGCCTATGCTGGACATTTGTTTGGCACTTTTTGGGGCAATTGCTTCTGCAATGTCCCTTGCAAATTTGGACGTTCCTGCATTTGCAACGTTTGGTCTGAATGTTTTGGAGAAGTCACGTGGACTTCCACCTGTGTTTTTTGGTTTGAAGGCTTCTCCAAAATGCCTTCTCGGTTGGGAGTCCGTTTCCTTACGCTTCCCTTTTGCCCTATGGCGAGGGTTCGCGTCGGAGTCGGATTCCTCCGAGTCATTGTCCAAGTAATCTTCGAATTCATCAGCTTGTTGGACGGAACGCAAGCGTTCGTCCAACTCAGCTTGGAATTCCCTCTGACGTGCCTCCGCCCATGCCTTAACTTCATCGAGAGTTTGGCGGGGGAGTCTTCGTTTTTCAAACTGGGTATCGGTGAATCCCAGTGGGCGATTATTTACTGCACTTGCCCCAGCTTGGGTAACTGGGGTAGTGTTCGTAAAATTTACTTCACTTGCCCCGGCTTGGGTAACCGGGGTAGCGTTTGTAAAAACTGTGTTGTCGGTATTCCCCCCAGTTACTGGGGTTGTGGTTACCGGAGTTTCTTTAACCATTTTAGAAGTTTGAAAAAACTGAAGAAAAATGTTCTAGCTTTATGCACGGATGGCGCCAATGAAGAAACACTAACCGGACCCCGGGTAGATTACGGATAACCTGGGGGTTAGATAGATGTTTCCCACGAGGGGTTAGACCCAGAGAAGATGGTTCTTCTAATAACCTGCAAAACAGACACCGTGAGCTTGTCACTGAGAAGGGGGGGGGGTTCCTCCTTGTGACCACCCTCCGGCGTGAGAATCAGATTAGATTGCTCTTTAAATATAAATGTATATTAAGAGATTGCTAGAGCAGATATCAGGTATAATATGATGATAATATGATAAGATGATGGTCATACCATTTGTGGTATTTATAGCCGAAGGTAGGTTTCCAAGGAGGTGTGGCCGGCTGCAACAGTGTTCCTGTTCCACCAACAGTGGCCTACGCACGTGCCCTGCTGGTAGTTGGTGGGTAGGCAGCGGCTGATAGTGACCAGGCCTGCTGTGTACTATTCATTTTCTACCAACTGCCGGCTATGCACGTGGTATGGCAGTAGTTGGTGAGTAGGCAGCGGCTAATAGTGACATACAGTACAGGAGCATGCTGCTCGCCATACTGTTGTCAATAAGCTGTCGTATCTTTAGTCAGATCTTTTTCCCATACCTCGTCAGGTACAGTACAGAAGATCTTCCCGTATCGTACGGACTGGCTTATTTGGGCGGGAGTATTCCCCCTCCCGCCCTTGTGCGGGATTGTTCCCGGCTTCGCTCATTCCTTCAGGTGACACTGAGTGATTGAGAGCTAAGTGCCTTGTGCGTGTAGCCTTGCTGCGCGGGTGGCCTTCCCTGATGGCTTGTATCCGAGGTTGCGGGGACAGGCGGAGTCCTTCACCATTGGGAGGCATTTCCTGCGGGAACAGCTTGCGTACTGCGCGTAAGGACGTCACGTCTCTGAGCATGGTTGGTCCTGCGGATCCAGTTGGTTTCTGCGCAGACGTTCCTCTTCAAGGTGAGTCTTGTGGGTCCAACTGGGCTCTGCTGGGACCTACC
This sequence comes from Bidens hawaiensis, assembly GCF_021521415.1. Taxonomy (NCBI): domain Eukaryota; kingdom Viridiplantae; phylum Streptophyta; class Magnoliopsida; order Asterales; family Asteraceae; genus Bidens; species Bidens hawaiensis. Next base: position 474,226 of record NW_027491292.1, on the reverse strand, counting down.
TCTTCACTATGAAAACCAAGTTCAACCAATCTTATAATTTCTAATTATTTTTTATTTTAGTTTTACTCGGAGGTCATTATGGTAAAAATTCATTACAGTATTTTAGGAAGTTCTCTCTTTTTAATTGAATTCCTTGTTTTACTCCATTCGGAAATCAATTTCGTCTTCGGTCATATGATCTTCATCTTATAGTAGCAATCTTCAGAGTTTTTTTTTCCAGATCCTTCACTCTTAGTTACATATATGTAATATGGATGGTATAATTTGGCTTAGTGGTGATTTATAACTTTTCTATTGTTACTTATACATACTTTACTTAATTTGGGTTGAAATTCGATAATTACATATAATTGGATGGTATGATTTGGTTTAGTTGTGAAGAACAATTTTTTTTGTTTTGTTAAATATATATCATATATGTATCTTTAAATTTGACGATTTGCTATAAATATGTTAATAGTATGGTTATCAATACCTAATATAGATTAGCTTATTTCCCAAGTTTTCATCCCCTATTAATATCATCTTGTATCACATTGTATTCTACACGCATATTAATGAAATCTCTCTCTTTCTCTCTATATTTCTTTGCCATATTGATTTGTTATTAGGCTTGTTTCACAACACGTTATCAGCACGTAAAAAAAAGAACACAAGCCATTGTGCGGTCCCAATAAACCCCGAAGACATCAATGATTTGTGAGGAAACCAATTTTTGCAAATCAGATTCATGCGTGCTGCAATTTTTTACCATTTGAATTTAGGATTTTAACCAATATGAAACACATGTTCTTCTAAAATTTACATGTGATGTATCTACACTTCTGTGACGCTACGTACAACTTTGCAGACCCAGAAAACCATCAAACTTCGACGAGCGATCAAATAACGATGTGTGAACCATGGGTTGTCATCAAAATTTGGCGATGCCTATTATCTTTTACGCTCTGTTCCCGAGTTTCATTTAACGAGGGAAAGGAAAGGAAAGGAAATGAAGGGATGGAAAGAAAATATTGTGTTCCTGAGTTTCATTAAAGGAAGGAAAGAACAATAAGTGTGTTCCCGAGTTTCATTAAAGGAAAAAAAAAAGCAAAGGAAAGGAAAAGAAAATTGAGGGTTTTATAGTGTAAATTCTTTTCTTTCATTTTGGAAGGAATTGAATGGATGGAAAGGAAAAGAAAATAAATGAAAGAAAAGGAAAATGAAAAGAAAGAAAATAAATGGATATGTTTTCATTTTCTTTCATTTCCTTCATTAAGTGAGCTCTGGAAGGTAACTTCAATTTATTTAATGAAGCATAATCATATTTATGTGAACTTGACTTTGGTTATTGAAATTAATTGCTAAACAAATTAATCGGACGACGATATTGACGGTAGTTTACGGGAAAGAAATTAACTGCTAAAAAAAGTTAATTATAATAATCTAATTAATCAATTAGCAACTTGGTATGGTAACTAATTTCGGTCACTAGCCTCAATAATTTCCTGTTTCCCCATTGTGCAATTTATACTAAAAACTTATGCCTGTTTTCAACACGTTATCAGATTGCCAATTTATATTTTATGTATATTATTCTAATACTATTAATTTTTGGTTTTGAAAGATGAATCAAACCATTGCAGTTATAATAAAAGAAAAGGGTTAGCATCTAAAAATATCTTTTATTGGTTTTCATAGTTCGTTTTAACAATTTATACGCATTGTTATTTTTTTCTATAAAAAGAATGGATTATTCATTTCTATGTTTTTTCTTCATTTGAAATCAAATAATGTAATGCATAAATATAGTTTCGTGGTATAAACAAAAATGAGTACATACGTTCTTTATACCCCTATCAATCTAAATTTTAATCGAATGATTAGTTAAAGTTTTTTCTTTTGTTTTATTTCTCAAATGTTATGATCGTTTTTTATTATCATCCAAAGCCATTATAAAAATTGTAATTAGTGATAAGACAACTAATTTTGGGATATCATAAAGTAAATCTTTTTGTCGAATCTACAGTTTTAAATCAATGAAACGAGAAGCAGTGGTTTCCGGGCAATTTTGGTTGTAAAACATCACTTCCTCTTATTGATTAAATATCTTATGACTCAAAGATTTATTTAAGTGTATTATGTGACTAATTGTATCCATCAGAGATAATAATATGGATATTCGTGAAGGGTATATTATGAAAATATGGTGCTTATATATTGTAAAATATATTGATATTTGGTATTACTTGATGCTAGTTTAAATTGAGTAAAAACAATGTTTATATAAAAGCAAAACTTTTGAAAGTAATCTTTTTAAATCAGGAAAAAAAAGGAGAAATTAACATATTTTATGGAGTATTGTCATGATAGTTTCAAAACCATTTAAATTCTAGACATGCGTGTTAATATTTGTGATGATAAGTGTTCATATAATTTGTGATAAACTATGTCTTTGTCTTTTCTTTTTTAGTTGAATGGGTATTCATTATTTTATATGGTTATTATTTATCACTTGTTTTGTTAGCATATTTCTCTAAAGAAATGAATAGAGTGACTAGAAATATTTATATTTAAGATATGACATTGATTTGTTATATCGTAATATGCTGATATCACCTAACCAATCACATAACTTTATTAATTATCTATTTTTTTTTGAAAGAAAAAGGCATTAACATCTTTTATACACTCCAAAAATATCTCAATCAAAGTTTTGAAACTAGGAATTTTCTCTCTGGTTTTAATATATTTGAATTACTACTCCCATAGTGACATTCGTATTTTTTTTTTATATTTGTTTCTTCAAGATTTAATCTTTGGATTTAATATTCCTATGTTTCTCACATGCTATCCCAAATTACCTATTTTCTCATCTTGGCTTAAAAGTTTTAGATTTTGATCAGGTTATTTTTTCCTAGTTGTTTGTATATCAACTGGAAAACACATTGCAAACATAAAATATAAACTATAATACATAAACCAAACTTTTTAATGACAACTAAATTCAAACCAAAATCAATATTAAAACAACTTTCTCCGGACATCTATTTGTTCCTGAGATTGTTATTTGTTAATAGACTAGTGTATACATTTATGTATAATCAATAACAAAGTCAAACTTATAAAAAACAATTATAACAAACATGCTTGTTATTTTCATGAATATCACAAGTCGTTTAGACCTCAATTCTCTTACGAATACGATTAGCACGAACACAATGCTAATTCCATCATTACGCATATGTAATTTTCTTGCTACATATATGTTATTTGTTTAGCCCGTTCATTTACACATATGTCACACAATATAAAGATTTTCATAACCAAATATACTAAAATAAATACTAAAACTAAAAGGAATAAAAAAACATTGTTCAAGTAGACAACCCAAAATTGCTTCAACTTCCTCATATGTTTCTCTTAGATCCATTGCTTCCTCAAATCTCCATTTCCTTATGTAAGTTTGCATAAAAAATAATGATCTCTACTTTGCTCAATGTTCCTCGTCATGCGTAAATGACTCAAGTTTTGATTGATGAAATGTTAAGGATACACATATCATCACAACGTTTGGAAAAAGAACAACTATTACTTGATACATATATGTAACATAGAGAAAAAAAACGTCTCAACCTATTTAGATCAATCAGCATATTACTTACATATATATACACATAGTTCAATCAAACCAAAAAAATAGTCATTAGTATGGACACGATAAACTAAACTACATACACTTATTTATTAAGCAATCTTGTTCAACATGCTATAACTTCAAACACAATTCCAGGCCTATATCTATAAAAATCCTCTACCAAAACTATATATATGTACATGTTTAAATGATATTTAATAACAGTCATATATATGAAGCGTACATCACTCACACATATGTAACTCATATTTTCATATATCAGTTAATACAAAAAAAGAAAAAAAAACATAATTACGTATATGTACTCAACACATAAACATCCAAAATAAAAAAAATGTAATGATAAGAAACAAATCGTCATAAACGAAAATCATATAAATATGTATATACCTACTATAATTTTTTTTATAACAAATATGGTGTAACTAAAAAAGTAATTGAAAAAATGCACATGCTTTACGTTCAAATCAATACATCTACATAGTACTAGATGCCAACAATACATCTACATGACTAAATGTCATTATGTTTACGTTCAAATTTGTCGTGATGCATGTAGACATGACTAAATATTGATTTTAGTTTTTAAATGAATAGACAAAAATTCTTTCTAAAATACCCTTAATGATCTAAGGCATAGACTCTTAGCCTTTTAATTCAACCAAATTACCATTATGTCATTGTTTAATATTAACCTTTGATTAGCTTTGATCAATGGCTAGGATTTACTTAATTGGTTTTTAAAAAAACCATGGTTCAATATAACCCCCATCCCATATATATAGGTTAAGGATCCTAAGAGAACCATTGGCAAATTGAGAACTTTAACAACCATTTTGGATTACTAAAAAAAATCTTTAAAAAATATTTTAAAAATTATAAAACAAAAAAAAAACGAAAATTTTAAAAAAGTAAAAAAAACCAAAATTCTTTTATTTCATTCCGGTTTCATTAAAAAAAACCAAATTTTTTTTTCTTTTTAATTCGTATTATACCTATACACATATGTATACTTTCATTTACTCTCTAATTACGTAATGTACACATATGTACATTATCATTTACCTTAAATTATACATATGTGTATAGGAAAAAGCATATGTGTACATTTTATACATATATGTATAATAAAAAAAACCGATTTTTTCTTTTTAATTCGTATTATACCTATACACATATGTATACTTTCATTTAATCTCTAGTTATGTAATGCACACATATGTACATTATCATTTACCTTAAATTATAAATATGTGTATAGGAAAAAACATGTGTGTGTATATATATGTACATATTATACATATATGTATAATTTAGCTAAACCAAGAAATTTATTTTTTTATGTTTTTTTTAGAAACCGGGATGATAAATAAGAACTTTGGTTTTTTTTAGTTTTTTTATTTTTGTATTTTTTTTGTTTTATGATTTTTTTTTATTTTTGGGTTTTTTGTGATCCAAAATGGTTCTTAGTTCTCAATTCTCAAAAAGTTCTCACTAGATCCTGATCCTGATCCTATATATATATATATATATATATATATATATATATATATATAGGAATGTTAGAATAATAAGTTAGCATTTCCTAACAAGTGTAGGAAGTGATTAAGACCATTGAATCAAATTAAACACATAGGGGTAAGATGGTCATAATTGAAATTTTTTTAATTTAGAAATTAAAATTTTTATTAAAACAGATCGAAGAGTTTCTGAATCTCAAATTTTGTCTTAATCTCATTAACAATTTTATATGATTATTACTACCAAAAGTCAATATCCCCTTTATTATTTTAAAATTAATATTTTAACTCTACTTCTAAGTTTGAAAAGTTTATTCACGTTACATGTATACTTGGAGTTGTACTTGATCAGTTAAATGGAATGGAAATATAATAAGAATATACCAAATATAAGGTCTTATTTTCTTCTATGTTTTTAGGACTCAGCAGTTTAACCTATACCCCCTTTGACCTAAATGAAAAAAACTCAATATATTGAACGTTGAAATATGGTCAACAAGTACTCAAAGTAGTCTACATAGAAGTTGGTCCCTATGCCATGAACATGAGTATATGTTAAAGCTAAAGTCTTTTTATTGGTGTGTACTTGTTTGAATAGTTAACAATACACAAAAACAAAAACATTTTGGTTTTTGTATTTTGAGGTAGATGGTGACGGCGGAGGTGAATGGTGGAGTGGAGAGTGTACGGCGGCGGTGATGACGACGGAGGTGAATGAAACGTCGCCGACTTAATATGCTATGTAGCACCCGTCAAAATCTCGCGCCAAATTGCCAAGTTACAAAAATTTAGAGGACGAAGTGTAATATACCCAACATAAGAAGTAGATATAAACAAAAAAAAATTAATAAAGTATGACAATTTTCTATATAATATTACAATTCAAAATATTATCAAACAAACGTTTAACAGAAGAAAAGATCATTCGAGTTGTTAGATATTTAAACGAGCATTAGACACCATATAACAATTATTGTAATAATAATAAATATGAATCATACGTTCATTACAAGTAATTTATATTTTTATTTTCATCTTCTTTATTTAGATGTGTCAAAAATTGGGTTCCAATATGTAGAAACATAGATATTACATCAATATAGCAGGTAGGCGGGCAACAAGTTGCGCCGCCACCCCTTTCTGAATTGCAAACCCTAACCTGCTAAAGACATACCCCTGCCCCTTTGGAGTCGACACATTGCTATGCACAACCTGTTGGACCCTGGTTAGAAAACGGATAGCTTCCGGTGCCAAGGAGCCAAATGTATCAAAAGCCAGAGGGACAAAAACATGTTGGTTCTCTTCGCAGGCTTTAGCATGTTTCTCCACCTTCTTCGTTTCAGCCATTTTCATTGCTTGCCCAGCTACAAACCCATTATCCCTCAAACCAGCTAAGGGAGATACCCCTGTGAGGTCAACACAAGCGTGTTTTCCCCCGGCCCAACCAAAGACGAGCAAATCTGCCGGTCGTAGAGTGGATCTCCCTTCCGTGGGGTCTGTAAGGAAGTTTACGGGGGCTTCCTTTTTAGTTGATATCCCAGCTCGCCTTAAGATGTCCCAAAGAACGTCCCGCACCCAATCATGTCGGTATTTGAACCCAGGCATCTCCTTGCAATGAACCGCATGCTCTCCGAATTTATCCAGGCAGGCCTTACGGCAGATCGGACATGTTTCGTCTTCTGGGTACATTGGGACCATCAAACGGTACTTAAGAATGGCCCTATACTCGACCGCAGACATGCTTTGGCCCAAGCCATCAATCGGGATAACTGTCAGAAAATCTTGGGCATGAGGACCTTGTAAGCATTCAAAAACCGCCTTCTGTCGAGGGGACAATCCAAAAACTTCTCTCAGGCTCTGAGCGATTTTTCCAAAAAGGGCATTCGCCAAAGTTTTTTGAGGCTTTGGTGGGGCGGTGTCCATATTAGAGAAACCGCCAATGTCAAAGTCTCGGAGAGCGCCATTTAGGCGTTCCAGGGCCTGCACGTAGTCTGGGTCCAGGTCGACAACTCCGCTATTCCTTAAGATGTGATTCCGTAGCTTCCAAGACTGAGCCCTCGACGCTACAAAAGCGTAAACCCCAACATCATGAGCCGAAAGAAGGCCTAAACCCCCTAAGCGCATCGGTAAAGATGCAAGTCGCCACTGAAGATCACCAAAGAACGGGCCTCCACATACAACTATGTCTTCGATGGCTTCTCGTAGCCCCTTATCAAAACATGATACCGCATCATCCATCATATGGGGGTAGCATGTTCGTAACCCAAAAAGCAACTTAGCAACCCCCATGCAAGACCTAAGCAGGAGGAGTTCGCTCTGGGGATCCCTAAGGCAAGGTAAGAGTTTCATAAGATCAACCGCACGAGATGCTCTCCGCCTCGCCAACTCCTTAATAAAGTAGGGATCTCGACTAACAGCCCCTCCAAGGAGCTTTACCCCTCTCTCTGGTCTACCAATCCCACTAGGGAAGAGCCCATCTTTGACTTTCACCCCATTACACGCTGGCCAAAAAACCTCGGTTTTCTTAATATTAAGTTGCAGCCCCAATGATGGCCCTTCCGAGTTGATAATGTCTAGGGCTTTAGCGACTTCGTTGGCACCACCAATAATAGTCCCATCATCCAAGTACCAAGCATGAAATGGGAGGTTACAGTCATTTTGTACCCGGAGAACAAGAGGGTGTAATGCTAAGGCAAAGAGGAGGGGCCCAAGGGGGTCTCCCTGCTGAACCCCAGTAGTAGCCCCTATACAGTCATCATCAACGTACAACCTAGCCGGCTGGGCATAAAGGAACTGGACCCATAGATAGATAGACGGGCAATGATGATGAACCTCTCGGAGAAGGGCTGTGCGGTCGACCATATTGAAGGCGTTGGAGAAGTCCACGGTAAGCATAGCTAAAGAGCCGTCCGCGTGAAAGGAGTTAAGAAACCGGTTCGCGCTGTGAAGCACCGCCTCTGCCCCATTAGGTGTCCCCACCCCAAACTGACAATCCCCTAAATACTGAGTCATTTCCTTCCCAACCATCTTCATAGCCACTTTAGAAACCAACCTACGCCAGATAGCCCCCACAGCAATGGGCCGAATTCCATTATCCGGCTTTAATAAAGGGGTAAGGGGGGCTGAAGCAATAAACTCAGCGAGCACCTTGGGGCACAGACCCCCTAGCCATAAGTTGACGACTTCAGTGATGGCTGAGAGCAGACCCATGGAAGTCACTGATCCCTCACCACTAAGAGCGTCCAACAAGCGTTGCGCCCGCATCCCGTCTCTCCCGCATGAGGTCCCTTTAGGAAATGATCGGATACATCTAAGCACACAGTCCCCATCCACAGAAAGAGTAGGCAGGACGACAGAGCTAGAAGGCAAGGACGGAGGCGGCACTACTGGGTGTTTATCAATGAGGGCTTTCATGGTTGAATCTCCGAGAGGGGCAACCCCACTTAAATTGTTAAATATATTAATTACATATATACGTAAATTGTTAAATAAGTCTTGAAAAATATGTATCATATTACTAATAAGATATATTCACATAGGAAGATATGCATTTAAAATATCTTTTTTAAGTACAAAGATTTCTAAGTTATAGTGCCACCGCCACGTTTTATTGCAAAATGCCATCGAAGGACCAAATTAACATCTAAACAAACACGTGTGGGGCGCACCATCAACCAGCATTCCTTTGACTTAACTTTCTAATATCCTAGGATATATATATTAGTAAGAACTTATTGATCATAACAACTTATTGATCATATAAGCATACTGAGATGTGAGAGAGTGAAATTACTAATATTTTACTCCACTAAATAATAGTCAGCAACTATTTTGTGAGATGGAAGGGGACAACTGATTGGTGGTAGTGATGACGATTTCTTAGCAGCGGCAATCTTCTACGATAATAATGGTTGGTTAGTAACGGCTACGGCGGTAAGCGATATAAGTAATAAGCACGGGTCTCATATAGTCGAGTCATATTAGTGGCAACGGAAGTAGAGATACATGGTTGTGTCAAATATTTAATCCTGACGGAACGCCACCAAAATCCCGACGAGCCGCTTGAGAGCCGCATTAGTATTTTTGGATCTTGAAACGAAATCAAGACATGGCGAGTTACCAAAGATAAGGGACTAAAAATGGATAGATTTGAAATTATGCATCCTCGTGCGACGCCAAGAATTTGAGCATGGCATCTTTACGCGACGCGAAGTGGCAATAACGTAACTTCACGTGAAGCAACACGTGGCGACACGTCACGGAACACATGTCACCACGTGGTGACACATGGCGAGCCGTGGTGACACGTGGCAAGCCTACTTGCCGAATCAGCAAACCTACTGCATCTTCGCGCGACGCGATGATGTCACTTTTGACCTATAAATCGGTCGGTCGTGGGGGATTTCTCATTCATCCCTCACACCTCCAATCACACACACAACCTCGATATCAGCGCCACAAACCCAACATGCCAATATCCCGACGATTATGACCTCGAAGTGCGTGCTAGAACTCTATTTAGTTGCTTTCTCGACATTCCACCATCAAGTAGGAGTACTGCCCGAGTGAAGCTTAGGCATTTCGTATAACAAGCCATACATGGTAGGGGTTCGGCCCGATTATTATATTATAAATGGCTTAGACCCTAGTCGGGGATATAGCCCGTACCTTGATCATATAATAAAGCGAAATATAGATTTCATAAGTCGAGATTGTAGATGAAATATTATTTCTCTACTATATATAAAGATTTTTATAAATATTTCTTATGATAAAAAAAACTTGAAATATACGTTTCTTCACGAAAAAGAAACGTAGTTTATAAATGATTAACAAAAGAAAGGACTAGAAGTCCTTATATTTTATAAAGAGATAAATGTCTAGGTAAAGGTTATGCAAACGGACTAAAGGTCTGAAGCTAGATCGTTGATCTAGTACTTATAAAACATTATTCTCGTACTATAGGTCCGAGGTAACAAGACAAATCGATGAGAAACACCAAACAAGAAGAAAGGTGAATACGAACTTTTATAACATAAGTCTTTAAATGTTTGTATGGGATTATATATCCCTAATACTTTATAAACAAAAGTAATCGCTAGCCCTCAGGCTATTGTATACGTTTGTTTGGATCCTTACATATGTGGGTAGACGGTGGGTACACCGCACCACACTTGCTAATGCCTCCGCCACACGTTGGGCCGGACCTAAGTAATGTCCGAGAGGAGATTAGCTCGTGTATATCTGATATGGGCTAAATTATATATAAATATTATAACTATTTTCTACACTTTTGAGTATCTTTTAAAGATTTTTTATATAATAGTTTGCCAAATTGGTTCATATTTATATGTTATTGATTTCAAGAGACAGCGAACTAAAATTGAGTCTTTTTACTAAACTTGAGACCAACGAGTGATATTCGAATAAATGTTATATGTTTTTATTATTATTATACACCTAAAAAAATGCATCTCGTAACACAAACTTGAGTAATGACATATTAGTTGATTTCAAGTTATTAGAATATATATGTGATAAAGTTTTCTATTTGTTTGGGATTCAGACAGTGGCGTAGGCAAAGAAAATTTGGCCAAGATTTTATCATGATTGCTTGGAAGTGGGCCCGATCTCTTAAGTCATATCTAACATCACTGGGCCGTGAAGTAATAGGGCACGAGCATGTGTTATGGTGTCGGGAGTTTATAAAGTAATCTTTTCTATTGAAAAAAAAAAACACCCTACGGAGGATTTTGGCGGTGGCTGCGGAAGGAATAACTCGAAGAAAAAATTAAAACAGTGAACCAAGGTGCTCCAAAAAGTCCAAGGCAGAAGACAACTCAAACAAAAGAAATCATCGTCATATTGGTTAATTATTTATTCAAACTCCTTCACATATTTTGTCATGAACTAATTTGTTTTTGTTTTTGTTTTTGTTTTTGTTTTTGTTTCGTATCTTATTATGAGTAGCTAAATATTTTAAATTATCTTGGTTTTGGTTGAGTACTATGTTAGATTAATGGTTTGACGAATTTTTATTTGACGTTGGTTGATTTAGTGTTATGGTAAAGTTTTTAATTGGTTTGTTCATGATATATATGCGTAATTGAATCCGATTTTTGCTTTAATAATTATTCCACTTGTGTTTGATAGTCATTGGTGATTGTTAGATGCATGATTAGGTTGTCTACTTTGTGTTTTCAACTTGTTTGCGATTTATGGTCGAAAAAATTGTAGGAAAAATTATAGAGAGCGGATTAGATTTTATTATTCTATCTCTAGAGAGGCCGGGAAGCAATTTAGTGTTGTGTCATCTTTGTCTTTTACGGGTTTGGGTACTACTTGCACGGGAGTGAGTTAGCCTAAGTCCCCTTTAGATTATTGTGATACAAGTCGTGTTCAAATTAATTAAAAATACACTCTTTATATTATATATATTGTATTCGAAGAGACCGGGAAGTGATTTGGATTTTGGGGTACCATAGTATTATTAGGTATGGTGAGACCAGGAAGTGATCCAAACCTTTAACAATTGAGCTTCACATGCCATTAGAGTTCCAGAGTGTCATTGGTGAGGCCGGGAGGCGCTCTAGCATACTTTAGTGGTCTTTAGTGTCATAATTTTTTAGATATTGTTTTTGTAAGTCTCGTGTAGGATCTTTCAATATGATATCAACTGATCTTAATGTTGGTGCGAAAATCCAACACAAGATGATACAAGAATAAGTATAAAGAACTCAAAGGATTGCTTCAAAACACACGTTATGATTAACGTCGGGTGCTTAAGCACAATGTTTACAATACTCGTCTAATGTATCTATGATACTAGACGGCCAAAATCACACATACGTCCACCACCTAAACCCTATACAAGATATCTATAAATAGGGTAGCCAACATACCAGCCCAACAAAAGCCTAAAGCCCACCGAGAACCATAAGGTTCTCGGCTTACATAATACACCTAACCTAAGCCCAAAAATACAAGCATAAACCACAAAATATAGCTCAACATTCTCCCCCTTGGTTTACTGCTTGATCAAAACTGCTTCTGCTGTAAACGATCAGCGTACATCTATATCTTCATTTAGGCCTTTCGGCGTATATACTGTGGCTTCTAAATAAACACTTGGAGGTTCAGTGTCTTATTTAGAGCCATTATTTAAAACCTGGCTAGTAATCCAGGACAGGTCATGCTACTATCCGTATAAAATAGATAAACATGATGTTCGTCATCACGAATAGCAGCAAATATTAGGCTTGATTGACACAGAAAAGTCAAACACGATGTATCTTTTGTAGAACCAACAAATCCTTGATCATGGTTTGACCGAGAATTCTTCATAGCATCTTTGAGCCGAAGATCTCTTTGATTGATCAGAAGAATCTGGTTAGTCCACACCAAAAACTTGAGAACACTATTCAATGTCATCTCCATATTACCAATCACCATTGAAGACCAAACCTGTAACTTGCAAAGATGTTGCTCGAAAATTTTGAGGGAACAAGAAAAGACTTGAAGGCGGCGAGTAGATGAGAGAGAACTTGATGGATATGATGTGGGAAGATTTTAGAAGTTATTTGAAGACACACAAATCAGGAGTAATAAATCGGAGGTAATGAGTGCCTTTTAAACTCCCAAGACGCCTCCATTTGAGCAGTAAACACATATGAGCCGAGAACAGATAGACCGAGAACATGTGTAGAACCGAGAACATGTATAACCGAGAACAATTATTTTGAACTAACCGAGAACGGTTATATCTTAGTACATTTTGAAAAAATAACCCGATTCATGTGAAAACGATTTCTTAAAACATTTGTTTCGACACGAGTAAACATGAGGTAAAAAACAAAATTAAAAAATAGGAAGATTAAAATAAAACTTAAACTAAAACAAAATTTACCTATCTAGTCTTTAGAAAATCAACATATATTGGGATCAAATTTCAGCTATTTAAAAAAACGAACCACCTTTTTATGAAAAGATCCGAACATAAAATCATATTGATTAAGGTATTTTCATAATGATTCATTTTCAGCATTATTGTGACATAGTGAAAAGGTTGATAGAAGGTAAATTTTTCATGATTTTCATTGCGCCAGTGATATGATTATATTCGATTAGGCATAAAGCTTACATGGACATCACTTATGGACCTCTGATGCCCCTTATCTATTCTCAAGGCGTATTTGGCTTTCCCCAGATCACCCCAATTTGACTCCAACCCCTTAGTACTTGATCAAAATACTTTTCTCTATACAAAATGATTTTAAGCTTTAAGGTTGAACGTTGGACTTACATGACATCCGGACTTACAAGCCTTACATATAGGATGTTTAGGACTTATTTGAATGCCCCACCCCTGTAGTTCCCTAGGACCCCTTTAAGCTTTTAGAAAACAATTTTATGAATTTTTTTTAAACACAAATGAAATATAATCTTTTTGGCGATCAAGACACTAACAGTCTCGTGTATGAATGGGTAATTGCTTTTCTGCCTATCATTCAGAGAGATGTATCTAGGGACATACAAATATCTTCAAAATGACTCTCCACAATATGTTTAGCAGATTTAGTTTATATCACTTCGAACTTTTAATTATCATGGAAAGCTACCATACACATCAATGACTAATCAAAAGCCTTTTTAGCCTAATAACTTCACATGATAGGCACTCAAAATCACTCTATCTATCGTTTCTCAAAGGTTGGATCAATTTTCATTTGAAAATACTTTAAGCTTCTGAAAAGCGTTTAGCTGAATAATAATATCACTTCCCAGATGATACCCCGAAGATGATTTAAACTCAATCACCCCAGCTGCCTTCAGTTTTCTGGTGAATGGCTATCCTATGTGTCTACAGGTAGACGATAGTACTAAACACATAATAAAATATGTCCTTCAAACTTTAGGCGGCCGACATGACTTTCGGTGAGGGAATTTAAAGGGATAGTTAAATCAAAACCAATTTTTTTTTTTTATGAATGTTCAGTCGCACCGGTCACTTTCAGTCCTAAGGTTAATGGCTATCCCTAGAGTCAAACATTGATGACGGGACCAAACATATGAAGTATGTCCGTTGAACTTGAGTGGCCAGCATGATTTTAAGCATGGGAACAAATTTTTTTTTTAATTTGACACACACACTTTTGTATTTTTCTTTTTCTCCCCCTAAATTTATACAAAAATTATGACACGAAGAAAAAAAATTTATGTACACAATTTACACCTCAAAAATACTCAGTCATCAAAACGCAGCATCTTAAGAAATCCCACAAGCACATTAAATCTGGCTATTCCGACCGGTTTTGTATATAGGTCCGCCACATTATTATCAGTGTGGACCTGTTCAAGTTGAATCAGTTTCCTGTCGTAACAGTCACAAATAAAATGGACCTTGATGTCAATGTGCTTGGTTTTGGAATGCTGAACGGGATTTTTAATAATTGCAATAGTAGCATCATTATCACAAAATATGGGAGTGTTAAGAAATTCCAAACCGTAATCCAGCAATTGATGTTGTATCCAGATAACCTGTGAACAGCAAGCTAACGCAGCAACATACTCCGCCTCGGCAGTCGAAGTGGACACCGTTTGTTGTTTCTTGCACTGCTATGATCTACGGGAATTCCTTTAGGATCAGATGTCAGAAGAGGCCTTTCTGCCATTGGAGTGGCGGCACTTTTGGAATCTTGAAATTCAAATTTTGAAAGCATATCTTCAACGTACTTTCCTTGATGCAGCAAAATTCCCGTCGAGCTCTGACGAACCTGCAAACCTAAAAATGTTGCCATCTCCCCCAACGAGCTCATCTCGAACCTCTTCTTCATAACCTCTTCAACTCTGAACACAGCGCAGCACTGGTAGAACCGAAAATAATGTCATCCACATAAATCTGCACCAGAATCAAATCTTTCCCAACTGTTTTAAGGAACAAAGTTTGATCAATGGTCCCCCTTTCATAACCATGTCCCAGAAGATGTGCCGTCAACGTAGCATACCATGCTCGAAAGGCTTGGTGAAGACCATACAGTGCTTTATCCAACTTGTAGACATGATTAGGATTCTTAGGGTCTACAAACCCCGATGGCTGACCCACGTAAGTCTCTTCCTTAACTTCACCATACAAAAACGCGATCTTAACATCCATCTGATATACCGTGAATCCTATGAAAGACGCATAGGCTAGAAAAATCCGAATGGCCTCAACTCTAGCTACAGGAGCATAGACTTCGGTGTAATCTAACCCTTCAACCTGACGAAAACCACGAACAACTAACCGTGCCTTGTTTCTAACAATAACTCCCGTGTTATCTTGCTTGTTTCGGAAAACCCATCTTGTATCTAGTGCTTTCTTTCCCTCTGGCAGTTCAACTAACTTTCACACTTTTAGTTTATCGAACTGATTCAACTCTTCGTGCATGGCATCCACCCAACTTGGTTCTTGAAGAGCCATTTCCACCGACTTCGGCTCAATCTGAGAGATGAAGCAAGAAAACAAACAACTGTTTATGTGTCCTGTCTGACTTCTGGTGGACACAGCTGCTTCAAGAGAGCCGATAACATTCTCAATAGGATGATTTCGTTGGGTTCTTGTCGGAATTGGCTGTTTGGGAACATCTCCAACAAGAGATAAGTTATATAGATTTTCACCGACATCAGTGATTGGATTCTTCCATCCAGAAGCTGCCTTACTATGTGAGTACGAAGTCCTGGCAACGTATTCATTCGGAATGACATCGGGAAACAAAGTGCTCTCAAAGACTTGACGAATAGGACTCTCCCCCTCAACTACTGAATCATTTACTGAAGAGTTTGGAATATGCACGATTTCTGTAATTTCTTTCGATTGGCTGACGGATGTAGGTGGTTTGTCATCAAGTGGTTCTGCGACATCATCATCCAACAGAGGAGATATGTGAGATACTGCATGTGAACCTTCTCTCTTAGTATCTGCAGTGGCACCACCTGAAGTTTCTGTGTTGATGACCGGAACTACATTGAATGGCTTGAAGAGTTCATTGTAGTCGAACAGCCAGTCCGGACCAACACGTGCATCAGTCTCGTTTTCTTCCAGCCAACGAACATCATAAGATTCAAGAATCTGTTTAGTTGACTTATTGTAGATTCTGTAGGCGGTGTGAGCAGCATACCCAACAAAGTAACAATCATCAGCTTTGGCACCAAACTTCGGAGTAGACTCAAGATTCAGTAGTGTACACGGACACCCAAAGGCTCTGAAGTGTGCAACAGTAGGCTTATGACCATAAACGATCTCATACAGAGTTTTCATTTTTGCTTTGTTGATTATCACCCGATTCTGAACATAGCACGCCGTGTTAATGGATTCAGCCCAGAAGAACAAAGGCAATTTAGAGTCACACAACATGGTCCTTGCTGCCTCGATAAGAGTTCCGTTTCTCGTTTCCGCCACACCATTCTGTTGTGGGGTCCGAGCTGATCTGTACTGACGAAGCACCCCCTTTTCTGAACAAAAATAATTCAATGAAGCATTCTTGAACTCCGTACCATTGTCACAAAGAATTCCTTTCAGCTTAAGATTCAGCTGATTTTCCATCAGCACCACGAACCTCTTGATCAGCTCTGCAGTTTCACTCTTATTTGTCAGGAAAAATACCCAAGTAAAACATGAGTAATCATCAGTGATGACCAAACAATAAGATCTGCGAGAAAGACTTAAGACATGAACTGGACCAAAAAGATCTATATGCAATAGCTGAAAAACTAATGAGATGGTATTAATCAGTTTTGTCTTGTGAGATTTTCGATGATGCTTGCCCAGAGCACAAGCCACACATTTTTCAATGGTAACAAAATCTTTAACGGGTAATTCACGTACCAAATCATTTTTAGCAAGACGATTCATATTTTTCATATTAGCATGACCTAGACGACGATGCCAAAGTATTGCATTATGTTTAGACACTTTTGAGAACAAACAGGTTATTTCATCAGGAACATTTTTGTTCATGTCGATCACGTAAGCATTATCTTTTCTTTGTGATCGAACAAGAATCCAGTATTCAGGTATAATGATACCCGGTTTCAAAATCAAACACTCCCTTTTAGAAATGAGTTGAAAACCCTTTATCACAGATTTGTGACACGCTCAACAAACTATGCTTCAGCTCTGGAACAAAATTAACATTCTCAAATTTCAGAACACCGTTACTTGCAGTACCCTTCTGTGTGATCTTCCCTTTTTCTCCACCCGCAAAGGACACATACCCACCATTAAAAGTTTGAATGTCGTGTAGCTGGGAAATGTCTCCTTTCATGTGCCTGGAACAGCCACTATCAACATACCAAGGTCTAATTATACTCCTCCATAGCTGCTCTTGCACAAAGTGCAAGATTAACTAAATTTTGGCACCCAGTCCATAGTGACACTGGGTACTCCTGACTCGTCTACCCTGGTTACGGGCTGCCATCACATATCTTATCGATTATCTAAAATGGAAGAAGAAACCTTCTTTACCGAAGACTTAGGCATCCATTTGTATTTACCATTGAAAGATTTAATGTTGTTTGTACGAATGGATGGTTCAATCTCTGGTTTGCGTGTAGTGGGAACAAATGAATTTGTTCTCTCGACAGGCCAAGGCTTAGAAATCGAGTTCGTTTTTGAAGTAGAACCATAGTTTCTATTCCTTTTACTAGACATGTTAGGCTTGGTCTGATGAGGACTAAACCTACCAGTTTTGTTCCTGTTCCAATCACCGTCAGAAGGATTTGCCTTGTGATACCAAAAATTTCGTCGATAGGTATCACGAGGCATATTCCTCTGGAAAAATCCATAGTAAGGCATATATGGACGATGTGGACAGTTTCTAGCAATATGACCAGGAACCCCACAGTTAAAACAAGTTTGACGTTTTACATAAAAATCATTATGGTGAACCTTTTCTCTTAACCTATTGTGTGGGTCAGTACGTTTAGCTTGATATTTATCGTTTGACACATTGTTCGGTTCGACCCCTTTAGTTCATTTGAGCATCCCTCTTTAATGAACTTGGGTGGTGAGCAGTTTTTAGTTAAACTTTTATTTTTACTTTTCTTATCAAAACCCACATCATCAGATTTCACAGTTTTAACAGAATCAACCGCACAATTGTCTTTGCCCTTAACACCAGAGCCCACACAACCCGTCCACATAACAGAATTCAAAATAGGCAGTTTTAAAGAAAGATAAGAGTTAATGTCTTTATTAAACGAAACACAAGAGTCATCATCCTCATCAGTCCAATCCTCAACAACTACTTTTTCTGCACATGAAGTAAACACGTTAGAATCGTTCACTCCTGAAGTGGATACATCTGTATTCACAAGATCAGACTTGTCATTCTCATCTTGTTTACCGTACTTCATGCCCTGTACCTTTTCTTCCTGTTCTTTGGTGACAGGAAGTTGAACATAGTTGTTATTGTAAGGTGGGGGTACCTGACTATAACCTATACCCCTACCTTCGTTTTCTTTGCACCATAGCTGATTATCAATCATTGAGCTAACTATTTTACTAGAACCCTCAAATTTTTTAAAACCAAGCTCAGCTCTTTCAAATTTAGCAGTTAAATTCAAAATTTCAATTTTTGAGGCTTCCAGTTTAGCGGTTAATTAAGCAATCTCCTGCTTGGCATCTAGATGGTGACAACACTTTATGCTGAATTCAGATTTAAGCTTAGAAAAATCCTTTTGATTTGTTTCAATTTTATCTGAAAAGGCTTTTTCATTTTTCTTTAGTTTAAAGTTTTCAGATTTCACTCTCTCCATATCTCTAAGCAAGTTATCATTGTGGAGTTTGTATAAATTAATTTTATCAACACAATCTTGAGAGCATGGTTGAAAATTTACCTCAGATGTGCTGGAAGAAGTGAAGGCCATGAACGCAAATTGAAGTTCCCTGATCTGCTCCTCAGCAGCATGTTCTTCCTCAGCATCCTCAACGTGAGCATAATTGGCAGTCTAATTGCCAATGTTGAGAGCAGCCATCTGATCATCCCAAGAAAATTTTTGAGCAACCAAACCTCTTTCACCATTTCCCGAGCTCCCCTAACTTCTCCTCTAACATTTCCCACTGGAACCAGTGCCCTTTCGGTGTTTCCTTCCTTTGCTGGGTTGGTAGATTCACGAGCAAAATGACCCGGATCGTGATAGTTGTAGCATCTCAGAGTATCCTTGTTAAAACCCACCTTCTAGTTGTTTGGCATGTTCCAATTGTTCCTTCCCGTTCTCTGAGTGAACTTCTTGGCCCGCAACACTGCCATGGCGATTTGCCAAGAGATATCCATTTCTTCAACATCAACTGGATGGATTTGATCAAGCTCAGCAGCAACTACAGGTTGAACCAAATCTCCAGCCAGGAATGCATTGTAGCAGCTCATGAATGCCGCCATTAAAGCTATGTTCTCATGAGTTTCCTTTGGGATAGAGGGAATCTGACTGGAATTCTGATTGGGAGAAGCACTAGATGATTGAGGTTGACCACTTTGAGCAGGTTCAGTGAAGAAAACTGGAGCTGGTTGAGATGGGATGGAGGACGGTTGGCTCTGAGTGGACTTGAACATTTGGAAGTTTCCTTGAGGTGGAAGTTGCTGAGTGGCTTTAAACATAGACAGGCTGTCTTGTGAGATAAGGGCATTATTGGAAGCGACGTTGTAACCAGCAGCACTATAGGAGTTTGCATGGTTTATTGCACGTTGCTTGTCATCCATGTCGCATGCCTTATTGGTGGCCATCATCTTAGAGATAGACATCCTGTTGAGATTTTTTGTTTTCTTGATAACCGCAACATTCATATCCCAGCTTTTGGGCAATGAGATCACCAACTTGTTGTTTATCTCAGATGTTGCCAGATAGATGCTTGCGGATCTCATCTCAGTCACAAGAGCAATGAATCTTTGAAGTTGTGTTTTCAGTGATTCTCCAAACACATGATTGAACATATTGAATTTCTGTCGCAGCAAATCTTGGCGACTTCTCTTCATGTCTTCATTTCCTTCATACACTTCAATTAACGCTTCCCACAAGTCCTTAGAAGATTGAAGTTCTCTAAAATCTTAAAGCAATCTCAGGTGAGAGAGCCAAAGTTAAGGTTGATAGGGCCTTTTCATCCTCTTCAACTTTAGCAAAATCATCATCATCATACATTGCAACAGGCTTCACAACAACTTCAGTTGAATTCTCACGTTGATACGTGATGATTTGAGGTCCCCTAACTATGCTTCTCCAGATCTTAGCATCTTTCATCTTAACATACTTCTCGAATCAAAATTTCTACTCACTGAATCCCTCATGTGACAGTAGACGAGGCACACGAGTGGTCGTCCCCATTATGGAATCTAGTTCTTGATGGAGTGAAGCATTTGATGACACATTACTGTTGGTTAACTGTTCCATTTTTAAAAAAATTATTAATCAGGTCCAACTAGGTTCTCGGTTCGGTTTCTGAACGAAAACAAGCTTCAACCGAATACTACAAATGTTGACCGAAAACTGCAAGATTTGACTGATAATCACCGAGAATACTATATCTTGACCGAAGACACTGATGTTACGCCGAAACCTTTGTTTAGAAGTCGAGAACTGCCAAAATCACCTGAGAACTGAATTATGGAATAAGATTAGCAACCAACTGAATTCCGTGCATTACGGGATTCAAATTTGTTTCCAGATTAGCCAAATCTCTATCCAAAATAAATCTTCTTTTCTTCTCCGATTGGTAAACTCGCCGGGGAATCACCAAACACCACCAAATGAATAACTCTTGAATCCCTTGATATCACAATTACGAGCCTGAATAGGTCTAAGGCTCTGATACCAATTGTAAGTCCCGTGGAGTATCTTTCAATATGATATCAACTAATCTTAATGTTGGTGCGGAAATACAACATAAGATGATACAAGAATAAGTATAAAGAACTCAAATTATTGCTTTAAAACACACGTTATGATTAACATTGGGTGCTTAAGCACAGTGTTTACAATACTCGTCTAATGTATCTATGATACTAGACGGCCAAAATCACACATACGTTCACCACCTAAACCCTATACAAGATATCTATAAATAGGATAGCCAACATACCAGCCCAACAAAAGCCAAAAGCCCACCTAGAACCATAAGGTTTTCGGCTTACATAATACACCTAACCTAAGCCCAAAAATACAAGCATAAACCACAAAATATAGCCCAACAGTTTTTCAACCAAGTCAAGTTCGTTAACTATTAATTTAACTAGTAGGATTCCATTACCTAGGTAGCCGTTCTCGCACTTGGTTAAAGTCCAATTTTTTTTATTAAAGTTTTATTTTTAGTTTAATTCTTAATTAGTTAAGTATTATTAGTTTAATTAATATAAAAAATCTAAAAATCAAAAGAAAGTCTAGATAAGTAATTAATTAGGTTTAATAATTAGAGTTTACCCATAGTAGTGATGGTAGAATCTCGTCTCTCAAGACGAGATTTAAAAATCTATTTTTCCTAGAATTTGAAAATATGGACGGAAAAAGTAGGAAACATAAAAAAACAGTCTTGGGAGACTTTTTTTTTGAGAAAAAAAGGTTTAAGAAAAATTTGAACTTTTGCCCCAACATTTCAAAATAATTTGGACTTTACCTTGAATATTTTCCTAAATTTGGTCTGCTCCCTAACTTTCTTTAAAGATTTGGTCTACTCACTCATTTTTTTTTATCTTTTTCCAATGCATCTTAAGAATTCAAATTCTAAAAAATTCTCAGAAAAAAAGGGTTATTTTGGGCTTTCTCTCTCTAGATAAGAATTTTCCCACGTTAATATGTCTCCCTTTTGGAAGGTGCGCCAGGTCCAGAATCTAATGATTGGTCCATAAGTAACGGTTAATCCACCATATTTTTTCCGTGATGGTTTGTGACTCTTTTGACCCATTTGTCAAATCAAATTTAATTTTTTATGTAAAAAAATATTATATAATTAAAGTTTTATTTAAAATATAATTATTTATCAAAATCAAATGGAAAAGCTTAACTTCAAAGAGCTTCACATATATAGAAAGTATTAACTATAGGTCAAACTAATAATTATTGGTCAACATAATAAAATTTATTATTAAAATTTAATTTTAGATATATGAGAATGTTGTAAACCCCTTATTTTCAAAACAAAATGTATGAACACTTAAAAATGCATAAAAAATATGAAACCTAAAAATGATATATGTGCCTTCATATGTGGCCTAGTACTTCTGAGTGCAGCCACAATTACAAGTCCTAAATTATATCTCGTTTTTAGAATATCTAAAATAAATAACAATGATTAAATGAACTAATAAAAAGGTTTTACTCGTAATAATAAAACTTACACAGATAAAACTTGATATATGTTCCATATTATTTTAGTTCTCAACAAACTTTATATAACTTATTCTGTGTGTATACATTTTCATATTTATAAAATAACTAAATTTCATTTTATTGCACTATGAATGTGTATTTTTAAAAATCAATAACAAACAAATTTAATTGTTTTATGATTATTCGATTTTTCAATGTTAAACGGTGTAAATCCATTAAAGTAGAGCATTTTGTCTAAACGTGTTATTTTGGTCAATACTATCAAAGTATTTTGGTAGTTAATTTGATACTTTTAGCATGACAAAGTAAACATGCACTCAATCATTAATTTCACAAACAATAAACGTGCACTCAATCATTAAATTTACAAACAATACCAAAGAGGAATAAGATTATACCTTACAGGAACGATAGGCTTGCAAAAACCAGAAATAATCAACATAGAGCAAAGAAGAGTTTTAACACCCTTCTAAATAAATTCTAAAACCCTAAAAATCAAATATTTAGACAAAGAACATTAATAAACGAATAAAAATCAAACCTTACCATGATGGTCAAACAATGAACACAAAGATCGGAATCAAAATTATGCGCGAAACACAATCAACCGATTAAAACCGTAAATAAAGTAAAACTTAGATTAACAAACAATAGAGACAATATTCACAAACCTAATACCACAGGGAGAACAAAGACTGCAGAATCTATTGGATTTAGAGCGGCCATATTAAAATTAGGGTTAACTTTACTTGAGGGAGATGATTAGTGAATTATATATGTCTTTGAAGAATTGAAACCGAATGATCCCAATTGATGTGGCCATTAAAACATTTGACTACCAAATAAAATAGTTGGCAAAATAAATAGTGGTCAAACTTCTTCAAATGATATTCTCATATTAAACTATTTACTTAAATCAAGGCATCCTCAATTATCATAATTAAAATATTTAAAACAATTTGTTTTGGTAATTATTTATTTATTTTGAATTATTATATTACTAAGAAATTATATGAATGCTTAATATTCATCGATTAGAGTTCATACCTGAAATGGATTCGATTTTGTAATGGTATAGAGCGACAATTCGTGTTGACAGTTGGAAGAAATTGGAATGAAAGTTGAATCCAGGCTTGAGAAGTTGGCTGTTTTAAATCCTAAATCGATTTAGGGTTGTTTGTTGGTGATGATTCGTGAAACCTAAATTGATTATCAATTCTAAACACTATTTTATAGAGAGAACTCTGAAATCCAGTTTCTTATTATAGCGACGTAGAGGAAATAGAATTATGATTTTGAAAAAAAAAAAAAACAGGTCCCCATTAATATTGGCATAGGGCTTAATTGATTATAAAGAAAACAAAAAGGTTTATTGAGAAAGAAAAAAATATAATAATTTAATTTTAAATTATTTTAATATCAAGAATTTCTTAGAAGGCCTTAGCATATATGAAAATAAAATAGACTAACCAATAAAAAGAGGCCATTTGTTCATAAAACCTATTGCTTTAATAGTATAGGAATATAGGTAGATTCTTTTGCGAAGATAAATGAAAACCAGAATGTTCATTTTCAGTCCTTTAACTTTCAGAATTGGCATTTTTAGCCCAAAATTAAATGGGAAAATTTCATGGTGTTATAGTTTCTTAGGGTGTGTGTTTTATTTTTATATTTTTTTATAACACTCTAGGGGCATAATCGTATAGTATGTTATATTATATATAGAAACTATCAATCAATAATTAATAACGCTGTCACAAAACACTATATACAAACGGTGTGTTTTTTTTAATGGTAATGGATGTGTAGTCACGAATATACAAAAGATTTTAATTTCCGTTTATAAACAAAAACACTATAACAAGCTAACATTCACGAGCAAAACACACTATCTTGAACATCATAACTAACCATCACGAGCAAAAACACATTATTGAACATACCATAAACATTACAACATTTTTAATGAACTAAACTATACATTGTCTAATAAGTCGAGCCACACCTAATTTGTTCTGAAAATTTACCATTAACAAACAATATATACACTATGATTTTAACATATATATATATATAGGGGATGGATATTGCGATAAGTGATTTTATAGCGAGAAGTGCGAGAAGTTAATCATAACCATTGTTGATGATTGATCTATGGTCTACAATCAAAATGGTAATAGTGTAATTATGAGTTTCAACATTTTAATGGAAATTAATGGAATTTCAAACAAAAAGGGTATGTTGGTATTTTGCTTTGTAGAAACCACATTTGTAACTTACATTTCATTATTACATTCCTAAATTTTAACTACATCATCTCTCAAATAAAATATTCTAATAATTTAAGATCGCAAGAAGTTATCACAACCTGTAAAAAAAAATCATATAATGTAACATCCGCATTACGAGATTACAATAAAAGAGAATTTATTGTTGCGTGTGTGTCGTTCGTTTAATTGTGTGTATGTTTATATTTGGATAAGGATTGGGTTTGGTAAAGGAAGTGAGTGGTGGGGTCCATAGCCCTCTATATAAGGTCATCCCCCCATCCTTTCACCATTTTCTTCCCACAACACACACACACACTCCCTAGAACACACACATACTCTATCTCAAGACCCGAATCCGAAGTCGGGCTAAAGTAAGGAAGATCTTGGTGTTCAAGTGTCTTCAAACAACAAGAACACGTCCAGATCCTTGAGTAGTCCAGATCCGAACCGAACCCGAAGCCAAAGGTGAGTTTTGGCCAGCAAGGTTAAGTTTTATGGTTGATTTCAACATGCAAATCGATATCTTAGTAGATCGGGTTGTAAGATGTAAGAAAACATAAAATTGGTGAGTTATAACCTCACGGGTATGATATAGGACAAAAAGGTGATGTTCGGACCTCATTAAACACGGGCATAAAATGTTGGTACGACCCAAAACCCATAAAAAGGGTAAAATCGAGTCCTAAGGATGAGTCACGGAGCAATTTGGCTTAAAATGGCAAAAGTAATGAAAAGAAGGTTATTTTCGCATAAGTCGACTTCGCATCGCACAACCATGAGAAACGAAATAAATATTTCGCATCGCACAGCCATGCGAAGAGAAAAGTCATGTGAAGCAAAAAAGGCTTCATGCAAAGCGAAAAAGTAATGTGAAGCGAAAAAGGCTTTATGCGAAGCGAAAAAGTAATGCGAAGCGAAATTCCATGAAATTAATTTTCTGATGCATTTTTGTTTAAGGACCTTAATTCCATGAAATTAAGGTCAGCTCAACCCCAACCAGGGGCTCTGCCCCTTGGACCCAAATAGGGGCTGCCGCCCCTAGACCCCGCTACCAGGGGCGCTGCCCCCGGACCCCCGTTAGTTTTGGTTTAATTAACTTAGATATAAGAAGTAGTAGTAATGGATAATTGACGCGCGTAATGTATTATACAGTTAGCCGTGCCACAGCTAAGGAAGGGCATTACCATTAACGGTGAGAGAAATCGTCTCCAGGTGATTTCTAGTCCCATTTCTCTTTGAGATGGTTTCGGGACTGTGTGCATACTTGTAAGAATAGTAACATATATACTTATGTGCTTAACGTGAATGATTAATGTAAGAATGAAAGAAAGATATATATTTATGTGATTAATGCAAATGATTAATGTAAGAATGAAAGAAAGAGGTTAGAACTTGTATATGTTAGTTGTTAACTTAACATGATTGTAAGAATCTAGAAGGAATGTGAAGTAAGAATCAGGGTGGCAGGCCCTTCTAATACCTGGGCAAGAATAGTAAGAGTCAGGGTGGCAAGCCCTTCTAATACCTGGGCAAGAATAGTAAGAGTCAGGGTGGTAGGCCCTTCTAATACCTGGGTAAGAATAGAGTGGCCGACTCTACGATATCGGTGCAAGAAGTCGGGTGGCAGACCCTTATAATATATGTGTAAGAATGTATGTATAATTGTGTGTTTGTAAGAATGTGTAAGAATAATGTAAGGGTAGTGCAAATAATATTTGTATGTAAACGAAAGAATGTGTAAGAATAATCCTGTACACTGTTAAACTAGAACTCACTCAGCGTAGCTGAATTTTAGTATGCACGCAAGGAAATAGGTTGAGGCAGCTGGCGTGAGGAGGGACACATGGCAGGGACTGGAGAGACTGGCATCTTGGAATAGAAGTGTTATGAATTGTGATGTTATGTTAAGACAATTCAACCTTTGTTTAAGATAAGAATTGCTGTTTTTGTAATATGATGGTGAATGTTTAATTATTTCGCGAAAGTTTTAATTAACTCTGATTTTAGAACTGTGTTTATGAGTAAATCCAACGCCAAAGTAGGGCTACCGGGAAAGGGGCCTTACATATAATCTATATTACCAAAACTTTTTAATACCAAACAAATTTGTGGTTTCACCATACATTTTCTGGTTTATACAAGCTAACATGTTCTTCAATGTTCTTAAAAAAAACGTTGACCAACAATATGTTAAAGTTACATTATTTTGGAATTAATTAGTTCAAATTAATTAATTTACTAATTAAATTCATAATTTAAAAATGATTATGTTAAAAGTTACATATTATTTTGTTAGTGTATGTGGTATTTCAAATTGTGTATGTGTATTTTTTTTCGTGTGTAGGTTCATTTATGTACTATGTAGGTTCATGTATGTATTGTATTTGTGGTATTTTGAATTGTGTAAATGTAATTTTTATCGCGTAGGTTCATTTATGTAATATGTAAGTTCATATATGTACCTTGTAGGTGGTATTTCAAATAGTATAGTTCTAATTTTTATCATGTGTAGGCTCATTTTTATACTTTGTAGGTTCATATATGTATTGTATGTGTGGTATTTTTGAATTATGTATGTGTATCTTTTATCACGTGTAGGTTCATTTAATTAATGTGTAGGTTCATATATGTATTGTGTAGGTGATACTTTGAATTGTGTATGTGTAATTTTTGTGTCGTGTGTTGGTTCATTTATGTATTGTGTAGGTGGTGTTGTGAAGTGTATATGTATAATTTATATAAAAATATTAAAATTAAAAATAAAATAAAATAAGATGTAGATTTGTTTATTGATAAACTATAAATAAGATGTAAATAGGTTTATGTGTAGGATATGCTGTAGGACGGGTAAGATGTCTTGCTTAATGTGTAGGATATGTTTTATGATGTGTAGGATATGTTATATGATGTATAGGATATATTGTTAAGATTGGTGTGTAGCATGTATTTTTAATGTGTAGGATATAATTTTCCCTCTCTTTTTGAAGTTTTGTTGAGCACCTACGAATAATCTGAGCTACTGCCTTCGAACCCTTCTAAAATTCCAGCAGTCTTTTTCCCTCTTGCAGCTCAAAAATTATTTTCTTATTGAACAAATCAATTTTCCTCCTCTCGGCTGTAGGGTTTTGTAGTGAAAATTATATGTCTATCAAATGTCCAAAAACCCTATCTTGCCTTTTAAGATACAAAATGCCGACATCAATTTTCTTTTGTAATCCAGTGGGCCACCATCAAACTCAAACCCATCGGTGTAGAACCAACAAAGAAATATTAATTCCCTTTTGTTGTGCAAGTCTATGCTCCTTAATTAACTTTGATGGCCCATATATCAATTCCCATTAGCATTTAACACAATTAATTTATAACATTATCTCACTTCTTTACCTGCGATGGAAATTTTACAAACATACAAAGAAAGCATTAAACTCCTCATTTATGACTTTCCCATGTCTCCTTTAATTTCTTTAATGTGTAGGATATGTTGTATTATGTGTATAGGATATGTTATTAGCGTTGACGTGTAGCGTGTATTTTTAATGTCTAGGAATAATTATTCAATTTTTCTTATTTTAATATAAAAAACTGAATTTGTGAAAAACTTTTTTGAAATAATAAAAAATTAACAATTAATATAATATAAAAAAAGATAAAAAGAAAATCATGTCTGAAACTCCTAACTTATTTATTAGTTACCAAAAACAAATTATGTAAATTTTACTAATATGTCCTAGTAATTAATTAAACATAAAATAAAAAGAAAATTATATGATTGGCTAGAATGACTCTCGCACTTCTCATAATAAGAAAACTTCTGAAATGAACATATATATATATATGTTTAAATCATAGTGTATATATTGTTTGTTAATGGTAAATTTTCAGAATAAATTAGATGCGGCTCGACTTATTGAACATTTTTAATGAACTAAACTATACATTGTCTAATAAGTCGAGTCGCTCCTAATTTGTTCTGAAAATTTACCATTAACAATATATACACTATGATTTATATATATATATATATATATATATATATATATATATATATATATATATAATTATAATGATCCAGTTTGCATTAAATTTCAATTTATAAACAACTGTTAGTGAAAAAAAATAATCAAAGGATGTTTGCATTTAGATTTAAGCAATAAAACAAAATTGTTTGCATCATATAAGTTTGATCAAGCCGTCATGTTTGAAAATATATTTAACCAAACAATAAATAATTTGTAAATTGACAAATTTAAGATACCTTAAATATAACATGATTTGGTGCTATGACAAAAGAAAGCCAACAAGGTTATTTTCACTCTTTCTTTCAACCGATTATGCATTTTTAATGGTTAATCACTTTTTATTTCAATGTCGATCGTTAAACTTGGTTACAGATCTGCAGATAGGTTAAAAGGTGGTGATGTTAAAGAATTAAAAAATCAGATCCACACAATTAAGGATATATATCAATTACATCTTTTCATAAATTAACTAAAAATCTTTAAACCATCCTGCCCCTATGTGCCATAGTGCATCTAACGGTCCAGATCTCTTTTTACACTTAACGTCTTAATCTCTCCAATCACGTTGCAAATGTTCGCCAGCTTTCCATCAAACAACAACGCATTCTGAGCACGCCATATACACCAAACGGTGATCAAACACACGGCATAAAAACACTGGAAGGTTCTCCAACAACTTGATGTGCGAAAATATATATATATAATAAACACGATTCGCAACTAAGCTTTAAAAACCAAACAACCTATTGGCAAGTGTACCTGTCGCGTGTAGCAAAGAGAAAGGAAGTCCGGGTATCGAACTCAAGGACACTAGAGGTGGCTCGGATACTAAACCCTAACTAAGTCCTGCCCTAAAAACAATATTTAATTAATTATTATTTTTTTATTTTGTTTTAATTAATTTAAACTAATTTAACTAACTTACTTAACTTAACGAAGCTAACGGGAAAACTTAACGAAACTTAACGACACTAACAGCACTAACGGAGTTCTCAAATATGATGAAGGGGAACCACCTAGGTAAGAAATCTTAACGACTATCGACAACGCTCGGGTGACAACGAACACATGAAACCGGGTTCTAAGGATGATCTAACTAGATAATAATAAGGGAAAATAGGTCCCCACGGTCAGTTTTACTAAAGACCCCTAAAACGTCTAGAAAGAAGAATAAGACACGGTTGATTTTCTAAGTACCCTAATGATTTATTACTTGGTCCGTATCAAAATCACAAATTCCTCTAAAGCTCGTAATCCTAACAAACTTAGGGAATAAGGGGTAATTCAATATTAAAGATTAAATAATCCGGCTTACAAATAAACCTAATCAAGGGCTAGAAAACCAAACGAGGTCTCGCAACGGCTAACTAAATCGACTAGACCAAAGAGATAAACCGACTCCTAATGTCTTGGTCCGACTAAAGAGAGATGAACTACTGAGATAAACAACTCTAACCAATCAAACCCTATGGTGACGTCTACCATAAACGACCAAAAACACCAAGTAATCAGTCTAACATGCAATCCTAAACAAAACACGAAACTAATTCATGTAAAGATAAAATCACACGGGGTTTAATTAATATAACAATGAACAAACTCAATAGCAATCATAGAATAAAATCAAAATATTATGAACTTGACAGAAAAATCACTTATATGTTCGCTAATCAACCCAAAAGTAGGTAGTTCTAACAAGTTTTAGCCTCTCATATTAAACATAACATGAAACACAGTTATATTATTTGATTTCATGGTAAAGACAAACAATGAAAACAAAAATTGATGTTTAAAAGAAAACTCAAACCCAAAAATATTCCAAGATTGGTGATGCCTTCTAGTCTTACGGGTCCCTCTCTTTTTGAAGTTTTGTTGAGCACCTACGAATAATCTGAGCTACTGCCTTCGAACCCTTCTAAAATTCCAGCAGTCTTTTTCCCTCTTGCAGCTCAAAAATTATTTTCTTATTGAACAAATCAATTTTCCTCCTCTCGGCTGTAGGGTTTTGTAGTGAAAATTATATGTCTATCAAATGTCCAAAAACCCTATCTTGCCTTTTAAGATACAAAATGCCGACATCAATTTTCTTTTGTAATCCAGTGGGCCACCATCAAACTCAAACCCATCGGTGTAGAACCAACAAAGAAATATTAATTCCCTTTTGTTGTGCAAGTCTATGCTCCTTAATTAACTTTGATGGCCCATATATCAATTCCCATTAGCATTTAACACAATTAATTTATAACATAATCTCACTTCTTTACCTGCGATGGAAATTTTACAAACATACAAAGAAAGCATTAAACTCCTCATTTATGACTTTCCCATGTCTCCTTTAATTTCTTTAACACACAAATATATTAGTTCATAACCAATTAATTCATATATCTCAACATCCTTATCTGTTAACTTACTTTTATAACCTGAAATACGTTTACATATCAAATTCATTCAATCATTTCATTAAACGAAACCAAATTATTTAGTGTGATCTAACTAGAATTCAGTTATTATTATTTTTATTTACTAGCCGGTCTCAACTTTACTAAAAATACATCGTTTAGCTCGTTGCCTCAAAAAACTTTTAAACTCAAATATAGACCACTTGAGACTAATACTATATAAAAATCAGCCCAAAAACAATTAAAAGTGTAGGAGATACTAATATTATTTATATATAAATTAGACTACATCACAACTCCTCCATAAACTCTTCACAAATCAAACTGCAAATTTCAATCAAACAAACCCCGATGCCAAAATCCTTTGCCGTCTGCCCTATATGCTTTTTTCGAGTCAACATTGCCACCTCAACAAAACCTGATGCGCCCTACTTTCGTTATAAAAACCCGTTACTTTAGCACTCTCAACACACCACATCATGATTCCGGCAACTGCCTTGACTCTCTTCCTCATCATAATATCCTTCATATCCTATGGTTCAACTAACAGTATCGTTTCATTCCGCGGTGACGTTGGCCGGGAAAGGTAATTTGGAGTATAAGTTGGCCGTGGATGCCAAGCTGGATTACCTGGTGTGGCTGCACTTTGCGGAGATTGATGCGCGTGTGAATGACAAGGGAGAACGAGTGTTCGATGTGGTTATTGATGATGTAAATGTCACTAGAATTGATTTATTTAAACAAGTTGGCGGTTTTCCTGCGTATAACTATCATTATGTAGCCAAAAACTTGGGTCTTGATTCGCTAGCGATCAAACTCGAGCCTGTTATCGGATCGCCTTTGATTTGTGGGATCGAGATTTACGCCATCGTTCCAGCCAAGAAGCTCATGACCGTGCTTGAGCAAGGTATTATATGACTTATCTTCTTGTTGGTTTCCTGGTCAAATTTAACTGTTGGTTTGGCCGACATATTTGGTTGGAAAATGGCCTTCAGGATAAAGTTAACTACTTTTTTGTTTTATTCCCACGTAATTGGGATCAATGCTTTGATTTTAAATTCTTTTATTAAAATAATATAAGTGGTCATTATTAACCGTAGCCTCCTAGCCTATCCGTTTAGCAGTTTTTGGTACGGTTTGGCTATATTTGGTTTTGTAGGTTAATTTGGTTATGGGTACGGATAATTCGGTTTTCTGCGCATCGTTAAGACCGCATGCACACAGTGATGGTTTCATTGCATTTCCATATATGCAGCTGTTGCTATGCAAGCATTAAGAGAATCATTAGGTGTTGCTGAAAGAATGGGTTGGAAAGGCGATCCTTGCGCACCTACAAGTTGGGATGCTTGGGTGGGTATTACTTGTCAGCTCAACGATGATGATTCTGCGCTTGTAATCTATGAGATGTGAGTATACATCGCTTAATTTTGTTTTAAATGGAAAATGATAATTATGCATTTACACAGGTTGTTAATTTATCATATGCTAGTAATCTATTAATCGGGTGATTTCACTCATTTTTACTAAATATATTCTTTTCCTCAAGTTTTATATTAATACGATTCACACCTTTGTTTTTTTTTTTTTGTCATTTTGATATCTTTTATTAGAACTATTTTTAAAACGCATTTTTAAAAAATACTTTTTGTTATGTTTTTTTTAAAAGAAAGGCATTTTTTTCTAATTTAAAGTAACATTTTCTTATTATTTAAAAATAAGTTTTTTTTTTTCTGTAATTGTCTTATATTTTTAGAGAGGGTTTTTATAACTAGTTATTATAGAGAGTTTGCATTTTCTTAAATAAATTTTATATTATTTGTTAATAATAAAAAAAAATAATGTATTTATTTAATAAACTACATAAAATTTGTGAATTGAGAATAAATACTTAATTTTAGAGAGGAGTAATATGTCAAATAAAATTGTTAAAGGAAATGAAACTTCAGGGTAAGGGATATGACAAGTAAGGAAGGGGAATACATTTAGCCTAACTCTTGCCTGTTATATCTTGCTACTTGTTATGTGTACAGTGATCTTGCAAACCAAGGCTTGAAAGGGTATATTAGTGATAAAATTCTTTTATTGACTGACTTGGTGAGCTTGTAAGTATCATCTTTCTACTCCTATTGTGTGATTGTTCTGATTTCTTTAGGTTTTCTGGTTTATATTCATTTAATGTTTTACTTTTTAACTGCAGGAACTTAAGTTCTAACTCTTTAGGAGGTAATATACCTGTAGGGTTGGGCCAACATTCTCTTAAGAAACTGTAAGAATTTAATGATTCAAAGTTTCAGGCTTTCAGTTATACTATAATTTTAGATAGGCCTCCAAATGCCACTATGGTATTACCAGATAAGCCTGTTGATGAACTGAACGTTCATGAACTGTGCGCGGTGGGAAGTATGTTTATGTTTGTTCATTTAATTAAACGAATGGACATAAACGAACGAGCATGAACACGCATTTTGTTAAGTCACTTATGTTCATGAATTTCCATTTATGTTCGTTTATTTTTGTTCGCTTATGTCATAAATTTAATTAATGCATAGGTAGTTATATTTGTATAAATATAAGCATAAAAGGGGCTTGTTTAAATAATAGATATTTACTATGTTCATTTACTCATTTATGTTTGGTCAGTTATAATTGATACTTTATCTTTGTTCAGTTATGTTTGTTTTTAAATTTGTTTATTATGTCCGTTTAGTTTTAAACAAACGAACACAAACATGCACATTTTCTTAATGAATGAACATGAACAAAAAAAATTGTTCGATTATACGTTTGTGTTTGTGTTCGGTCTTATTCTTCTATTTATAGAATGAGAGGTGGCACGGAATTCAAAACTATATGTCTAATATATTATAACGCAGGGATTTATCGAGCAATTTGATTACCGGGTCCATACCAAATAGTTTAAGCTCTTCAAATGTACAACTTGTGTAAGACATGCTACACTTATCCACGTTCAATTTTGTTTGGTTAACCAACAATGTTCTTTCCTCTTCTATATGTTATGTATTATTTTAATTTTAAAAATATATTTACTTGCTTCTCAGGATCTTGAATAGTAATAAACTGGAAGAGCAAGTGCCACAGGAGCTATGGATCAGGATTTATAATTATATCGACTCATTTGGTCCCTATAAGCGTCTTGTTATCGAGTCTTTCATTTACGCAGCAATACATCTGATACATCTTGTCATGCTTTTACTGGATGAAATTTTTTTGAACCCGTTTGTCCCGTTGGCCGTTACTTGATGAGAGAGACCTTTTTTCATAGAGGCATTTAATAGTGATGACTGATGAGAGTAACATTTTTTAGAGACATTTGATGGTGTTTATAAATGTAAGATATGATAATCACTTAAATGGGATTCATTGCCTCCTTCTCATTCATGAATCAATATATATAATTACAATGCATGTCGTTAAGTATGGAAACCATATCAACTATAACTACTACAATATTTGCACAAATCAAATCAAATCAAATCATTGTTGTACATAGGCTCACGCTATTACACCCCGCAGTCGAAGCAAGAGGTGACCGAATGCTTAGGCTGGATCGAAAGTCTTCGAAAGAACACGAGGTAAACCTTTCGTGAATATGTCCGCGATTTGGTGTCGAGTCGGCACGTGGAGAACCCGGATACGACCCCGCTGAACTTGTTCGCGCATAAAGTGTATATCGAGCTCAATGTGTTTTGTTCTTTGATGCTGAACGGGATTACCAGACAAGTATATAGCTTATTTTGTCACAATAAACGAGGGTAGCCTGTGACAAAGGGCGCCGAAGCTCGAGGAGGAGATTGCGCAACCAACATATTTCCGCTATGACATTGGCCACCCCACGATACTCTGCTTCGGCACTAGAGTGGGAGATTGTGGGTTGACGATTAGAGGACCAGGATAGAAGATTATTCCCAAATATACACAATATCCTGAGGTGGAGCGGCGGGTGTCCGGACACCCGGCCTAGTCTGCATCCGTATAGGCAAGAAGGTTGAGATCCGCGCTATTGGATAGGGTGAGGCCATGACTTGTTGTACCTTGAATGTATCTAACTATCCGTTTCAAGGCTTCCCAATGCTCGGTCCGTGGGTCATGCATGTGCATGCAAACTTGTTGCACTGCGTTCGTAATATCGGGTCGAGTGAAAGTTAGGTATTGAAGTACCCCTACAAGACTTTTATAGAGGGTGGGGTCTTCAAAAGGTGCCCCCTGCCTGAGACCCAAGTTTCGGGTTGGTGTCAACCGGTGTAGCAACCAGTTTGCACGTATGCATACATGCCCGTTGAATAATATCCACGGCATACACATGTTGAGATAAGAAAATAGTGTCTCTAGATCGAGAGACATGAATACCTAGAAAGTAATTTACCAGACTGAGGTCTTTCATGGCAAATTCTTTTGCGATACCGATTAGTAGAGGTGACTAGGAGAATATCATCCACGTACAGGAGAAGATACGCCGTATGAGTGTGATGATGTAGGGTGAACAAAGAGTTGTCACACTTGCTTTGAGTAAAACCCAAAGTTAGCACATAATCTGTGAACCGTTGGTACCAAGCTCACGGTGCCTATTTTAAGCCATATAATGTTTTCTTTAGCCAACAAACATGATTGGGAAAATTTTCGTTTCAAAACCCCATAGGTTGGTACATTTAAACAGTCTCATGAAGGTTGCCATGTAAAAATGCGTTGGTAACATCCAACTGATGAATAGGCCAAGACTGTGCGAGTGCCAAAGTTAACACAGTTCGAATAGTAGCCGTCTTAACAACCGGACAGAATCTTTCCCCACAATCCACACCAACCTGTTGTAATCGTCCATCACACACTAGACGAGCTTTATAGCGTTCTAGTGTACCGTCTGATTTAAATTTGTGCTTAAATAACCACATGCTTCGAATGACATTCAAGGTCGGGTGTCTCCTGTTCCGATTCCCAAGTCTCATTTTTAATAAGGGCATTATATTCATTGGTCATGGCATTTGACCATTCCGGTATGGACAAGGCGTGGATTGGGTTTTTGTGAATCAGAACAGGAGATTTGGCATGCAGGTTAAATAGTATTTTAGGTTTCGAGATACCGTCCATAGCTCGAGTCCGCATCGTTCGAGCTGGTTACGAAGGTGGTTGGGAGTTGTGTTTGTCGGCTGTGGGTGTGGGAGGGGGTGAAGGCATAGTGGGTTGCGAGTTTGAGGTATTTGAGGTGGGTTGAGAGGTATTTGAGGGTTGTGAGTGTGCTGTTAAGTGGGCCGAGGTGGTTGGGGTGAGAGTTTGTGCCGAGATGGTTGGGGAAGTAGGCGGGGTTTGGACCGTGGGTTGGAGAGAGATATATTGGTGTGGGATTTGTTGGGTAGGTGGGTGTTGGATGTGTGGCCAGTATAAGGGATGTATTGAGTGATCTAGAAAGTCATATGTGGAAGTAGGTGAGGAAGAATGGGCAAAAGGAAAGATTGTCTCATTGAACACAACTGTGTCCAGAGATTATGAGTTGATTCGTTTGGAGATTGAGACATTTATAGCCTCGATGATTGGATGGGTAGCCAAGGAAAACACATGGAGTGGAGCGATTAGTGAGTTTGTGGATTGTAGTGGGGGGAAAGACTGGGTAGCAGAGACATCCGAGCACGCGAAGGTGGTCGTATGTGGGAGAGTGGTTATAAAGAAGTTTCGTAGGGGTTTGATATTTGTGGAGTTTATTCGGTAGGATGTTGAGTATGTAGGTAGCCATGTCAAGGGCATGGTGCCATAGATTTGGAGGGAGTGAAGCATAGGCTAGAAGGGTGCGAATAGTGTTATTTATAGTGCGGATTTTGCGTTCCGCCTTGCCGTTCTGGGACGACGTGTGCGGACAAGATAGACGAAACAACATGTCATTCTAATTGTTTAAATTGTTGTTGATATATTCGGTGCTATTATCACATTGTAAGGATTTAATCCTTCTTTCAAATTGAGTTTGAATTTGTTCATAGAATGTTGTAAATGTGGTGAAAACTTGTGATTTGTGAGCTATCGGGTAGGTCCATAAATAATATGTGTAGTGATCCAAAAATAAAATATAATATCTATGACCAGTAGTGCTAATAATTGGTGAAGTCCATACATCACTGTGAACAACATCAAATGGATAATAAGTACACGAAGTGGAATCATAAAATGTTAATCGAGTACCTTTGCCAAACACACATGACTGACAAACATTTTTATTGTTCTTAACATAAGAAATAGAAATAGAGTTCTTAAGTTTATTCATTAAATCGTGTCCGGGTGACCGAGACGACAATGCCAAAAATCTTGAGACACGGAAACAAAAGTAGATGGTTTAGGGAGGCTTGAAAGCATAGACGGAAGAAGGTGATAGAGGTCACCGCTGCTGTTGCACTGAAGGATAGGAACCCGGGTCTTGTAATCCTTCACAAGAAAACCAAACGGATCAAATTCAATTGAAACCCAGTTATCAATGCAAAGCGACTAACAGAAATTAAATTTTGTATAAGTTTATGCGCGTACAAAACGTTGTTGAGTTTTAGGGGAGGGAAAGGTTTGGGTAAGGTTTGAGTGCCATATCCGGCAACCGGAATTGTCATGCCATTACCAACAATTATATTATGAGAATTTCCATTATTAAAAAAGGATTAAAAATTACTTGGATTGTTTGTCATATGTTGAGCGGCTCCGATATCCATAGCCCAAGTCTGATCCGTAGGGTAGAGCGACATAGTGTATAAAACCTGCTCAATATTTGTTGGTGCATATGCCGAATAATGAGCCTGTGTGGGCCTAGGCCCAAGTAAACCATTTGAGGCGGGGTTGTTTTGGGCTGTTGTAGTTGGGTGAGGACAAGGGGGACTGGGCCATGTGGGCTGATTTAAGGCAGATTGGTTATACCAGGAGATTGACCATTGTTGGGCCATTGTGGACTGAAATTATTTTGTGCACCAGATTGCCAAGGATGTCTGTACCTTGTGGGTTTTGATTGTAGCCCGAATTACGTCCCCTTCCATTATATCCATGGTCGCGACCGCGACTACGGCCCCCGGAGCCTCGTCCACGTCCACGAGGAGGATCATTGGAGGATGAGGGATTGTGCCGACTCCATCTCAAGGGTAACCGGGATGAAGTTTTTGATATTAGAAACGGTTACAACTGGGTGGATTTTTGATTCCATGGATTCAAAGGGAAAAGAAATATGTATAGTAGGGTAGTAGAGAAGGAGGTTTGTGAGAGTGGCAGCAGAAGAAGAAAACCGGCCGAAATTTTTTTAGAGTTGGGGGTGGGCTAGGTTTTTCGTGATACCATGTAAGATATGATAATCACTTAAATGGGATTCCTTGCCTCCTTCTCATTCATGAATCAATATATATATATATATTTACAATGCATGTCGTTAACTATGGAAACCATATCAACTATAACTAGTACAATATTTGCACAAATCAAGTCAAATCAAATCAAATCATTGTCGTACATAGGCTCATGCTATTAATAAATGATCAACACATTTGATGGTGTTTTTTTAATTATGTTACATTGTTTTATTTGTTC
Organism: Bidens hawaiensis; assembly: GCF_021521415.1. Classification (NCBI taxonomy): domain Eukaryota; kingdom Viridiplantae; phylum Streptophyta; class Magnoliopsida; order Asterales; family Asteraceae; genus Bidens; species Bidens hawaiensis. The sequence continues at coordinate 435,469 of NW_027491292.1, read as the reverse complement.
TGGTAATGATCATTTGTTATGATAATGGTTAAGATAAATCAAGAAAACGAATTTAAGCTTGATCCGGTCTCTTATGATAATGAGGGTTCTATAGAAGTCGAGTGCTCGAATGAATATTGACTTTGGATCTTTTAACTTGGTAAAACTCAAGCTCGATTAATGAGTGATTTTTTTAACTCAGCTCAATTTGATTCAATTCAAGCTTATACAATTAGCTCAACTTAATTTAAGCATTAAGCGAATCTATCCCTGGTTACTCACAAGCGACGTTGTTCATTTACACCCCGAGTAATAATCATAAATTTACAGTTGTACATCTTAGTAATTATTAGTTTAAATCTGTATTAAATTTGATAATTAAATTTTCATATGATCCTAATGCTAAAATTAAAAGAATGTTTTAAACCTAATATTAAAATTTGTATTCCGTTCCATTGAAGTTGTTAATACCGTGTTGTTAAAAAAAGAAACTTAACGAGGAGACCAATGAATATAAGAAAATATGAACGGGTATTATTGGTATTTTAAGAAGGTATATTTTAACTATTATAAGTTTTATTTAATAATTGGTCAATAAATTGATAGTTTGAAAACTTTTTATTATATTTATAATTGTTAGAATGACAGGGTCGTCAACCAGGCATTCAAGTCGACCCAATTTCAACTTGGGCTCGTGTTAATGAAACGTTTTGAACCAACTTCACTATATATTCATCCAACCTAGAAACTGAGCTCGTGTTTAGCTCGTGACTTTACAAGTTTGTTCATTTTTCTCAGTCTGATGACTTTGTACATTTTCTTATAAAAGTACCTTAACTAACAAATTAACAAGAATATCAAACTTAACAAGTTCTAAAAGGTATAATATCCAACGTACACAAACACAAAAACTAACTTATACGAGCCAAAATCAGCTCGTGGCCATATCAACTCAGTTTTTATACAAGCAAGCTACCTTCGGTTCGGAGCTAGCTCAAATATTCATACAAGTCAAATTATTTAGAGATTTTAACAAGTAATGTATACGAGTAACGAGTTAACAAATGAGTTACAAGCCACAGAATACTTAAACAGAAATACTTGTAGTTATGGCCTACGTTTCCTTTAATAAACAACAATTATCATCACATGTTATTCAAATTTATTATGAAAGACGTGATATCTGCCTTCATAATTGAAATAATTGAACAGATGTCACTTCTCAATCCCCTATATTTCTTTTTTTTTTCTCTCCCATACCTTATTTTAGGGTTTATTAACTTCCACGGTCACTTACAAAATTCATTATCTCTAATGTACAGAGATAATTACTATTGACCAATGTACAAAATTTGGGTTTATATTGGTGTTGCTGATGTGTTAATCAGGGACACTCAAAAAATGTGTTTGCACCATTTATGTAATCATAGATGAAGTTGTTGTGATAGGGCTTCTCATTTTCAATAACTCATGAAATGCATACATTATTCTCTTGCGGTCAATATATGAAATTACTTGAACAAGTCTTTTGCCACCTTAGGAAGGTTAATATTTAGGTTTAAATACATTCATTGATCATTTCTGTTTAAATAATTATTTAGGTTTAAAAACGTTAACTATGACCTATGTTTAAATTTGTTTAGTCATGTTTTTCTAATGATAATTATTTTTAGGTCCATTATTGATTAAGTTGCAAAATGATCAGAATCATGATTTTCTTATAAATGTTTTACTTCGTGCATAGGTCCTTTATTCGCATATTGGACATAAAAATCGATGAGAGTCAACTGAAACCACATTGAAAAGAAGGAACCTGTTACTTTGCTTTAGGTTTTGATGTTTTGATAGTTTTGTGAGTTAGTGAGATGGAATTGTTGATTATATCTCTACACGGGTCAAAAACAAAGAACCCTAATAATGTTTATTCAATCAATAATATAAGTAAACATATAAATTCATAAGACTTACCTGTGGGAAGCACGATCTTTGATAAAGATGATGAAATCATTGTGATTCCTGTTATGATGTCTTTTAGTGATGGATAATTGAGAGAGTGAGGTTCATTGGTGTTTATTAGAGTTTTATAGTGCTAATGATCACTAATGATGATCAGTTATGAAACTCATTGCATTCTCTTCATTAAAGACATCTAAAGGGAAATCATAAAGCCACTTAAACTTATTACAATTACTTCCATCAAGTAAATGTTGGGGCTTGTAGCTAGTTATGTCATATTGGTGAACTTAGTTCAAATGATCAACAAGGCCACATTAACGGGTTATTTCCAACATTCTCCCACTTGGCCAAGTGATCATTTATGATTAGCATAAGTAAGTTTGGCCAAGTTAAAACACTAATCAAGTTTCACATTAAAATTATAGCAGATAGTTACAGTCATTCGAATTGAAATTAATTCGAGACCCCCAATAGTCATACTAACGTTTCAATATAAAACACTTAATTATAAAACCAAAATGACTTAAAGAAACCTTTTAATGTACAATGTTTACTTTGTACAAATTTGTCTATAGCTCATTAAGTGCGCATAACATTATTATAGAAAAAATAAAGTATTAAGGAAATCATAATAATTAATACACACTATATGCTATTATACAAGGTCTCTATTAATACCCATCCTCATTATAAGTTCTCAAAATTTCTAGGTAGGAGACCTTTAGTTATTGGATCTGATAGCATATATTCAGCGTTAAATTATTCGATACAAATATTATTTTCCTCTATTTGTTCTTGTACGATTACGAACAAATATGTTGTATCAAAATATAATTCAGTGCCACTCGAACTGTTACTGATCGAGAAACTAATGCAACTGATTTATTAAGCAAATCTTCAATATTTTATGAAGTTAAAAGTTTTGAGTCCACTTATAAGATTTATTAACAATGTCCCATGGTGCGTTGCATTGTACACTACAACGTATTCAACCATGTTATGAAGGTTGTATAAAATGTACTCCTCCATAAAATAGTTTGCCCTCTCGCATAAAAATGTACCCCAAAGTTGATTTTTATGATCTTTGCATTTGGTAAAGTCATAATCATAATAGCCAACTACTTTCAAAATATCAGTTATTGTATATGCCAATTTTTAGTCTTCCGTTCCTTATAGATATTACAATGCTTTCTTTGGCATCTTCTAATGATGTAGATCATGATTAGATTCATACAGACCTATCATTCGAGAAATATATGTGATATCTGGAAGAGTATAGACTTGTGCATCATCACGCTTCTTACTAACATGAGGTCGAAGACTCGCGCAAAAATAAACCAAATACTACTAAATAGATAGTGGTAAGTGGGTATCGAACATGAGGAGCTTGTGGAAAATGTGTTAATAAGTAGATAAACAATTAAACTAATATAAATGTAAATAACTCATAGTAATTTCCAATTTGGTTTTTTGATTTGATTTTATTAACTAAAATCAATTAAACAAGAGTTGTAAACAATTGATTAAACAAGTACTTCTCTTGGAATTCAGGTTATTACGCAACACTCTTGTTAAAGTTCAATGGATAAATCACAATATCTTGATTTTGTGTAAATGTGATTGTTTGTGATTAATCAAGAACTAAGTACTCGGGTTCCTAAAACACGTGGTTGTTACTTGGTAATCAATCAATATATTTCTAACCTAATTCCTTCTACTAAATCTCAATTGTCAACGACACCAAGAACGTATAGAATAAAACTAGGTTTAAGCAATATGAACACGTTACAAACAATCAAATAAACATCATGATTATACTAGCATAACAATTAGATAATCAATCCAAGTGCATGAACAATAAAAAAAAGTGTTTTGTAAACAACCTTACATCCAAGAGATATACCAAAGGATTAGCCACCCATGGCTTGAGAAATCATCATCACATCAATTGTAATCAACATACGAATCAAAAGCCTCAAAATATGTTTACCAATACCCCAGATGATAATCTCCTCTCCCCCCCCCCCAATCGTCCCCAATTGTTTATGATTGAAAAGATAACGAAAAGGTTAGCCAAAATGGCCAATTAAAGCCAAAGAAGGCCGGCTGTTTCGATCGGACCGTGGTCCACGGTCCAAACCGTGGGCCACGATCACCATTGAACTCCACGGCACGGTGAGTTCTGGAAAATCTGTATCAGTTGAACCGTGGTCCACGATATGCACCATGGGCCACGGTGGAGCTGGTTCCCGTTTCTTGTTTTCTTCGTATCTTTTTCGAAATCGAAGTGCTAAATGAGTCTATACTGATCTCGTAAATTTTTGAATAAAAAAAATATATCAAATTTTGAAATAAAACACAGAATTAATACAAATCTAATATGAGTAATGAAATTGAATTGAAAATTGAGTGTTTATGTACCACCATAACTATAATAAACGAATTATCTAAAGAAAACGAATTGAAAAATGATAATTCATGCATCACCATGACTTTTCGATTTTTTTTCAAAATATAATAATAATTGAATTTATAAATTATAAATTAAGAAAACGGGTTGAAATTCGACAATTTATGTACTAGTATGACTCTTAGAAATTTCAATGAATATAAACACAGAAAACAAATTGAAACTCGAATATTCGCATAACTGCAATATAATCAATTGAGTATTCGGAATCACACGTTGTATGAATCATCATAACTTGTATGTTCCAATAAAAATAAAAAAAAATGGGAAATCGAACCGAAAGTTGGGTATTCGTGTATCACCACGACTTGACAGACTTTCAGTTAAAACACGTAAATTAAAATGCGTAATCAAATCAAACCAAAATATGGTTATTCGTGTATCACCACGACTTGATAGACTTTCAGTTAAAACACGTAAATCAAAATGCGTAATCAAATCAAACCAAAATCTGGTTATTCGTGTATCACCACGACTTGTCAGACTTTTAGTTAAAACACATTATAAAACATTGAGGGTCGGAGTCACACGTTGCATGAACCACCATGACTTGTGTGAAATCCTTTGGAGTGCAACCATATCCTTATCACAAAGGGGACATGGTCTTTTAAGAGGATGAAATATCGAAACACCGAATTTGAAAATTGCTTGAAATTACTTTTGAGAAAACTTGTTTTAGGCCTAATCCTTGGACTTGTGTGTGTGTGTACTTCTGTTCAAGAGTGTGTGTACTTGCGTTCATGAGTCGTTAATGAGATCAATAATATAGCAATACAGTAATAGCATGTGCGTTTAAACAATCAAGTATAGGCTCACATAATTCTATCATGCAGCCTAGACATTTAACAAATAAGCTATAGCAACTTAGAACACTACGTCTTATGCCCTATCTTATAGCCACGGCTCTGATACCAATCTGTAACACCCCGGCTAAAGCGGAAACGCCCGAGTGTGACGTACAGATTGCTCAAACACACGTGACACTATTAGGTGACCATAATAACATTATTTCATTTAAATCTTCATGTAACACAAGTTTATCAAATAATACAAGTTGTAACAAATAAATAAACAAATGATAAGTTGTTCTTTGAATATCCTATAGGCATGCTATGTGTCTTCTAGCTTTCATCCTCGTATCTTTACACCTGTAACATATATATAAAATAAAGTCAGCTATGAACATAGCTGGTGAGAATCCCACAGTTGGATATAATACGTAAAAATCATACAATTCCATGAAACTTGTGAAATGAGCACATAAGGGTTCTTTACACTCGATGCAATGGACCTGAGTGTAAAGAACAAACGAAGGTCCTTTCCAGTTGTAGAAACGTTATACGAACATTTACGAGCCAGGAATCTAGTCGCAAATCGATACGTTAATGATTGTGTTTAATACATTAAAGGATGTTTACATTACATGGATGATGATATATTAAGAGTCTAGAGAGAATCCGGCAGCATAACGTTACATAAACATAAATATGGCACAGATCTCTTGTGCAGTTTCACTATGGAAGGCCTATTTATAGGCTGAGCTCATTCGTTACACTGTAATAACGAATGAGACTTCTCATTCGTTAACATTCCTAACGAATAAGTATTTCCATAGCCCCATTCGCTAAACACCCTTAGCGAATGGCTATACATTAACGATTGAGCCTCCATTCGTTACACTGTAGTAACGAATGGGCTCTTACATTAATGAATAGCCTAGTCTTATATGAATGAGGCCTCATTCGCTAAACATGCTTAGCGAATGTGCCTTTATACATTAATATAAAGACTAAACTACCCCTATCCTATTCGAACAGCTGCGGACACCAAATTTGTGCACTTACAGACTCCCCCTTGTCCGTAGCTATCGAATGCTTTCCAATACTCTAGCATCCAATACTTTAGTCTTTAATACTTCAGCAACGAATACTTTAGCGACGAATACATTAACATCGAATACATTAAAGTCGAATACTTTAACCGCTAATACTTTAACTGCATATCATCAGCCGTACAGCCAACCTCCCCCTTGGGGCTGATAATTCTCGGGCATGTGCAAACAGACAAAATATAACTCTTTGTAAACAAGCCAACAACTTGTAGCTACTCGTATCAGATCTCCCCCTCAAATAAGCATCTCTAGGTGATCATTCCGATCATCCAACTGGCATATTTTATGGTTCGATCAAACGATTCAATCAGTAGCAAGTCAGCGGCTATTTTTCGCACCGGTAAAGTAAAAATGTCTTTACGTTCCACCTCGTCACACATCTTCATGAACAACATGATCATTCCACATATTTCACATCGGTCCTCATTCTCTCGATAACGTCTATCCCAAATTATCACTCTTTAAAGCTCTTCGGCAACCAATACACTTGGATGCACTAATGCTTTGGGCATATAATTCAGAGTTCCAACCTTCGTTAATCAATCCCGAATGATCAGATTCTTCAATCCAATAACAAGACCCGTATATTCCTCAACCAAATCAACCCATTCAAGAATTGTCCTCTTTAACAGAAGCAATCCGCCGAATACTCGTAGCTTACATTGTCAGGATCAAAGTCCCTCAGAAAGAAGTAATCGGACAGACACTCGTATCCCACATAGTCAGGGTTTCAATCTCGAACAAATCAATCCACGATCGAAGAACAATTGCAATCTTGGACTCAGTCAAACGCAGCTTTGCAATCACATATTACCACCTGAATTGCAGTAATTTTTCAGTAATTTTTCAAGAAACCCTTGCGAAGGTAGAAAGATAACGATCGAATAACCTCTTTGAAGTTTTTATCTCCCCCTTTTCTTGACAAATTAGGCAAGGTCTTGAACAATTCTTCGAAAATCTTGAAGAAAATTCTCGTTAACTTAGTCGGTGAATGAAGATAAGCCTTGATTGGTGGTGAATGAAGATAAGTCTCCTGCTACTCAAGCTTTGGTGGTGAATGAAGCTGTTTATTGGTCTCAACGTTTGTTGGGAAATCAAGCTAATATGGCAATTGTTGAACCAGTGGAGAAATTCTAAGATGCTAGCAGTGTAATGTATCTGAGGAAAGTGATTCATCTGACTCTAAAACTGATACTGATCAAAATTCGTCATATCAAACCAAATCAATTCCTGATCAAGTTGAATCTTATGCATGTATGGCTAAGATTGATGAGGTATGTCCTAAACCTCAAATTAATGCATCTGAATCTTCGACTGATGTGATTGAGTGTGCTGAATGTGTTGTATTCAAAGCCAAACTTGAAACAGCTTTAAATTAGAACAATAGTCTCACAAAAGATCACTTTATAACCAATGAATGCTACAAACAGAAATCAAAATTACTAGAACAGTCAGCTCTTAAAATTCAAAAACTGTCTGAAAGCAATCATGATCTTAAAGCTAAGATTCAGTGTAAGATTATTGTTGTTGATTAACATTTTAAGGAGATTATTCGACTCCGAACCTGTATTTCTAATCTCAAAAATGAAGTAATGGAACTTAAAAATAAGCTTGGAAAATTTAGAGTTTCATCATTTATTTTGAATGAAATCATTGAAGTTAACCATTCACATAAGAAAAATGGAAAAGCAGGTTTGGGATATGTCGAGTTTCCTTCTCCCTTTAAGGAAGATTACAGTAGTATTCCTGATGTGGAAAAATGTTCAGATATGCCTACTGTTAAATCTGAGAATGTTGATGCAACTAAAACTACTCGAGAACCAATTCATATCAAAAGTAAAAATGTTTTTACCAAAAATGAATTGAATGGTTCAATCGAGAAGTTGACTGAACCCGATGAGATTGTCAAAAAGAAAGATGTACCTATTGACAATCACATTCTGTGTGAACCTGAAGAGTTTGAGCAAGCGGTTTATGGCTCAAAGTCGTCGGGAGGTTCAGTGAAAAGGTCTAATGTAATTTCTAACTCGAAGAAATCAGATAAACCGACTGTCACTGATGAGGAGTTGATGAAATTTGTCGATCCTCAGTCTGTTTCTTCGAATGGGAAAGTATTTAAATTAAAGGGTTTATCAAAAGTTTTTCGGACAAGGAAGTTCCATTAAACCTTCTTAAACCCGAAATGATTGAAAGTGTATATCAAGATGACACTTCAAAGGTTACCGAATTTGAACAAAAATTCTATTAATCTAAATCTTTTAATGTTCAAGAAAAACCAAGATGTAATGTGATTAAACCTATCAAATTTGTAAAATCATCAGGATTGGAAAATTCTTCAAATTCAACAAATCTTGAATTTTATAAGATCAAAAAGGGTTTAAAACATGAAATTCCAAAGACGGTAACATTTGAAAACCCCAAGGCTGATAATCATCAATCTTTGCTACCTAATAAGACCTGTACTTCACCACCAAAATCTTTGAACTCTCGTTTATGTTTCAAATGTGGTGAACCTGGTCATATCTCAAAGAAATGCAACGCGAAGATAGATGATATCAAACCCTCATCAACTCGAAAGACTGATTTGTTTAAAAATGTAAAAGAAAATCAAGTTGATGAGTGTTTCATAATGTATTCAAATATTAATCCGAAGAAAGTTATTTGGGTTGATTCTGATAATGTTTCAAACAAATTTGTTGACCGTGCTCAACCTATTTGTAAAAACACTTATTCAGGCAGAATACGTGATGGGTACTTAAAGAAGAAAACTAAGAAATCTGTCACTTATTCTCAAGTTCTAAATGTCAGTATTAATTTAAATGCTTCTCTTAAGGTATCAAAGGGAGAGCCCAAGGCTGAGGCTTGGGCTGCCTTTTTGAACTAATATCTTTACCTTGTTGTGCAGAGTTCATCTAGATCCGTGTCAAGTCACAAGTGGATATTGGATAGTGGATGTTCTCGGCATATAACTGGCAACCTGAACCTTCTGAACAATATCAAAGATATTCAAGGGGGTTATGTGGCGTTTACTAGTAACAACGGTGGGATGATAACAAAGGAAGAAGAAGTTTCAAACGGAAAAGTGACGTTTGAAAAAGTAAATTATTGTGAAAAAATGGATCATAATTTGTTGAGTGTTTCACAAATTTGTGATAAACAATATACCATAGTTTTCACATACGAGGAATGCGTTATCCTTCAATCGGGATATAAAATTCCTGAAGAAATAGTTGTCATGAGAACACCTTGATGGAATGATATTTATGTCCTAGACATGAATCTTAATGTAAACGTTTCTCCTTCAGAAACGTGTTTTGTCTCCAAAGCCACGGAGAAAGATACGATTCTTTGGCATTGACGTATGGGACACATCCATGTGCGTAAAATGAATCATTTGGTTTCAAATGACTTGGTGGATGGTGTAACCCTTAAAAATTTCAAGTTTAATGATCACTGCGTCGCTTGCAATAAGGGAAAACAAAAGAAAAAATCACACCCGTGTAGATCGATTAATTCGATTATTACACCCCTAGAACGACTTCATATGGATTTATTTGGTCCTGTGAATCGTGCTAGCATCGCGGATGATTTTTATTGCTTGGTTGTGACTAATGATTTTTCACGATACTCTTGGGTGTTATTTATGGGATCTAAAGATCAGACTCCTGTATTGATTCAGAATCTTATCATGAAGATCGAATAACTTTACAAACTGAAAGTGAGACGAATTTGTAGTGATAATGGTATGGAATTCAGGAATAATGTATTGGATTTCTTCTGCATTCAGAAGGGTATTCATCGTGAATTCAGTGCGCCGTATGTTCCTCAACAAAACGGGGTATCTGAAAGAATCGTATGTTGATCGAAGCTGCAAGAACGATGCTTGCTAATTCTAAGCTTCCCATTCAGTTCTGGAATGAAGCTGTGAATACAGCATGTTACACACTGAATCGCGTATTAACAGTAAAGAAGTTCAAGAAAAAAAGTTACGAACTTCTGAATAATCGTAAACCGAATCTAAAGTATTTGGAACCATTTGGGTGTCCTTGTACTATTTTGTAGAGAGATGCCGGTAAATTTGAAGAAAAGGCATTTGAGGGTTATTTCTTGGGATAAAATTCTCTGAAGAAGCGAATTTTCAATATCTCTTCCGGTTGTGTGGAAGAGTGGTACCATGTGAATTGTCAAAGTTATACCATTCCACCTACAGGCAAGGGTCCCGATTGGATGTTCGATTAAGACGGCTTATTTAATTCGTTCACTTCCAACGTTGAAGACATACGTGAAGATTTAATTCAATCTTATTTTGAGGAACAATGTCTTCCAATTCCTAGTTCTTCGTATGCTGATGTGAATGACTCTCCTAACGTATCAAAGATATCGAATGATGTTTCTGAGTCTTTCGATGAAGCTGATTTTGTTGATTCATCGTCAGGACCATTAGAGGAAGCTATAGACACAAATGTGCCTATTCTAATTGATGATGACTCTCCAACTGTCTCTTTAGACACGGCTGAGGAAAATGTCACCAATCTGGGTGATAACGTATATGTACCTGCCAATCCTTCCTTAAGGATTCATTCTAATCATCCGCATGAACAGATAATTGGTGATGTACACGACGGGGTTTGTACACGACACCAATTAGCTAATATATGTGACGAACAAGTTGAGTGTAATTTATCTCCTACTGAGGATTCGATTGTTTGTGCTTATGCGGATTTGCACTCTTCGGGTATCCTTAGTATTGCACAATACACCTGCTTCCTATCACAAATAGAACCGACAAGTGTCACAATGGCACTCAAGGATCCGTCTTGGGTTGAAGCTATGCAGGAGGAGCTGCAACAGTTTATTCGACTGGATGTATGGGACTTAATTGATAAACCCGATCGTGTGAAAAAGGCGATTCCAACTAAATGGGTTTTTAAGTGAAAAAAGGACAACCGCGGGGTAATCGTGAGAAATAAGGCACGATTGGTCGTTCTTGGTTACAATCAACAAGAAGGCATAGATTATACCAAAGTATATGCTCCGGTTGCACGACTGGAAGCTATACGTATCTTTCTTGCCTATGCAGCCTATAAAAACTTTAAGGTTTATCAAATGGATGTGAAATCGACGTTCTTGAATGGAGCTATTCATGAGGAAGTGTATGTGAAGCAGCCTCCCGGTTTCGTGGATCCACACTTTCCAGAGCGTGTTTACAGATTAAACAAGGCTCTTTATGGTTTACACCAGGCCCCGAGAGCCTGGTACAGTACGTTGGCAGACCATCTAATTGAAAGTGGATTCACGAGAGGGACTGTGGATTGTACGTTATTTTATAAGAACGTGGGTGATGATTTGCTCCTCGTCCAAATCTATGTGGACGACATAATTTTTGGTTCAACGAACGACAGCTTGTGTAAAGATTTTGAAAAGATGATGCAAACCAAATTCGAAATGAGCTCGATGGGGAGATGAACTTTTTCTTAGGATTCCAAGTTCACCAGTCTGATTCCGGGATCTTTATCCATCAGACCAAATACGTAAAGGATGTCTTGAGCCGATTCAAGATATCCGACGGAAAAATTCCTTCGACACCTCTTCCCGTGGATCACAATTTATCACCGGATGAATTGGAGGATACCGTAGATCCAACCCTATATCGAGCTATGATCGGATCTCTCATGTATTTGACTGCATCGCGACCTGATATTATGTTTGCTGTTTGTTTGTGTGCTAGGTACCAATCGAGTCCCCGAGTGACTCACCTGGCGGCAGTAAAGCGCATCTTACATTATCTGAGGGGAAATCCAGACATCAGGTTATGGTACCCCAAAGACGATAAGTTCGATCTCACCGCTTTCGTTGATTCGGATTACGGTGGATGCAAAATCATCTTCGAGTCTACAACAGCAGGATGTAAATTCTTAGGAAACCGGCTTGTGTCCTGGCAATGTAAGAAGCAGACAACGATCTCAACTTCAATAGCCGAAGCAGAGTATGTGGCGGCCTCGAGTTGCTGCTCACAGGTTCTCTGGATCCAGCAACACTTGCGGGATTACGGTTTGAAGTTTCTTACTACTCCCATTTATATTGCTAATTCTGCTGCAATTTCAATCACCAAAAATCTGGTTCACCATTCGAAAACCAAACATATTGAAATCCGTTATCACTTCATTCGTGATTGTTTTGAAAAGAAATTAATATTAATTGATAAAATTCACACGAATTTTCAAAAGGCTGACCTTTATACCAAAGTGTTTGACAAAACACGTTTTCAATATTTGCTGGGTATAAATGGTTTAAAAACCTTAAAAGATATTCAAAAACTTGGTTAAATTATTTTTTTGCTTTTATTTCAATTTTTGTCGTTCTTAGGGGGAGAAAATATAAAATCCAAAAAATATTGTGTTTTTAGTTTGTACAGAGAAATTTAAAAACTCCAAAAACATTCAAATATTGAAAATTTTCAAAAACATTGAAAAATGCTCCTAAAAATGAGTTTTGAATCAAAAAGGGAAAATGATAGTACATTGACGGGATTGATCTAGTACATGAATAAACTAGATTTAAAATTACCGTAAGGCCAGCAATATGATTTGCAAAGATAGGCTTGACAGACTATATAGGAACTGATAAGATATAAAGATAATGAATGCCGAACCTAGTGGAATTACATCTTGAAAGATTGATACTATATCTGATTTAAGAAAAGTCAAAAGTCAAAATGATTACTGTGTGTGCATGCTTTCATTTTTGAAGAAAACTCTGCGTTGTTTTTATTTTATTTTGCAAAGAAATTTAACTTTATTTTTTCTTTATTTTTATTCTAATATTGGATCCTCTCCTGCGCGATAAGATTATCCGACCTGAGGGTTAATATTTGAGTATTCAGCTTTATTTTCTTGGTGTTTCGTACAAGCCTTGGACCTTCTCCGCGTATAGTATAAGCACAAATGTGTGAAAGTCATGTATCGAACTGGGGGTTAAGGCCTGTACAACTTCAACTTATTTTTATCTTTTTATTTTGTTGAAATGGAACCTTATCTGCGTGTAGTAATACCGATCTTAAGGAAAAATTTTGACGTTCTGCTTTATTTTCCTTTTATTATTTTTGCATGAGTCAAAGTTAATCAAATTTTAGAAAATCAAAGAAAAACGTACATGTGAAATTCACTGTATAAGAGATAGAAATGTTATATCTGATTGATGGGGTCCACATAAGGTTTCGTGCCTAATTGAACTAAATTAAAGCATATCGTAAAGTTTCCGCCAAGTCTGTGAAAAGTTTAAGAGGACAATTATATCTGCAATCATCGCTGGGTTACGTGTATAATAATCATCGAAATTGAAGTGTTAATTAGTGACATTTTCGTCAATATGATTCCCTGCTCAACTCACAAAAATATGTACTGCTTTAATAGTTTTGTTGTTTACTGTTTTTAGTTAGTTGTTAATTGAAAATTTTCGAAAATTCAAAAAGATTTTTCTTTCTTTTCAATTCTGCTTTAGTTTCGATTTACCAAGCTAGCGAATACATCAAAAGAAAAGGAAGAATTTGATCCCCAAAAAGTTTTAAGTTAATCATTCTTAATGTATTTACAACTGGTGTTAGTTGTGATTTAACGTAAAAATCCGTTTAATTTAAACATTCCCGATCCTTGGTTGATCGGGTATTTTTATTAATGTATAAAATCAAAACCCTAAGTGTATTTGATTGATTATTTTATTATTTGATTAAAACCCTAATTGGATTTTAATATTGTTTAATTCCTTAATGAGATTTTTGTCTCATTCGCTAAGGATACTTGGTGATTCGTTAAAAGGTTTAACGAATGTAAAGCCATTCATTATTTAAACATAACGAATAAGTTTCTTATTCGTTATATCTTCATTCGCCTCCGTTGTGCATAACGAATGGAAGACATTCATGTGACTAATAACGAATGGAATGGATTTAATGTATCATTTGTTGAGAATTTAACGAATGACATTCTTTTTCATTAGAAACGGTAACGAATAAGGTATATTCGTTACAGTTTAACGAATAAATCCTTATTCGTTTAAAAGGTTAAATGAATCAGGATGAATAAGTTAACGAATGAGGCCATTCGTTAGTTCAAATTTGAACGAATGACATCGGGTTGTGTGAAATTATTGGATTTATAATCCCAAGGTTAGACGAATGTCGATTCATTTGACATTTCCTATTTCACCATCAACCTAAAAGAAACTCTGTCAAAATTTCTTTAGAATCCTATACCTGTCTTTTACATCAATTGCCTAACAAATTCGTGTTATACAGGTATTTGCGATGACAATGATATGATTCATATGGATTTTCATCGGTTATTCTAGAGTTTACTGGTTTGATTGATTTTTGCATGATAACCGAACAGTTAACTACTATTAAATCATCTCACTGAATCAATTTTAGAATAGATGATATATATTTAGTGAACTAAATCGATTTTCGATAATCATTGTTATGATTGATTGTTGGATAAGGTAGAAGATCAACCATTTCTGAGAAATTCATCGTTGTTTTTGTAAGGCCCCGAACCCCGGGAGCCCTACAGTTGGTATTCATACAAAATACTTGTAAAAATATTTAAACTTGAAAATAATTCATTTCATTAAAATAACCAATTCCGAGTATAATTCAGCGGAAAACATAAGTAATAAAATAAGTTCCCAAAACCCCGAGAAATTATGCCTAAAACCAATTTAAATATATTTTATAAAACTTTTTAAAATAAAATGTTCAATAATAAAATCTTCCATCCACGTATGCCCTTCACCGTCCAAGTAGCTTCGTGCACGTCCAAGCGATAGGCATCCTCCTCCTAACCTGAAACTCACACTAACATGCACACAAAGTCAGCTTGAGCTGAGTGAGTTCAAGTTTTAATAAATAGCATCAATAATAAAAATCATAATAATCATTCCAAAGGTTTTTTTGAATATAAAAGGAGTACACCAGTTAAGCCATCATCATTGGTAAATAATCATTCTTAAATATATATATACACATACATATATATAAACATCCTTATAAGTACCTTCCTATATATATATAATTATATATATAACATCCAAGTAATAACATCAGGGTCGAGCAAACGTACAACCCAAACACGTAACATCTCATCAACGTATGCAAACACAAAGTAGGCATACGTAACATCCGTAGTCGATACGACTACAACATCGCCAAATATTGGCCATACAATAATATATATATACATACCATAACATCTCAAGGCCAACTATATACTAGCAAGCCTATATAAAATAGTTTAAATGTTTCATCAAGCAATTCGCTTAGGTGTGCATGCTAGCCCAAAATCTTAAAAGAGTAAAAAGGGGCATCATGAACTCACCTAACACGAGACACGGATTCACCATGAGCTAGAGAATCCCTAAGTAATCCCAAGACTCAAACACCTGTCGGTTTACATTCAATCAATACTAATGACACCAAGATGACTCGTTTATCCTACGAGACGTTCTAACGGGGTTCGGGTCACCTAAAGCCTCGACCTCATCAAACTAAATCACAACAGCCCCCGAGGCCTCACATTCACCAAAACAACCCTTAGATAATCCCGGGAATAAAGAATTCCCA
This sequence comes from Bidens hawaiensis, assembly GCF_021521415.1. Lineage (NCBI taxonomy): Eukaryota > Viridiplantae > Streptophyta > Magnoliopsida > Asterales > Asteraceae > Bidens > Bidens hawaiensis. The sequence goes on along the minus strand of NW_027491292.1, from coordinate 419,557 downwards.
AATTACCCCCAGAAGCACTAGGTGATACCAATACGCGCGTTTAAGATTCGTTTAGGCCATTAACATCCAACTCAGCCCCGTGTGGACCCAACATGATAAAATCACAGCCAACAAGTCCACACGACGCTACACGAGTTAAATGGGTCGGTAACTCACAAGTACAACGCACCAACTATTCAATAAACGTAATTGCGTGTTGTACCAACCCGTTGGAGTAACCGACAACCAATTCAGCCCCAAAACTTATAAAAATGATTTTTCAACAGCCCGTACATCAAAACGAGTGCCCCCGAGCTGAATTGGTCGTTAATCACATCAACACTCGCGTTAAACGCATCAAACTACAATTCTAGTCAACCGAACACTAACAATCTAACTACAACTAGTTGACCAATCTAACGCACACCAATGAGCATGATTTTTAAGTATGTTATACTAGACATACCTAGGAAGATTTTGGTGCAAAAACCTCAACCAAAACAGTCCCGAAACCGCTCAATTGGACAGCCACCCAGTTAACCTAAAACAAGTCGTTTATCAATCAATACGCGTAATACAAAGATCAATTAAGGTGTAAAAGACATGGGGAATCATAAAACCAACCTTTAATTTAAGTTTTATGGCTTAATCTTGGCTGAAAAAAGAAAAATCGGGGGTGCTTGGGGCTTGGCTTCCTGCCGATCGGACATAAGGGGGGGCTAGGGTTTAATTTATGATATAAAATAATAAATTACACTCTAGTCCCTCCAGTATGAAGTGTGAAGCAACTTGAGTGAAAAGTTAAGTGATTTAACGTACCGGGGTGACGAGAAGGTTTCCGAGGAATGTCGGTTAAGTCCCGAGAGGTATACATACTTTACAAACTTTAAATCTTTAAACCGAAAATTACGGGTGTTACAGTTTTTGACTGTATTAAAGTCAAAATTAAGTGTAAAATTGACTTTTGAAAGTCAAACTGGTAATTTAATTCAGATTCGCTATGAATATAACGAATGACTATTGGATTAGTGAATTTAGCGAATGTAAGATTACTACTTGTAACTAATAATGATAACGAATTGTTATCAGATTCGTTATGATAACGAATGAGTTAATTTATTATTTGATTCCTTATTAATAACGAATGACAGATACTTATTGTATAACGAATGTCTCTTTCGTTTAAACCAGTTAACGAATGAGATAGACATTAGTTAATCAGAATATAATATTTTAATATTATACTAATGTTTATTTTGGCTTTTACAGTAATGACCGACGAAAACGTTCAGAATCATGTTCCCGAGCAACAACCTACAGATAATCCAGCACCTGAACAAGCTCATGTGATGCTATCATGGAATAAAAGCCACAACATCTGTGCCTATCTTGAGCCGAACTTTGAAGATTCTGCGATATTCGGGGGTATGATTAGTTTTCTGACTCGCTCGAGAATTTACAAGGCAATCTCTACTCGTACAGTTGTTTATCAGAAGATTATACGAGCATTTTGGAATACTGCTAGATTCAATAAGGCAGAAAATGAAATTGAAGCAGTAATTCAAGATAAAAGAGTTGTGATTGATGTTGGGGTAATTCAAGGATTCGTTGGGATTTCATGATACTGTTGACGATAGATGTGAATTTGATAGAAAATTGATCAGAGGGTTGTTTGGACGTGTAAAGTATAATGGGGATTTGGGAAGATCTATGTATAACAAAGCAAACTTGTGTGAACAATACAAGTATTTGCTTCATGTGTTGATTCACTGTATCGGTGGACGCAAGGGTGGATTTGACGAGTGCCGAGTAATGCTCCAGTCAGCTTTTGTTGCCCTTGTTTTGAATAAACCATTCAATTTCTCAGAATTGGTTTATTATCATCTGAAAGAGAACATTTCGAGCCGTCATAAGTTTTTAATGTATCCTTGATTTCTGCAAATGATGATCAATGATCTGGTGCCGGATTTGGATAAAGATCAAGATGACGTTAAGAAGCTTGACCACAAGAATGAAGAGACGATGAGACATTTGAGATCTTATAGAGGGCAGAGTCTGGCAGATCGACCAAAGTTTAAACGATTGATTGGTCATTTAGCGAATATTGATTATGTTGCACCACCTAATGATCGTTGGATTCATGATGACTCCGATTCCGAACGTGAAGGTGGTGATAGTGGAAATGATGATGATGGTGGTGATGGTGGTCCAGGACCACAAGCTGCTTTAAGTTATGAGCATAAACGTAAACGTAAATCGAAATAACCGATGGTGGAGAAGAGTGATAAAGTAAAGAAGCAACGTGTTAGACGTGGGTCAGGGATTTAGATTCCGAGTCAATAGTTTGTTCGTTCTACTCCTCCTGTATCTATTTCAGATCCTATTTCCACATCTCCTATGCCTCCACAGATTCCAAGGTCACCTACTCCGGTTCATATGCCAGTATCTCCGGTACCTCCATCTATGACCTTGATTACTACTGCACGACCATATCCTGTATTTGGTGACATTCTTCAGACTGTTTTGGCTCGTATGCCTACACCGCAGCCTACCACTCCAGTGACTCCTGCTACACCTACACAGTTGCTGAGACCTAAGCACTCTTATATGACATTTACTCGCCCTCAGGGTCCGTTGCAACCAGTTCATCCTAATTTCTTCGGTTTGAATCTTCAGACTCAATGGTTTCATATGATGAATCTGTTGCACCTTCAACAGACTCAAATGCAAGCTGACAGAGCTGCCCATGAGCTAGCACAAAGAAATTTGTTGCGACATATTCAGTTCACTCAACGTGAAAACAGGGAACTTAGAGCCCTTGTTACTGCTCAGGGGGAGAGATTGGATAAACAGGATGAGATCATTCTTCAGTTGATGTGTAAAGACGATGAGTTAAAGAAATTAAAGAACAATGAAGATGATCAAGATGGTACAGGTGGTGGAGTAGATCAGCAATCGGGCGGAAGTTCTGCACCGTCGGCAGGAAATAAGACTGATGCGAGTACTGGTGGTGGATCTGGAGATAATCAGTTGTAGATAGTGCCATACAAGGATTACACGAGAGCTAAGCCGATTGATGTTATTCCAGCAAATATGATTTTTTTGTGGGAATGAATGGAATAGTGTATAGTATGGTGAATGCGGACGGTGAATTTGTTGATCATTCATTAATAAAAGGAAAAATTGCCTTGTTTCTGGATCTAAACGAAGATGAGGTGGATGTGTTGGGTAAAAGTGTGGATGTGGAGGTTGAAATAGAAGAAAGTACCAACACAGGCATTCCACACAGGAATGTGCCTGATTTTGATGAGGTAGAGGTTGAAGATGTTACTGCCGAGGAGTATCCTGAGTTTTACACCAACAACAACAACAATGACTCAGGTATTCCGTTCTTTACTACTGAACATTTGATGCGGCAAAACGTCGTTTACGGGAAGAGATACAGAAGTGGAATAAGGCTGCGGAGACCAGTCATTTATCGGCGACAGAGAAAAAGCGCAAACGTGCTTTGGATGGTATGTTCGAGCATAATGTGAAGAAAATGAACAAGATGATCGAGACCTTTCGTTATCATGAATGGAGGAAGTCAAATTAGCAAAGGCTCGAGTATCGGCATACCAAATGAAGAAGTACAAGCCTGTAAAAGATGTAAAAGGTGATTTAGTGTCGTGGCAGTTTGATTCTGAGCTTAAGGTATATATCGTTAAGTGGGAGCATGGTATCTATTATTTCAAACGCCCACACGATATATTATCTATGCCTAGATGGGATGTGAGAACACTAGCTAATCGACCGTTCGTGAATCGTGGGAACGATAAGTGGGCTGGATGGTTCTATAAGCAGTTATACATGAAACCCGTTTCGGTTTCAAGTTCTTCAAGCCACATGTGCATACTCATAAGTACATTGATGAGATTGATACACGCACAGGCTGGAGGAAGATGATATTGCAAGTGAAGTCGCCAAAGACGATGAAGAGGGCTCCAATGAAGATTTTTCCTCAGAGTCTATTCACCACGTTTAATTATTGGTACTATGACAATCTTACTGGTGAAGCGGTTATTGTATACGGCCATGGTTCAAACACAAAGTGTAAGACCCCGAATCCCGGGAATCCTACAGTTGGTAATCACATCCACAATTTCACAAAAATTTAAAACCAAACAATTCTTTGTATTTAAAACCAGTTCAGAGTGAATAACAGCGGAAAAAGTTTAAGTATTAAAAGTCCCAAACACGGGTACAAGTGTCCGAAATCGAATGTAAATAAAATATCCGTTTTATTTGAAATCCTTGACCAAAAATGCCTTCAACCTTCCGAGTAGTCTCCAGCACGTCCAAGCGGTAACCTCCAATCCTTAACCTGAAAGTCAAACTAACATACACACAAAGTCAGCTAAAGCTGAGTGAGTTCAGGTTTTCATAAACAATATTTCATACTTTATTTCAAAACTTATAATACTAAACAATAGAGGGGATAATAATAAAATAATTAATATAATTCACCAAATAATACATTCATCATCGAACACACGTACACGGGCCTCTCCACCACGAGTCAAGACTCGAGTAATATATTTGACCCGGACACGGTAAGACCTAAGCATGTGACACGAGCCTCTCTACCACGGGTCCAACCCGAGTTATATATTTGACTGGGTCACAGCTTACACATTCAAGCACGTGATACGGGCCTCTCCACCACGGGTACAACCCGAGTAATATATTTTACCCGATCTCGGCTCACACATCCAAGCACGTGATACGGACCTCTCCACCACGGGTACAACCCGAGTAATATATTTGACCCGATCACGGCTCAACATAGAACAGGCCTCTTCACCACGGGATTTTAAAACCCGAGTAATATATTTGACCCGCCAAAATGATGACCACGCCACACGGGCCTCTCCACCACGGGATTTGAAAACCCGAGTAATATATTTGACCCGGCCGTGATCACCATGCACACACACATCAATAAGCCTACTCACATCATTCTTAGTCACGAGGAACTAAATATTATCACACAACCATAGGCTATAAGGTAACACATACTCATACATACATACATACCTCCATACATATATATATATCATCCCAAGACATTCCAAATTACAAGTAAGCCTATGGGCCATAAGGTAATATATAATAATCAGTCCAATACATGAACTAAGTAAATAGGTCTACTCGTATTCAATAACTACCAAGCCTATTAACATCATCGAGTCTAGACCATAATCAGGTATATAACCTTAAGGAATAAATGACCATAACGAGTCTAAAATATCCTAAGGCATAGAATATAGTCCACTCATAGTTTTATAAATGCACAAATACAAGGCTATGTAATACCATCCAAATAGTTGTAACGAGTAAAATCGTGTAAAATTGTATTACGGTGTGTATGCTAGCCCAAAACGTATAAAGATTTAAAAGGGGCATCATGAACTCACCTGAAACGAGCCACACAAAAACCAAAGATTTTGAGAACTTCAAAGCCAATCCACAGTTTACAAGCCTCTCGGATTGCACACAAAGATTACTAACTAAACGTACCGACTCGTTTATCCTACGAGACGTTCTAACATGATTTGATTGACCTAAAGCCTTGACATTACCAAATTCAATTACATCAGCCCCAGAGGCCATGTATTTACCAAAACCACCCTTAGTTAATCCTGGGGACAAAGGGTTCCCAATTTACCCCCGAAAGTTGTTAACTTTATCGAATACGCGCGTTAACGGGTTGTTTATGCACTTAGATACCGAGTTAGCCCCGTGTGGACCAAATTTAGTAAAATCGCAGCCAACAAGTCCACACGATGCTACACGAGTTGGATGGGTCGGTAATTCGCAAGCCCGATGCACAAATTACTAATAAACGCGAATTTGCGCCGTACCGACCCGTTTGAGTAACCGATAACCAATTCAGCCATAACATAAAAATATAGTTTTTCACAGCCAACTTATCATACCGAGGCTACAACATCCGAATTGGTTGTTAATTCCCTCAAACAACGCGCTAGACGCAACAATTGACAAACTAGACAACCGAAACCTAGTTTTCACTTCATCAACAGTTGACCAATCTAACGAATGCCAAAACTCATGATACTATTACACTAGACATACCTAAGAATATGACGGAGCACGAACTTCAATTATAAAAGCCCCGAAAGATGCGAGAAAGGGCGGCCACCGGTTAAGCCTAAAACGAACTTATCGATCAATAACGAATATAACATGCAGATTTTAGCATGCAAAGATGTATTTTATTACATAGGAAAACCATATAATTAAATTTTACCAGAGTTTCATAAATATCTTAAGTTTATAAAAATATTTTTATTATATTTTTCTAGTGGACACAAAAATCATAAAAATTCCTCCAACACAGAAAGGTATGTGCAGTTATTTCAGTGCGCAACAAAATGGTTTTATTTTTATAAAATTCATTACACAGCCAAATTAAACGATTCCAATTGGGTTTGGTTCCTAACTCAAAATATTAACTTCCAGAATTAGAACCAACCAATTTAGACTTGTCGAAAAAGGGTTATGATGTCGGGAAGACAGCCAGAATCCATCATCCCGCATCAGCTTTGACACTCGATCTTATAAAATCATAAAAAGTATTCAAATCTCATCCAAAAATTACGTATTATACCTTTCTGGAAACTAGACTCAAAGTAAAATATCATAGAAACAAGAATCAATCAAAAAACAATATATTTTCATCGAGTTACAGACCGAGCAATAAACGAGTACGAATCTGTCAGAAATTGTTATAATCAAAACTCAACCCTAACATGTTCAATAAAGGTTTTAATGGTGAAAAAGAGTTGTATAATGATAGAACCGACCTTGAATTAGACTCGGGAGGCTGGAGAATGGCTGAAACCTGCACGGAAATCGAGGAGGAGACCCTCCCATGGCTGCCGATCGTAAATTAGGAGGATGGAAGCAAGTTAGGGTTTATGTTATAAAAATTTTACATCTAGGCCCTTCCACTTATAAATTATGATGTCTTGGATTAAACGTTAACTAAATAGGCTTACAAGAAAGACAAAGAGGTCCCTGAGGAAGGCCAGATCGAGTCTCAGTAAAAATACAAACTCTACAACACATAGATCCTTTTAACGAAAATTTGTGGGCGTTACACAAAGACAATACGTGTAATTGATCCGATGTGGCTGGTTAACTTGTCTTCGTCTGACAACAATGTTTTATTTACAAGTCAGATCAGGTTTGCTAACGTAAGCGACTATGAACTTGCTATGCAATTCTAGAAAGTAGTTCGTGTCTGTTATGCATACAAGATTCACAATTGTGTGGACTGGAAGACAAAGATGTTCCAGAGATGAAGATAAAGAGCTCGAGACGAAGGGGAGTTTGTTGATACATGTTTTGTACATCTCGGTCTTTATCAGGACATTAATGTAATAGTTTATTAGTATAGGGGCTTTAATGTAAAATGCCATTCACTCTAATGTAAGTTACATTCGTTACCCCGTAACGAATGTAACACATTCGTATTAAATGTAAGCTCATTCGTTAACCTTGGTTAACGAATGAGATAACGAATGAGGGCTAGTCGTTATGGTTTAAGTGTATTAATGAGTGAAGTATTCATTCGTATATGTTAATGTAACGAATGACACATTCGTTAAGTGTTAACTTAACGAATGTAGTCATCCCCTATATATACCCTGTAAATTATCATTAATGTAAGAGTTCTGATATTTTCCCAATTCCCCTCTCGTTACTCTGTCCATTTGCATTCTCAACACACACAGTACACACACTAAAGTATACCTAGCCTAATCATATAGATAATCAACATGAACATCGTTGTAGTCATAAGATCTAGATCCTAATCGAGATTACATGGATGATGATACATTAAGAGTCTAGAGAGAATCCGGCAGCATAACATTACATAAACATAAATATGGTACAAATCTCTTGTGCAGTTTCACTATGGAAGGCCTATTTATAGGCTGGGCTCATTCGTTACACTGTAATAATTAATGAGACTTCTCATTCGTTAACATTTCTAACGAATAAGTATTTCCATAGCCCCATTCACTAAACACCCTTAGCTAATGGGTATACATTAACGATTGAGCCTCCATTCGTTACACTGTAGTAACGAATGGGCTCTTACATTAATGAATAGCCTAGTCTTATACGAATAAGGCCTCATTCGCTAAACATGCTTAGCGAATGTGCCTTTATACATTAATATAAAGACTAAACTACCCCTATCCTATTCGAACAGCTGCGGACACCAAATCCGTGCACTTACAGGGCTACCAACGTACTCGGATATGAGGTCCCTTTTCCACTCGATATAAATGGACCTGAGTGCAAAGGGGGGCGTATGATCATACTTATTGAGGCAACCACTTGAAATCCACGTATAAAACAAATAAACAAGTAAGCACACAAGTCCATGATATGAATTGTAGTTTGTAATCGAAATCATAAATACTTGAAGTTTTATAGGATACATATGCTACCCCAAAACATGAAAAAGTTTAAAAAGGGGTTGTGAGAAACTCACCTCGAAATCGAAGATAACTTGAAATATACACCGTAAGCACAATAACGAAACCGAAGCAATCGAAAGTACTTTAAAGAATCCGAAACGATCAAACTTCTCGAACTATAAATAAAATAAATACGAATTATTTAAGGACTAAACTAATGGGATTATTAAAGTTAATTAATGATTTGGTTAACGGATTTTGTATTTTAATATATTTCATGGCATTGGTAATATAATGTTATTTTTAACCTTTAATGGATTTTTAACGATTTATATTATTATAACTTTTATCACTAACATGAGAGTTACGATATTACAAGGTACGTATTTTAAATAGCAATCATATTACGAAGGATATTTATGTTAACGAATTAAAGAATTTAAAGGCTAATTATAAAGCCACCTTTAACGGTTTAATGGACTATAAGCTAACGAATTAATGTTTATCGAGATTTATATGAACGATTTAACGAGAAAGAATTATAATATTAGCGTAAATATTATTTCATCTAATAACTTGTTAATGGAATGGGAATTTATTTACAAAGCCCGGATTTTAACGAGGTGATTTGGTCTCAAAAATAATTATGTTATAGGGTTAAAACTAACGAATTTTTTTAGAGTTATAAATTTAACGAAAACGGAACTATAAAATATATTGTCGGGTTTCACGAAAATAATTACTTGGTTTTTGGATGAAAGGTTTATAAATTAGTTTATAAATAACTCATTTAAATTAAAATGATTTTATTTGATTTTTAATAATTTTTAATGATTTATTTTGAATAATAAAATCAATATATATGATTAAATATAAGGAAAATAGGCTTAAAAAAATGAATCAAAAAGATACACTGACCCGGGTTCGAACCCGGGTCTGGTGTATGGCGTGTTACCGTGTTAACCAGTAGACCAGACTATAAGTTTGATTAACAAATAGAAACGAAAATACTTAACCTTATTGTTCAAGTTCATCATATTCTACCTACATAAACCCTAGGTTTGTAATTCGCTTAACTGGTGCCATGTTCGTTAGTTTTATGTTAGGGGTTTGATTAACATCTAACAACTATCAAAAGACATATAATTATTACCTGGTTTGGTTATGGATTGAAGGTGCACGAAGGCCTCGCCAGAAATAAACTTAGACGGATCATTATGAGATATAGAGAGTGTTTGAGATGAAAAAGATGGCTAGGATAGGTTTAGTTGTTAGTTTACGTCCTATTTATACTATTAATTGCAGCGTACATGTGTTAATTGGTCGTGTAAAGGATTAGCCGATTATCCGGCGAAGATTACGGAATTGTTTGACGATTTGGGGCCGTTATAATACAATTAATATATTAATTAGCATGTAATACGAGGGTCAATGGTCGTTAAACGATTTAAACGAGTCAATCGGCAAGATTTTTGGGGTTGTTTGGTGTTGCCGGAGCCATTTTCCGGCCGCCCGAGGGGCTACCAGAAAAACGTGCCAGAAAAGGGGGGGGGGGGCTGGGTTGATATTATAAAACAATAACAACCCTTGGACTTTAATACTTCTTGTAAATTATAATTAATACTATAGTTACATCTTAGGCCTTGAACATTGATAAACGACAAAACTTGAAATATATATAACTTGGATAGTTTCGCAATAAACCCGAAAAGTTTGAAGATCGTTTAATTAAGAACTTTAAATCCCGGAGTCTCGCTACTAGAACAAGTTAATGAAAAACGAACGATCAATAAACATAAATCATTGTGCATATTAAATTAACGATGAACGTTAAAATATATATATATATATATATATATATATATATATATATAATGAAACAACGAACAGCCGGTTTAACGAATACCACGCGAAACGAAACTTGATAAAATTATTAATGCATGTGTATATATATTTACATATATTTTTATAAACAAAACCAAAAATTCAAAATGAGTCGGGTTTTCGGGTTTGAAAAGTAACGAATGTTACAAACGTTGCTTGCCCTCAAGCAACACTTGAAACCACAATTGCTTTCAAAACACAACCACTAAACAACCCACAAGCCCGGCTCAGTCAAGGTCCCCAATCATACCCTATTCCCTCATTATTAGAGGTTCGCACTAGTATCACATAGTACATGTTATTTTAGTTAACCTTAACATGCTTTCGGTTTTTATTCACACATAACACACCGTCACTCATTAACCTTCTTATCGATGATCATTCCATGTTTTTCAATAATACTCAATTCTCCTCGCATACGCTTGTACTACCATCAAATCTCCATCTATTTATGCTTTAACAAAAACACAAATCAAGAGGTCTTAAAACGGATTGTAATAGGGCCAGGTGTAAAGGTATGGAATGGGAATATTGAAAGTGACTCACGTGATCCGACCCGACTTGTTACATCAAAACTAAATGAACAATAAACTAAACTAATAGACTACTATGTATACACAACCAACTTGTATCACTAACTCGATACACATCACTTTGGATATTGAATCCCAATCTTTTTCTTTTTTTTCTCTCTTTTTTTTTTACTTTTTTTTTTACTAATAAATGTCACACCCCGACCTAAGGCGGGAATGCCGGGTTGTGATCCGATTGCTCACAGCTCGAAGATACTATCATAAATATAAATGACAATATCTAATTAATTATTTTGTTCAAATAACACACACAATAATCAAATACAACGATACAATTCAAATAAATAGATACAACCATTTAAAGTCAAGTTTGTCTTCATTAAAATCCTAAGGTCTTTCTAAATGTCCAAACTTCAATCTTCAATCAACCTACATATGCGTAGAAAATGGAGTTTGATCAACAACACATGTTGAGTGAGATGATCACCAATTTTGAAACAACAAATAATTATATAATAAATAAATAATAAATGATAAGTGTTAAATGCGCAAACCAATCTATGTGGTAATAATCAATCAAACCTTAACAAACCAAAATCAAGTATATTCGTGTGCCAATGAATCGTTGCCAAGCGAATCAGGCATTGATTACAATGACTAAATTGTCGGTTTATCTTTGCCAAGTGAATCGGGCTCCGGTTACTAAGACGTTCGTATGATCATACTAATGAGAACCCTCTACAAGGGGATATGTTGGACCTCTCTGAAACGTTATCAGGTAACCAATTAAACATGTAGCAATTAGCAAATAGCATTCAACTGATATTCACGCAATGATTATGTTTGCGATTTTGAGTATATATATAGAATAGAAAATATGAGTAAGTACGCATATGTCCCCAAAACGTTAGAAAACAGTGTAAAAAAAGGGGAATGATCAAACTCACCTGGTCATAAGCCAAACGGGAATGTTTACAACAAGAACGATAATCACACTCCTCGAGAATTACCGACAAGAATCCTAATTAAATAATGTTATGAGTGAATTATAAATGAGATAATATGTATAACGAATTTAGGATTTCGATATGATTTGAGTTACAATTATGTTTGGTATTTTATGGATTGAACGATTGATCTCTACGAATTATTATTATTTAGTTATAAAAATCATTGTTTGTCATAAAATCGGGTTTACGATTAGTTAAATAAATATGAGTTAAGACCTACTATAATAATAATCGTTTAGATATATAGTTATTATAAAATTCATATTTTGAAAATCTTAACGAAATTCAATGGTAAAAATATAATTAATACTTTTAATATGTTAATACGTTTATTATAGTTTTTGTTTTAAAAACAATACATATATGTATGTGTATATATATATATATATATGTGTATATATATATACATACATACACATATTTTTATATATTTATAACAAATATGAGCAAATCGATAAAGACGTTTTAATAACGATAACATTAATATTGGTCTCGAGTTTTAATAAAATCATATTGGATTATTATTAATAATATATATATTTGTATATATATATATATATGGAATATTGGCCTCATATAATCCCAACTATGGCTCATTGGCAAATATAAGGACCAACTATCGAAATGGCAAAATATAATCCCAACTACGCATATGGGTGGAAAGTTAACGGAAAGTTAACCTACCGTTAGTTTTGTGTGACGTGGCAGCTGACTTGTCATTAACTACCTGGCGTGGCCACTGAGTTGTCATTAAACCGCTGACGTGGCCGCCGAGTTATCATTAATTTCAAAAAAAAATTAATAATAATAACTTGTATTGCCCAGGAGTCTAACAAACCCACTTCATCTTCATCCCATTTCTATTCGGCCACCACCTCACCATCTCCGCCACCACCTCACCATCTCCGACCGCCATCATCATCAGATCCAACCATCGTTATAAGCCCAGTCCACCCATCACCACTATCTCTGTACACCCTCACCATCGTAAAAGTATTTGGATGTCATCTTACCAGAGCCTAAGCCCCTGGTTTTCGTCGGCCGGAACAAATCTCATCCCGCTGGGCGCCGTGAGCTCCGACAACCACCAGAATCATAACAGTTTCCTCTCCTAAAATCGCAGCTACAACGTCTGGCCGATTTCAGATCTGAAAACCCTAATGGTGGATTGGGGGAATTGAACAGGCTACAGCTGTTGTCGGCGGAGCAGCCACCAGAGCAGCCGTCGGTGGAGATGGGAGGTGTTTTGATGTCGGTAGGAGGAGCCACTGGAGAAGCCACCGGAGCAGCCATCGGTAGAGACGGTGGCGATAACGTCGGAGAAGCGGTCGACGACAACGTCGGAGAAGCCATCGGAGATGCCGTCGAAGACTGAGCAGATCCGGCGATCATAGCAAATAGCATAATCAGGTGGTTTAAGATATTTTTTTATAAGTAATAGCCCCGTCAGCAGCCCAGTCAGCTGGTTATGAGACAGCTTAGCCGCCACGTCACACAAAACTAACGGAAGGTTAAGTTTCCGTTAAGTTTCCACCCATATGCGTAGTTGGGATTTTATTTTGTCATTTCGATAGTTGGTCCTTATATTTGCCAATGGGCCACAGTTGGGATTATATAAGGCCAATATTCCTATATATATATATATATATACACGAAAACTTGTAACGAAATTATTTGATACGAAACTTTTAGCTTAATGATGTCGGGTAAATAAAATATTGTTTATTTAATATTTATTATTACTTAATATATTATAAATAATTAAAACAAGTTAAAAATCATTAAATAACAAAAACTGCAAAAATTTGTGGCTGGCCGGACTCGAACCCGTGACCTTTGGCCAGCTCAGCTTTGGAACACACACACCAGCTGCGCTGCTGGTGTCAGTTGTTAACAACATGAACCCAGACAACTATATACATAAACGAATAAATAAATTCTTGATTAAGAACCCTAGATCCTAGATCAATCAATCAACCAATCCGTTTAATGTTCGTTCGATTAACGTTAGGGTTTTTGTTCACTGTCGATTGATGAGCAGAATGCACGTTTTAATTACCTGGAATGATCACGAAACCAAGGAGAACAACTAACCCCGTCGCGTCGGCAAGAATAGACTTCGAACAGCAGGTTACGGCCAAAATAAATGTAATTAGGGTTAGGGCTTTTGGTCCCTGGGCTATAGAGGAGGTGCAGACGAGATTAATTGAATTCTTATCACCCCTAGGTTATATAATCGGTTTAGGGTATGACGGTTTGGTTAGATTTCACAATACGGATCGTATAAGATCTTGATTCCTAATTAATGATGATGATTAGGCCGTAAATAGTATGAGAAATCATAAACACAATCCAATTCCTAACTTAGTTCGTTAATTTAGGCTCACGGGTTCAGGGTTTGGGTTAAACGGGTTAACGGTTCATGGATTTTGGATTTGGTTAAAATGGGTTATAAAAGAATATATGAAAACTACATTTTAGCCCTTGGAGATTTGAGACGGGAACAATGGTGGATTAAAGTTTATATTCGGATCAAAAACGTACACTTTTGAAAGTTAAATATATTTTAAATAAATAATATAAATAAATATAATTTGTATAGTAATTCCTCGATAAACGTGATACCTTTTTAGTGTAAAAATTTCCCGATCATAAAATGGGTCGGGCAATAGATAAAGACTCGTACGTGGAAAACCCGAGTTGTTACAATAAACTTAGACTTGCACATAAATATGAACTCCCTTACTCTCTATTGATTTATATCAAAACAAATACAATTACAAAGAAAAACCTATCAAGCCGGATCGTCTTACAACATATATCGGGGTTAATTAAATAAGAAGAATAAGTCCAAATAGGTTTGCTAAAGGAACCAACCCCCCGCCCCTCTCATTTCCCACCCTCATATGTGTAATGTATGAGGCCCAACCCCCAAAACCCACACTCGCGCTCATCCAAACGAGGCTTAAACCTAATTGCCTCTATCACTTTTGCACTTATGCCAAGCTAAGATCTCGAAATGCATTAATAGCACAAGTTCTAACGGAAAATACCCAACTATCACCGCTTCCATTTTCCCAATACTCAAGTGAATATGGATATGTTATGCGTGTTATTATACAAAAAGCATTCTAACCTTGACTAAAATACTTTTCAACCTCATTTTTAAAACAACTAAGCAACTTGACTTTGAGGGAATTATGACCATGAAAAGAGACCAAAACTTTACCCCTGCTATCTTACCACTTTTCAGTGTTTTTCTTTCAATTGTCCTTTTGTTTTTTTTTTAATTTTTTAAATTTTTAACGAAAAATTTTCCATCCCCACACTTGAGATACATTGTCCCCAATGTATGGTTTTGAGAAAGTAAAAACAAATAAAACACCACCTCTTTCCGACCCATAACACTAAACCAAATGTTTCATCCTCCTCCCTTCCACCCAAATACTAAAAATCGAAACACAAAATAAACAATATACAAATAATATACAAAACACATGCACCTGACATGACGAAGTCCCCCTCAATAATAGGGCAGTTGTGGCGGCCCGAGGATGGAGGTCATGAAGTTCGAAAATTGACTAAAATTTAATTCTCCACTTCCGTCGCTGCTACCTTCTCCCGACGATGGTGGTGGTGGTGCCATCGATTGCATCGGGTCCACCCACATGGAGTGATGCAATGGTGGCTCGTGATATCGCACTGAACCGTCATATGGTGGGAGAGATGAGTAATCCACACTTGGTGGATCTGGAACAACCGGCTCACCGTGTCACACCTCAACCTAAGGCGGAAATGCCGGGGCGTGATCTGATTGCTCACATCTCGAAGATACTATCATATATAAAATGTGACAATATCTAATTAATTATTTAATTCAAATAATACGCAATATTTAAATTCAACAACACAATTCAAATAAATCAATTAAATTTAAGTTTGTCTTCAATATAACCCTATGGTCTTTCTAAGTATCCGTCCTTCAACTTAGGCAACCTGCATATGTGTAGAAAATGGAGTTTTGTCAACAAACATGTTGAGTGAGTTTATCACCAATTTTTGACACCAAAAATAATGTTAATATAATAAATAAGCAAAACGTAATAAATGCGGTAATGAAATCAAACCATAAGCAAGTAAGTTGTCGATTAAACCATTGCCAAACGAATCGGGCGCCGGTAAATCAACCATGAGCAAATAAATAGAATAAGACCGTTGCCAAGCGAATTGGGCGGTGGTCAATAGAATGAGAACCCTCTCCAATGGGATATGTCAAACGAATGAATATAATAACACATAAGCACATAACAAGTAGATTTGATTAATCACACACAATTACACGTTTACTATTTTTGATATGTATGTATATATAGATATGTATGTATAGTATTATATACGCATATCTCCCCAAAACGTTTATGAAAATCGAGTAAAATAGGGGAATGATAAAACTCACCTTAGATGGAAGGCAAGTGATTAATAAATACGATAATCGAGTTAACGAATAAGCGAGTCGTCCAATACGCGTCAAACGATATAACAAGTCAGAACCTGAAACTTTGTGATATGAAACTATAAATAAAAAAGAACTTAATTCCGCCGAATCAATCCAAACAGATGAGTAGAACTCAAGTTATGTTGAATTAAACGTTTAAGTGAGCTGGTACTGACCAAAATCCGAACAGCAAGTCGGAAGTCGGATTTTGGGTAGTACCCTTAAAATTACGTTACGAGAATAAAAGTCTTCTGGACCGAACATTGAATCCGACCAAAAGCATGAGAAAACGTAAAGTCAAACTTGTTGATTGTTTTGCCCTTTAGCGGGTTTTAAGCGAATTGACCGGTCAATACCCTTCAATCACCGAAATTGATTGAAGGTTATTGACTAGGGATTGTGTATGAACGATTTTACAGTTACAACTTACCCAGAAAGTGAAAGGAATGATGAGAAACGGAAGTCAAAGGTCCTTGAGTTCGCAAAGTCAACGAACAAGTCTTGAATCTTTAACGAATATGCAAAAAAACCAAAGGGTTGGAGGATGAACAGAGGTAAGGCACGGCTGGAGGATGTTCTTTTGGGTTTGTTTAATGTTTACAACAGATGTTTAATGGTTGTTTATATAGAAAAACATAAAACGAACTAATTATGGCCTTTTGACCCGTTTAAGCAAGTAAATACATTTTAAGGAAAGAATCAATGATTTATTCACAAAGATCTTATCTTGGGCAGGGGAAAACGAATTAGAACTTTTATTTTAGTTAAAGGATGTTTATTTGGACCTTAATTCACTCAAACACACCTAATATAATCGATTTTATACCTTAAACAAACTAGAAAGCGAACTAAGGCTTAAACGATCTGACCAGTTGTGCCATAGCGCCGCGCGGAAGCCACCGCCCATGGTGGTCGCGCAGCACCCCGGCCCTCTTTGGGTGTATGTTTCAATTTTACAAGTTTTGTCCCTGTACTTTGTTAAATGAACATTACTTGAACTAGTTTTTGGTATAATTTGGTTTTGAACATTGATTGAAGTACAAGGGCCTAAAGTGAACATTAGGAAACTAAATCTTTATTTTGATTAATAATAAAGGTCCAAATTATTCCCGAGTCGGGTTAAATATGGGTTTGGAAAATCCGAAATGTTACACCCCATGATGCTTTAACAAGGCTGTAATCAACCGACAATGGGGTATTAACTTTCTTTTATTGCTTTCCCGGCTGATCCAGATGTTCATCATAACCAAATAACAAAAGGAAATGCGTGGGCCTCCATTCATCAAAGCATATAGAATAGGAATATCGCTATTCCTAACTACTGAAATATCTCCCCTTCGTGGCACAACATTAGTGTAACATCCGCATTTCTGTGAATAAATAACGGAAAGTTTTATTATTATCGGTGTGTCGTTAGTTTAATTGTGTGCGTGTTTGTATTTGGATAAGGATTGGGTTGGTATGGAAGTGGATGGTGGGGCCCATAGCCTCCTATATAAATCCATCTCCCATTCCTTGCACCATTTCTTTCCACCATAACACACACTAAAACACACACTTTCTCTCTAACACCCGAAACCAATCCCGAGCTAAGAGAAGAAAGAACCTCGTGTGTAAACGCCATCAAACACCAATAATCACGTCAGATCCTAGAGTTGTTTCAGATCTGAACTGAACCCGAGAACCGAAGGTGGGTTTTGGTTAAAAAGGTTAAGTTTTAGGTCGATTTCAACATGCAAACTGATAGAATGGTAGATCGGGCTGTAAAATGTAAGAAAAACATAAACTTGTTTAGTTATAACCTCTTGGGTGCGTTTTAAGCTAAAAAGGTGACGGTTGAATTATGAGAAACACGAGTATACAAAGTTGGTACAACCCAAAACCCATAAAAAGAGTAAAATCGGGTCCTAAGGAAGAATCTCAGAGGAAAATGGCCTTAAAATGGAAAAAAACGAAGTAAAAAGGGGTTTTTCGCATGAAAAAGGGCTTCGCATCGCAAGCCATGCGATATATAAGAATTTCGCATCGCACGCCATGCAAAGCGAAATCAGCATGCGAAGCGAAATCAGCATGCGAAGTGAAATCGCATGCGAAGCGAAATTCTCATGCGAAATTCCAAGCGAAATTCCATGCGAAATGGCCATGCGAAATTTCATGAAATCCATTTTCTGATGCATTTTTGTTAAAGGACTGTTAAAGGCAACTCAACCCCAGCCAGGGGCTCTGCCCCATGGACCCTGCTAGGGGCAGCCGCCCCTAGACCCCGCTACCAGAGGCGCTGCCCCCGGACCCCCGTTAGCTGAGGGTTTCATTAACTTAGATGTAAGAAGTAGTAGTAATGGACAATTAACACGCTTAATGTGTTGTACAGTTAGCCGTGCACAGTTAAGGAAGGGCATTACCATTAACGGCGAGAGAAACCGACTTCAAGTGAGTTCTAGCCCCTTTTATGCGTTATGTTTTCGGGGCTGTATGCATACTCCTATGTGATAGATAATACACTTACTTGAATGGTAAGTTATAATACGTGTATGACCATGTATTGAATGTTATTATTATATGATGATTATATGAATTATTGATGAGACAGGTATGGTTGAATGGGTAAAGGCTGCATACCCTAATAATATATGCGAAGAGTACGGGGTTGCATACCCTAATAATATATGCGAAGAGTACGGGGTTGCATACCTAATAATATATGCGAAAAGTAAAGGGTTGCAGACCCTAATAGTATTTGCGAAGGTCATAGGGCGAAAGGCTATTTAAAACGTAGAACGGTTATGTATGTATAAAAATAATGAAGGTAAATAAAGATATGAATGTATGGAAGTATGAAAGTAAGAACGAACGTAATATGTGTCTTCGGATATATATATATATATATAAACATTTGTAAGAATATGAACGTAATGTATGTTACCTGCTTAACTAGAATTCACTCAGCGTAGCTGACTTTTAGTATGCACGCAGGTAAATAGGTTAAAGGAGCTGGTTTGAGGATGGCACATGGTAGGGACTGGAAGACGGGCATCTCGGGAAAGAAATGTTATGAAATATGATGTTATGTTAAGACAATTCAACTTTTGTTAAGACAAGATTTTTGTTGTTTTGTAATATGATGGTTGATGTTTTAGTATTCCGCGAAAGTTTTTAATTAACTCTAATATTTAGAACTGTGTTTATGACTAAATCCAACACAAAAGTAGGGCTTCAGGGAACGGGGCCTTACAATTAGATAAACATATTGTCATTAATAACCTTGCCTCAATCTTCAAGTCTCTTCTTCTTATATTCACACTCGGACCCCGACCCCTTTTAAGACTTTGGATAGCATATCATGCCATTGGGGATGTTTGTCGGGACTATCATACAAATCCTTAACCGAGGGGTACACATACGAATTGGATGCCTTGCTATCAAACAAAGAAATCTGATTAAACGTATCAAAGGACATCACCACTTGAGTTCCCCCCAAAGTACCAATTAACTTCATATCTGACTCCTTCTTGAATGGTGGGCATCTCAAGGTAGATACCCATTCCTCAATCTCTTGATCATACAACGTATTGCTCTCTTCATCATAACATTTGAGGGCAGCTTACCACCCCAATGCTTCAAATCTGTTAAATACCCCCAAACTCTTCAAAACCGGGGTCAGTCACTTCCTTTTCGCACATAAATGCCTCGTGTTTATCTCTCAAACCGCTTAGCTTATCTCTAAACAGCTCCGGTTTCCATTCCAGAGCATATCTTGATAATACCCCACCTCTCCAGTCGGGTTTCGGGATTTCCACTCGCACCTGTTCTTGCTCCTCTCGCAATTGTTGTCTCTTGGCTTGAGCAGCCCGACCACTCGAAGATGTAGCCTTTCCCTTTCCTTTGTCCGAAGTTCTTCCTATCTACACACAAAAATCACAAAAAACAAACCAAGTCACTTCAATATGTTCCTCCCCACACTTGCTTGTTACCATGGTTGTGGATAATCAACTCATTATTCAATTAACTAATATTTCAAAAATCCAACAAATGCTTAATTTTTCAATTCTCCAATGTGAAATCATAACTTTCAAGCATTTATCCATTATCCACAACTACAATGTGTAACCATTACAACTAACAATCAAGTGGGTATTCTCAATTCAACACTACCTTAACAATTATTCCAATGTATACAAAGAATTGACAAAAACATACCTTGGTTGATATTTAGGATGATAAAACAAATAATCTTTCACAAGCAAACAAGAAACCCCCAAAAAATCTTTGAAATTTTTGGATTCCAAACCCTCACAAACGGGATAACACTTAACAATTAGAGGGAATAAGGTTTGTATTGTTAATTGTCACAGAAATTCACTCACAATCGGGTTAAGAAACTTGGATTTTAATGGTTAATTGAGAGAGATGTGATGGTGGAATTAGGGTTTGAGAAAGAGTGTATAAAGATAGAGAAGATGTTTGGTAAGATAAATGGTTCAGATGTGTTATGTTGTAAAAAAAATTAACCCTTTTCTTACTTAAAAAACTCGTCAAACAGTAGCAGTGGGCGCCACACCGTGGGCCACAGTGTACACCGTGGTCCACGGTTGACCAAGTCAACAGAACCAGGAATGCTGGACCGTGGGCCACAGTGTGAACCGTGGTCCACGGTGGATATGAACCAAACCGAACATATGAGACCGTACCGTGGCCAACCCCTTGGACCGTGACCTATGGTGGCTGGACCGTGGGCCATGGTGGGAACCGTGGTTCACGGTAGCCCCAAATTTTTATTTTTTTTAATGATGAAAGGAACGAAAGGAACCCAAATAACATATTTACAAAACAAAACTAAAAACTAGAAATTAAAAATTACCCTACCCCCTATGAAAAAGCCGAGTTGTCCTCAACACAGTAAAGAAATTTTTAGGAATGTCCCCACACTTGACTCGAACACACTCGCAACGAGAAAGTAATTTTAAAAAAAATTTGAACAAAAATTATTTACACCATACAACATACCTGGGCATTTATGCGGTGGAACCGTCTGGTGAGCTTAAGAGGAAACTCACCTTGTCATTGTCAAGCATGTTCACATCTTTCCCCTCTAAGTACAGTTTGAGACGTTGTCCATTTACAACTTGTTTAACTGACTTTGTATGTCTTCAATCTCCACATCACCAAAACTCCCGACTCTTGTGATCACATACCGGCCCATCCATTTGCTTTTAAGCTTCCCGGGAAACAATTTGAGTCTTGAATTATAAAGCCACGCTTTTTGCCCAACCTCAAATGTTCGTTTCCGTATCTTAGCATCATGTACCCTTTTCAATTTCTCTTTGTAGTTCTAAGCGCACTCATATGCCTCATCCCGGATTTCTTCCAACTCGTTCAATTTCAACTTCCTCAACTCACCGGCTTCATTGTAATCCATATTAACATTCTTAATTGCCTATAACGCCCGGTGAGCGACTTCCATTGGCAAAGGACAACCTTTCCCATACACCAACCGGTAAGGAGTGGTACCAATCGGTGTCTTGTAAGCCGTGCGATAAGCCTACAATGCATCATCCAACTTGATTGACCAATCTTTTCTATCAACCCGAACCGTCTTCATTAAAATTTCTTTAATTTGTCGATTAAAAACTTCAACTTGGCCGCTTGTTTGAGGATGGTAAGGCATTGCGATTTGGTGATTAACAACATTACGCTTCAAAAATTTGCCAAATGTAAAGTTTTTGAAATGCGATCCACCATCACTTATGATAACTCTAGGAATCCCAAATCTTGAGAAGATGTTGGATTGAACAAACTTACACACCACGGAATGATCATTAGTTCTTGTTGCAACCGCTTCGACCCACTTTGACACATAATCAACCGAAACAAGATTGTAAGGGTACCCGCATGAGTTTGGAAATGGGCCCATGAAGTCTATGCCCCACACATCAAAAATGTCAACAACCAAAATGGGTTGTAGAGGCATTTTCCTTTTTGATATACCCCCCCATTCTTTGGCAATTTAAACAATGCCGAGCATATTCGTTAGCATCCTTAAAGATCGTTGGCCAATAAAACCCACACATAAATACCTTATACCCCGTTTTAGAACCACTAAAATGGCCCCCACATACCGACGAATGTGCGTGTTTCAAGATCTCTTGCACTTCATTCTCGGGTACACATCTTCTAACAACTTGATCTACTCCAACTTTGAAAAGGTCCGGTTCATCCCAAATGTATTGTTTGACTTGGGCCATGAATTGTTGCCTCCTTTTCTTTGACCAAAATTCCGGAATCGCCCCTATGGCCAAATAATTGACATAGTGAGCATACCACGGTGCGGTTGAAACAACAAGCAACTGTTCATCCAGAAATTTCTTGTTTATCTCTATCGAATAATCAACACCATCAAGGGTAATCCAAGACAAGTGATCCGCAACTACATTCTCACAACCCTTCTTGTCGCGAATTTCAAGATCAAACTCTTGTAACAATAACTCCCATCAAATCAAACGCGGTTTTGCATCCTTCTTTTCCATCAAATATCGAACCGCACTATGATCCGAGTACACCACAACTTTACTTCCCAAAATATACGAACTAAACTTATCTAAGGCATACACCACCGCAAGCAACTTCTTTTCGGTGGTGGTGTAGTTCAATTGTGCCTCGGATAAAGTTTTTCTCGCATAATAAATCAACACCGGTTTCTTATCCACTCTTTGACCCAAAACTGCTCCAACCGTACTATCACTAGCATCACACATAATCTCAAACGGCTTTGACCAATCCGGTGATTGTAAAATTGGTGCTTGCACAAATTTCTCCTTCAAACTGTCAAACGCTTTCAAACATTCATTAGTAAGCTCAAAGGGGACATCCTTCAATAGGAGATTGCATAAAGGTTTTGAAATTGCGCTAAAACCTTTAATGAATCTCCTATAGAATCCAGCATGTCCCAAAAACGATCTCAACCCTTTGACGCTTTTCGGGGGTGGCACAGATGAAATTACTCTAATCTTTGCTTGATCAACTTCCATCCCCCTACTTGAAACCACTTGACCTAACACAATACCTTCTTGTACCATGAAATGACTTTTCCCCAACTTAACACCAAGTTTGTCTCAACACATCGTTTTAAAACTTTTTCTAAATCATTAAGACAAGACTCGAAAGTTGAACCAAAAATAGAAAATTCATCCATAAAAACCTCAAATGAATCCCCGACCATGTCTGAAAATATGCTCATCATGCATCTTTGAAAAGTGGCCGGGGCATTACACAATCCAAATAGCATCCGTCTAAAAGCAAAGGTGCCATATGGACAAGTAAAAGTGGTTTTGTGTTGATCATCGGGATGAATTGCAATTTGATTATACCCCAAATACCCATCCAGAAAACAATAATATTTTTGACCCGAAATTTTTCAATTATTTGATCAATGAATAGTAATGGAAAATGGTCTTTTGAGGTGACGGTATTTAATTTTCTATAATCGATGCACACTCGCCACCCGGTTACCGGTCGGGTGGCGATTTGTTCACCTTTATCATCTTTTATTACCTGGATGCCGGCTTTCGTTTTAAAACTTTTTCTAAATCATTAAGAAAAGACTCGAAAGTTGAACAAAAAATAGAAAAGTCATCCAAAAAAATCTCAAGTGAATCCCCGACCATGTCTGAAAAGATGCTCATCATGCATCTTTGAAAAGTGGTCGGGGCATTACACAATCCAAATAGCATCCGTCTAAAAGCAAAGGTGCCATATGGACAAGTAAAAGTGGTTTTGTGTTGATCATCGGGATGGATTGCAATTTGATTATACCCCAAATACCCATCCAGAAAACAATAATATTTTTGACCCGAAAGTTTTTCAATTATTTGATCAATGAATAGTAATGGAAAATGGTCTTTTGAGGTGGCGGTATTTAATTTTCTATAATCGATGCACACTCGCCACCCGGTTACCAGTCGGGTGGCGATTTGTTCACCTTTATCATCCTTTATTACCTGGATGCTGGCTTTCTTGGGCACTACCTTTGTCGGGCTCACCCATGAGCTGTCTGAAATGAGATAAATGATCCCTACATCCAACCACTTGATCACCTCCTTTTTCACCACTTCCCGCAAGTTCGGGTTCAATCTCCTTTGAGTCTCCCTTGTTGGTTTGGCCTCTTCATCAGTAATTATTTTATGCATAACAATAGAAGGACTAATACCCTTTTAAATCCGCAAGCGTCCATCCAATGGCCGCTTTGTGTGCTTCCAACACTTTCACTAACGCCCGCTCTTGAGCTTCCACCAAATTCAAAGCAATGATAACGGGGAGGGTCTCATTCTCCTCCAAGAAAACATACTTCAAGTGGCTTGGAAGCTCCTTCAATTCCATCTTTGGTGGACACTCCAAAGATGGTTTGGTATCCGAAATGATTTCCTTTGGCAAACTCTCCCATTGTTGTGTCCATGGTGGTCTTCCCTCTTGTAGAGCTAAAGCATCCTGTTTTTGTTCTTCCATTCGCAAAGCACAAACGTGTACCTGTTCAGAGTCATCACAAAGACAAGCCTCTACAAAATCCTCATCATAATCATGAGGATTACAATGGTCCACCACATCTGTCAAAAAACATTCTTCACCACTCAAAGAATTAGCAACGTTAGTAAAAACATTTAAACGCATTTCTCGGTTGCCAAAAGCCATGTCAACAGTACCAAATCTACAATCAATGATTGCATGAGCAGTGTTCAAAAATGGTCGACCCAAGATAACATTTTGTTGTTGACTTGAGTCACCTGATGAATAATCCAAAACCAAAAAATCCACAGGATAATAAAAATCCTCTACCTTCACAATTACATCATGTACGATTCCACGGGGAAGTTTATGGGATAAATCGGCCAATAAGACCGTGGTCTCCACACGTTTCAAAGGACCAAATTCGTATTGGTCATATAAACCTCCTGGGAGAATGCTCACTCCGGCCCCAAGATCCAGTTCTCAAACCACTAACATGATTATAGGAAAATCACCCACTTGAAAATCACCAAGGAAGGGCAAGTTGAAGACGCGTCACTAGACACCGGCCCCAAGATCCAGTAACGCCATAGACATTTGAAAATCACCCACTTGAATATTAATTAAGGGTGTTCCCGGATCTTGAAGCTTAGGAGGGAGGTCTCCTTTTAAAACCGCACTTACCCGTTAGGTTAAATCCACCCGTTTAGGTACTTTTTGTTGCCTCTTTTGAGTGCATAACTCATTCAAAAATTTATCATAAGTGGGCACTTGTTTTATTGCTTCAAGAAAAGGTAAATTCACTTTAACCTGTTTAAACACTTCCCACATTTCCTCCTTTTGAGGACCCCGTTTTAAAATTACATTTTTCTTGCCCGGGTCAAGCAAAGCCGAAGGAAATGGAACCACATTTGATTCCACTTCCTTGTTTTTATCATTTAAATTTGGGGCTTGACCCGAAGTTTGCAACTGTTTCTCAAAAGTGACATGTTTAGTGGGTTTATTAGTTTCAACTTCTTCGTCATCACTTTCCTTACCCGTGATATCCTCCACTTCACCATCAACCAAACTTGGTGACAAATTAGCCTTATACTCTTTACCACTTCTCAAAACACTAACATGATTAATAGGAACATTAGGAGATGAGTTATGAGAAGGGTTTACCTTGGTGTCGCTTGGCAACTGACCTTTATTTTTCTCCAATTCTGCCACCTCGGTTGCAAGTTGACCCATTTGAGTGGTCAATGATTGGATGGCCTTGTCACGAACTTCATCCTTTTGCATTCGGGCTTCATCAAGTTGATTCCTTTTTTGCATGTCTTGTTGCATCAACTTTAACATGTCCATCACTTCATTCCCACTTGATGAACCTTGACCCGAAGACCCACTTTGATTACCACCCATTCCTTGAAAGTGACTTTGATTTCCTTGATTTCCTTGGTTTCCTTGGTTATTCCCACCTTGAGCATTTCCTTGATTGAAGTATGTTGACGAGGAAGAAAGTGGGTTTGAGAAGTCCCTTGGAAATTAGGATTGAGTTGAGTTGATTGATTTCCATAGCGGATATTTGGATGATTCCTCAACCCGGGGTGGTAAATGTTTGAGTTCATGTTGTAATTTCGATTACCACCTCCTTGACCTTGAATTGCATTCACTTCTTCAACTTACCCTTCCACACCGGGACACGCGTCACTAGCATGTCCCAACCCGTTACAACTTGTGCAGACATCATACACTTGATTAGAACTTTGAGGTGCTTCGTTGTTAACCGCATGCACTTGTGGTCTTGTTATAGCCGGCCTTGCTCTTCTTGCGGTTTGAGCCTTTCTCTTTGATGTGACCGACATTTGTTCCAAGAATGCCCAAACATCTTATTCATAATTGATACCAAATGTACCATTTGTAATTGACATTAAATCCCTTTCATCTTCCGCATTCAACCCCTCATGAAAAGCATTCAACAATTACCAAAGAGCTATACCATGATGTGGACAGTTCTTGATCATCATATTAAACCTCTCGAATGCTTCGTGAAACATTCCACCCGATTGTTGTTGAAAAGATCTCAAACTTCATCTCGCATCATTAGTCTTTTGGGCCGTATAAAACTCTTCCAAAAACCTTTGTTGCATCTAGACCCAAGTGTAAATCTATGCGGATGGCAATGTATAGAACCATCTCTTCGCCTTATCCTCCAACGAAAATTGGAACAACACCAACTTAACCTCATCCGGTGAGAAACCTTGACACCCGATCGTGTTGCAAATAGAGTCATATGCCTCCAAGTGAAAATAAGGTTCTTCCGTTGCTAGACCCTTATACTTTGGCAAACTTTGGAGCGCATTGGTTCTAACCTCAAATGTTCTTCCATTTTGATTTTGAGGAATAACCACCGGAGATGGGTTATTGGTGATAACCAATCGAAAATGAGCTTCAATCCCCCTAGCCATCTCTCTTGCATGCCTTCTTGGTACCCCCAATGGCACTCTCGGTTGGCCCATTTGCCGATAAACGGGCCTTTGTTGCATATTCTGTTGAAATTACGGTTGGGGATTTGGTTGTTGAAATTCAGGTTGTTGAAATTGCCGTTGTTGTGGAACTTGTTGCAATGGTTGTGGTTGTTGCAGTTGTTCTTGAATAATTGGAGGTCCACCCCATTGTTGCATTTGTTGCTGCGGTTGAAGTTCGGGTCCATACCCAAATTGCCCTTGAACCCTCAATTGACTCCCATCAACTCCACTTGCATATCCTTCTTCAAACTATTCATACCCTTCATTGCCATCACCATACCGTGGCCCACCAAACAAATGCGGGCCCGATCTCTGGCCCGGTGAAGTATGGGTTATGGGTGGGTCTTGAGGAAACGTGTATGGTTGTTGACTGTAAAGTGGGTTTTGTTGAGAGTGAAAAGGTGATTGTTGTGATGAATTTGATGATTGTCCTTGTGTAGGCATAAAACTTGTCAAGGGTGGAAGGTTAATTGGTGGTTGAAAGCTAAACACGGATGAAGTAGGCACACTTGTAGGATTTGTGGTGGTAATGTGTTTAGTGGATGGTGGGTCAAGTGGATTGATGGGTGGTAGCATTGGCGGTAAAGTTTGTTCCAAAGTCATGATTGCGGTGTCAGTTGTTCGACTTTGTGTGCTTGGTAACCCAATAATCTTGTTCTCCCTTTGAAGAATCCTATTCTGACGAAAAGTTCTCTCGATTTCTGGATCAAAACCTAACGGTGATGAAGACCGAGAGCGTCGTGTATGCATATATCTGTAGATACTTGTACACGAGCACAACCCGCGTAAAATTGACAATAAAAAATTAAACAAAAACTACAAAAATAACACACGTTGCGCACTACTCCCCGGCAACGGCGCCAAAATTTGACGTGAGGTCGAAGACTCGCGCAAAAATAAACCAAATACTACTAAATAGATAGTGGTAAGTGGGTATCGAACACGAGGAGTTTGTGGAAAATGTGTTAATAAGTTGATAAATAATTAAACTAATATAAATGTAAATAACTCAAAGTAATTTCCAAGTTGGTTTTGATTTGATTTTATTAACTAAAATCAATTAAACGAAAGTTGTAATTAATTGATTAAACAAGTACTTCTCTTGGAATTCGGGTTATTACGCAATACTCTTTTTAAAGTTCAATGGATAAATCACAATATCTTGATTTTGTGTAAATGTGATTGTTTGTGATTAATCAAGAACTAAGTACTCGGGTTCCTAGAACGCGAGGTTGTTACTTGGTAATCAATCAATATATTTCTAACCTAATTACTTCTACTAAATGTCATTGTCAACGACACCAAGAACGTATAGAATGAAACTAGGTTTAAGCAATATGGACACGTTACAAACAATCAAATAAACATCATGATTATACTAGCATAACGATTAGATAATCAATTTAAGTGCAAGAACGATAAACAAAGGTGTTTTGTAAACAACCTTACATCCAAGAGAAATACCAAAGGATTAGCCACCCATGGCTTGAGAAATCATCACCACATCAATTGTAATCAACATACGAATCAAAAGCCTCAAAATAATGTTTACCAATACCCCCAGATGATAATCTCCTCCCTCCCCCCCCCCCCCCAATCATCCCCAATTGTTTATGATTGAAAAGATAAAGAAAAGGTTAGCTAAAACGGCCAATTAAAGCCAAAGAAGGCCGACTGTTACGATCGGACCGAGGTCCACGGTCCAGACCAGACTGTGGGCCACGGTCCAGGCCACAGTCACCATTGAACTCACGGTACGGTGAGTTCTGGAAAATCTATATCAGTTGAATCGTGGTCCACGGTGTGCACCGTGGGCCACGGTGGAGCTGGTTCTTGTTTCTTGTTTTCTTCGTATCTCTTTCGTTCCAGCTCTGTTTTCTTCACTGTTTTCGCCTATGATCTCATAACATCCTCCTTTTCACTCCTTAAACCTGCAATTACACAATATAGTGTAGTAATCCAAATCCTTGAAATTAAACAAAAACGCACATGATTCAACTATAATTACTACACTTAAGGGTGGCTCTACAATCCACCTGTCCCTTACTATAGAAGCATAAGGTATCAATCTCATTTGGTCATTCTTAACCTCTATTTTCGAACGTAAAAACGAATTGAAAACATATCCTTAAATTACTATAGCTACTGATGGAGAGCAATATATCGTGCAAGAACACGATAAATATAAGCCTTTTGGGACAGACATAATATCCCATTAGTATGATCTCGGTGAATTTCAATGCCAAGTATGTGGCTTCTTTGAGATCCTGGTGTCAAAATTATGCGAGAATAATCGCTTTGACTCATGCAATAAATCTAAGCTATTACTTGCCAAATTGCTATCATCCATATAAAGAACAAGTATAGAAAAATTTCTCCCACTCATTTTGAGGTAAGTGCATTGATCCACTTCATTTTTGATAAAGTCTTGATTCTTGACGATCTCATCAATCTTTAAGTACAACTAACATGATGTCTTTTTACATATTGAGTGTTCGTAACCTTCGGACTTTTAGAGCCTTCATGTTAAGTTATGAACGCATCCTTATATGAGCCACTATTAAGGAAAGTGGTTTGACATCCATTTGATGTAGCTTGATGTGCTAAAAACGGTCTATAAAAACTTAACATAACCTAGACACTCTAGTTTTAAATTTATAAACCTAGACTCTCCTAATTCTAGACCACTAGACAGCCAAGTGTACCTATCGACTGTAGTAAAGCCTAACGAAGTCCGGGATATCGAACCCAAATGACACTAGCGACACCTAAACTAGACTCTGACTAAAAACTCAAATAAATATATTTAATTGATTTTTGTGTTTTTTATTTATTAACTATGAACTAAAGAATACTTAAACTAAAACTGACACTGACACTAATTATTTTTGAATTTTTATTTATTACTTAGTTTATGTTAAAACTAATAATTAATTAAACTAAATTAATCTAGGAAAAATAAATTAAAGTTCTAGGACTTAGACGAAAACAATAATGAGAAATGCGCTACCTAGGCTTGAAATCCTATTTGTGAATTTTAGATGCTTATCGGCTATGGAAACTATGATGGAACCGGGATCTAAAGATACGACATCCTAGACATCCTAGTGGATCCCTGATCATTTTCTGGGTGTGACCTAAAAGGATTACCTAAGGGACGTATGACGCAAACCGGTTGGTTGGATTACCTCTCAGTCTCTCCAACTATATTAAAGTACTCTAATGAGTAGATCACCTCTCAGTATCACTAATCACAATACATCCGGGAGTGTAAGGGACGCAAGGAGTAACCTAAAAATGCTAAAAAAAACTTAGAATAGCAAAAATCAAAAGACAATAATTGGGAAATCCACTCTCGTGCAATCTATACCCAAACCACCTAATGACCAAGACAACCCCAACTATCTATTACCTCTCGGTCTCAAGATAGGTAGAACACTTAATTTCTCTAAATTCTCAAACAATAGTTCCTATGGATTATGTCAACTATAAACCATAAACTAGTTATGAACACACAGTAGGTAACCTAATACGCGTCTACACATGAAAGACTTTCACAAAGACACATATAGAGCTACACATATAGAGCTATTGAATAAGAGTAAATTAATAATAAGTGTGCATATTCATTTTTTCATACACAAATAAGTTGGTTACAATAATATCAGTCCAACACCAATAACCAAAGATACCAACAAACAACCCAAACGTCAACAAATATTCATTCAAACATATGCAACTAATAAGGTTTTAGCCAACATTCATGCTCAAAACAAGAATAAAATAAATTTGTTCAACACCCAAGTTTATAATAAAAATAATAAATTCATACCAAAGATGATGATAGTTGAATGAGTAGAGATGTGAACCCGGACACAAAACTGTTTTTCTTTTCCTTGACTTGCTTTTTGCGGCTATCTTCGGTTAGACCATTCCCATTGGCAACCAAATGGTGGGTTGGGTTGCCACATGGAATTCAAAATAATAAAAAACTAATTTTTTTATACTTTAAACTCACGAACCGTTCACCAAATTGATCTAGTTTGCAATCCATAGTTTTGCCAGGTGTCAACCAAACACTAGTGTATGTTTCTTTTTCCTTTTTTGTTTTTTTCTTCTGTTAACAATTAATTTAGTATACAATTTGAGATTTGATTAATAACTTAAATTTAAATTGTGAACTTTAAAAGAAGATTCTAAAAACACAGTTGGTTTTCTTTTTTTTTCTTAACATTTTAATATAAATTTTATTAAAAAAATAAGATTCATTCAGAAATATTTAATTTTTTCTTATTAGTTTTATAATATAATAATCTTGGTTCGTAAACTTATTATTTACAGATATATTTTTCTATATATTTTAAATAATCATAAACTATATTTATTTAACAAAAAGGTTGTTTGGGTTGGATTGTAAATGAGAGTGAAAATATAGAGAGAGTTGGGTTGTTTATGTTGGTGAGAGAGAAATTAATTTTTTATTTAAAGATTGGGTTTGGTTGGGTTGCGAATGGGAATAGTCTTATAGGATCTCCAAGTCAGCCGTCAAAATATATTGTCATGCACCACACGAAGCAGAATAGAAAATAATAATAATATTAATGGTTTTATTAAGGAAAATTGGAAATAAATAATCCCACCTTTTGTGTATTGACAACAATAATCCCACCTTTAAAAATCACTAGCAACGGTCCCATCTTTTAACTATTTTTGTCTCACTGGTCCTCCGTTAAAAAATACTTAACGTCATTATGTTTTTTCCCTACTTTCAAACCGATGTCTTAGGGTTTTTGATCGGAAAAACGATATGAGTCGACTGATGTAAAATTTATCTCGAAACGGTGATTCAAATGGCTTAATTTTTGTTAATTGGAAATTCAAGCACCCGAATTGAAACATTGTTTCGTCGTTTGGATCACCATTTCGAGATAAGTTTTACATCGGTCGACTCGTATCTTTCTTCCGATCAAAAGCCCTAAAAATCGGTTTGAAACTAGGGAAAAAACATAACGACGTTAAGTATTTTTCAACGGATGACTAGTGAGACAAAAATAGTTAAAAGATGGGATAATTGCTAGTGATTTTTAAAGGTGAGATTATTATCGGCCAATACACAAAATGTGGGATTATTTATTTTCAATTTTCCTTTTATTAATGAATCTTCCAGCTTCCAATCCCTTTTAAAAATATCTATGTGCGGCTTTCTTGTTTCACACGTGCCCTACCCTATTCCATCGAAAAATATCTTCATTTATATTATTCTTCTCTAGAAAAAATATATGACGGTTGCTTCAAAAATACCTACGAAAGTAGGGTCACCAATCATTCCATATCTTCAAGTCGTTTTCTATTTATTTATTTTATTTTATTTCTTTTTATCCACCAAACTTATAAATCATCACATGATGATTATTATTTTATTATTATTAATTTTATGATACGTTTCTTTTTTTTCTTTTTCTTTATTTTTAAATACTAGAAATAATAGTTAATTATAAAAATAAAAAAAGTTGTAATATATAATACTAGCTTCAGAACCCATGTATTATACGGGATTTGTCAATGTGCAAATTAATACAATAAACTATTTGAAACAAATAAAAAAAAATAAATAGAGTTTTTAAAAACAATTCAAATTTTGTTATATTGAATCAATATTGGGTTGATTAGCTATTAATGTCACAAATTCCTAAATTTCTTTTTTTTATGTAAATATGATTTTTCAAATATTAAAAGATATTTTAAATCTTAAATATATATAAACGAAACATTTAAAAGTTCTCTGCTTGTTTCCTACATTCTCTCAAGCCAACAGACTACTTTATTTGTAAATGAAGGTTTCTCATGCATTTGAACCGAATTCACGGATATGGGTCTCACCAAACCAAGATAACCCTTAAACGTGTTATAATATCTCATAATATTAAAAATTAATCTCACCAAATGTTTGATATGAAAATCCTATAAAATAAGAATATAAAAAAATTAATACCTGTTTTTTTATGATATTATTTATAAGTAAGAAACAATTTATAGTAAAAAAAAATAAACGGGGCATGGGTCTCAAAAAACTCAGATAGCTTTTATACCAGGTTATGAAATCTCATTTATTTGTGAGACCATTTCATTTTCAAATCCTAAGTATATTATTAACATTTTTACAATAAATAAAATTAAAATCCAAAAAATATATATATAAATATTATAAATGAATAATGTAAAACAACCCACCGTAATACGGAGGATAAAAGATAGTTAGATAATATATTTATATACATGTTTTTGCTGTTATGCTACAAAATATAAATATTTAAAAAAGTTAAGATATTAAGAAAAATGATTTAATTTTTAGATGTACACGTAATCTTAGAAATCGTATATTATTATTATTATTATCATTATTATTATTATCAATGATATATTTTTTTTATATTATTATGCATGGCATTATTATCTATTATAAATTAAAATTGAAATTGGTTAAATATTTCAATTCCATTTTTAGGTTTGTATTTTCACATGTAAATTGCAATAAACGTTATTTGTTTTATAAGGAATTGTACAATTCTATAATATATAATCTTTATTTATAATATGGAAAGTTCTTAGAATGCCTATAAATAGATATTATGAATTTAAGCGGGAAAATTTAGCCAAGAAAGAATATGGAACTGACACGTCATTTTTTTTCTTTTATTAGTATAGGTAGATATGCTCGACCTTTCATTCATCGATTTCAAGTTTAGTAAAAGTGTTCCATTTTAGCTCATAGTCTCTAGAAACCATTAATCTCACATGTGAACCAAATATTAATAACTAGTTTGAGCCCTGTGTATTAAACGGGTAATTGATGAAAATTTTAAAATTTAAACATTAAGCAAAATACAATCGACAACCCAAATATCATATATTGCTAATAAAATTACAATTTACATTAGAATTATAGGAATTATTTAAAAAAACATTACGCAAATATATTACTAATAAGAAAAAATTTTCTTGTACACTACATTTGTGGTTGTGTTGGTCAATATACCTTGTTTATCAAGAATTAAAATTTTTAGTCCATGCGTGTCTATAGCTCTTAACAAAACGTAGGGATGGCAATGAAACCCGAACCCGATAGGAAAACCCGAAACCCGACATAAATGGGACGGGTAATACCCGACCCATTAGGGTTTGGGATTGGTTTTGAAATTTTTCGTGGGTTTGGGACGGGTTTGGGATTTGTAGCATACCCGATTACCCCCGATAAT
Source organism: Bidens hawaiensis (assembly GCF_021521415.1). Classification (NCBI taxonomy): domain Eukaryota; kingdom Viridiplantae; phylum Streptophyta; class Magnoliopsida; order Asterales; family Asteraceae; genus Bidens; species Bidens hawaiensis. The sequence continues at coordinate 384,899 of NW_027491292.1, read as the reverse complement.
ATTAACCCATTTACCCGATTATATACCCAATGTACCCGACATAACTTTTTCTATATTTATATATAGTATACTTTATATATTTTAAATATATTATTTGTTGAAACTTGTTATAGCAATTATTTGAGTCATTTTATTTTATGGTAGTCATTATTTGTAATGGATTAGTTATAATTTGTCAAAATTCGATGGAAACCCGATGAGTTTTGGGCCGGGTATACCCCATGGGTATTTTGACAAAACCCGATTGGAAACCCGAAACCCGATGGGAAAACCCAAAACCCGATGGGTAATTACCTGATTAAAACCCGATGGGTTTGGGACAAGCTTTCATAATCGGGTATGGGTTTGGGAATGGCTAAACCCGACCCAAACCCGACCCATTTCCATCCCTAACAAAATGACATATAGTTGTCTGTGTTAAAGCACGGGTTCTTTCAAATACAAGTCAACCCTAAATAATAAAACAAGATTATGTGTCAAATTATATGTATAATAGCTAAACAAACTTCATGATTTTAACTTTCCAAAGTAAACAAAACTAAATGATTAGTATGTTGATAAACAAATTTATGACAATGTAGTCCATATACATAATGAATATATTTAAGAAATTATTTTAATTGACTTTTATTTATATACCTGAAAATATTAAAAATAAAATAAAGCAATGTTACGACCACTTCAATCCCATTTGACATTTTTTTTTATAACTAAATTGTTTCATTTTATTACTTAAGGATAGGCATGACATTAAATTATAAAAAGAAAAAAAAGAAGAAGAAACACATTAGCACACTTGTCTTCCATGTATTAGTCCATAACCGATGCTTAAGACTCTTTTTTGTCTTTTTAGGCTTGTTAACACATTTTGAATTTATCAAGATGTGTAAGAACGTCATAAGCTTAGGAAATACATGAACTTGCATTATGATAAGTAAGTCAAACGTCTCATACAAAATGAATTTAACATCAAATAAAAGCTACACATTTCAAACAATTATAAAAACTAATAACTTCATATGCAATGAAGATTGACTACTTCAAAGTCGTAGCTTCCATCAATGAGCAGCAGTGCAAGATCACAGTCATAGCTTCCACCAGTGAGCATCAATAAGCTAATGTGAAAAGACAAAAGTTGTCTCTTAAACTTAATGACTATTGTAAGGAAAAACTAAATACATTAAATTTGTACCACGCTAGGTGTAATATGTAATAATATGTAATAAGAGACTTTATAAGTAGACTTTCAAACCTAACATTGATATGTTAGAGCTCAAGTTAATCACAGTCTAAAATTAACTATAACATTATTTTATTAATAATTCATCTACAACTTTTTGGTGCTTAAGGTCCGGTTGATTGTTTGACATATGAGAATTAACAATATTGTTTTGACCTTCTATGAGAGGTAGCACTAATCAACCTTCGAAGTAAGATAGTAATTTGCAAACATAATGTACCAAATAATTAATTTGCAAATTTAACTTTTAAAATGAAGATGTTGAATTAATTTTTCTTTCAAATGTCCCGTAAAGGTGATTTTAAATTTTAATATATACAGCCTCTATAATAAAATTATGAAGTCTATTACTATATTGTTGTTAAAACATGGTATTTGTAAACATCAACCATTTATTATCCTACATAATTTAGTATGTGTGAAATATATAATTAAACTTGTTCGACTATATCTCATGGATTAAAGCTGTGTATTTCGCTAAAATAGTGTATTTATAGCAAAAGATTCATACGAACCAAGAACATAGAGGAAAGGGTCAACCTTCAGTTAGAAATTATGAATGTATAGTTGTATATAACAAGAAAACCATGGTCTAGGTCAAAAGTATTTATTTAAGAGCATAAATTTTAAATATTTTAATCATTATGTTTTTAGCTACAAACCAACCTTTGTTCTTGCATATAGGCCTAAAAATTAACATTACTTTGCAAATCGAAAACAATTTGAACACTTGAACTGAATCAACAAACTTAATAGTCAAATAAATATCAACCCTAATTCGAATCACAAAAGGAAATAGACTTCAATCTCAAACCACAACCGGTAATAACACAAACCTAATTCAATATACCTAACAGACAGTTCAATTTCAAAACGAAATTGATTAAGGGGTTTTTGATACCTGATGTGAAGAAGATTCGTTGCCTTCTGCAACAGCTTAGAGAGATAGATCAGCTCAATCTCTGTGTCCATCTATGTGATAAAAGAAATGGAGCGGTGAAGTAATCAACTTCAAAGGCGTTTGGGATGAATCTAGGGTTAAGATTATGTTGGAAGTTGAAACAAAAACAAGCAGGGTTATTTCTATATAGATAAGAATAAGGCTATGTTGGGTTGGGTAATGACCCATACATGATCCAAACAACAAAATGGGTTTTAAAAATGTAAGGAGAGCTAAGAGAGTGACAAGTGGCACAAAGTAGTATTCTTTTATTAGAGTAATAGATTCTCAAAAGTATCTAAAAGTAGGGAATATTTATATAATAATATGTATAATTGAGACCACATCATAGCTTTAAGTAAAATGAGCTATTGATGTCATAATGATCCTCAAGAAACCATTTAGTGATAAAGATGTGAAGGTTTCTTGATAATAATTCGCTCTTAAATATAACCTTTAACAACCAATCTTTCTTTAAATTGTTTGACATTTTCATTCGGGTCTAATTTGGTTTTATAAACCCATTTACATCCAATGGGTTTATAATCTTATGTAACTTAACCAATTCCAAAACATCATCCGAACTCATGGAGTCAAGCTCATAAATCATAGTCTGGTTCCATTTAGAAGATGGATCACTACTAATGGCTTTATTAATTATAAGAGGTTGGATCAATAGTCTTTCCTAAATCCAAATCAACTTTATTAAGGTAGGTTACATAATTATCAATATTACTAGACCTTTTAGACCTTGATGACCTCCTCAGCTAATTTTTATGTTCAACAAGCTTGTTTACAGGTTCATGGATTTGGACTTCCTCTAGTAGGTTTAATGTGTCATCATTCTTTGGATATTTATGAGCATTAATTTATGAAAAAACATGAGATAGTGCAGTATTAATACAAGATGTGTAATAGAGGCAAACTTGAAGAGCTCGTCCCCTCTTCTCTTGCACTTCTTGTAAGTTAAAACTTCGTTCAGCAGTAAAAGCACTGGGAGCATCACATCTTAGGCCATAATCAAAATCCAACATTCCAAGAGTTAGGTCAATTGAGTCCCTCCATGTGGATAAAGTCTTTCTTATCAGTAGTTTAATCCATGGAATGGGATTCTTGGACTTAAAGCGGATACCAGATTGATATAAATAGAAGAGTTGACTTTGCTAAATTAGGTATAATCGATTAAGACAGACAAAATATTTATTGAAGATAAAACCTATTACAACACCAAATTAATAGGCTAAAATTAAAGTAATATCTGAATATTGGCTTCGCGTTGGCTATTACCAAAATTCAAATGTGATGAACTATTAAGGTAAGGTTCTATATAAATTTTGGTTTCGCGTTGGCTATGACCAAAATTTAAATATTATGAACAAATGTTTTACATGAACGTTGGCTTCGCGTTGGCTATGACCAACATTCAAGTATTATGAATAAATTAAAGTAGAGTTCTACTCGAACTTTGGCTTCGCGTTGGCTTTGACCAAAATTCAAATATTATGAATGTACATAATTAATAGTCTCTCAATATTTCACATGAAATTTGGCTTCGCTTTGGCTTTGACCAAAACTCATGTGTTATGAGCATAGGTAAGTAATAAAGTAAAGCATATAAATACAAGATAACACCTTTGGGCAATAAATGAAATATTTATATAAATTAGGCTAACAATTCATTATATGTATCATCAAACAAGTAGTTGTTAGGTTATATTGTTTTGACAACACACATAATTACATAAATTGGCATTATTTAAATTTCAATGTCAAATCAAATGATATCCCGTTGGTTCAATCATTCAATCTTTTTATTAAAGTTGCCACTGATATAAACAATTTTATATTGCATATGGAAATTTTAATGTAAGCGAAACTTCTAACTTACACGAAATTAGTTATGCAAATGTTAAAGTTTCGTTGGAGTATTGATGCAAAATTTAAGCCATTCAAAATAAAATAAGGCATGCGAAAAGTATATATTTCTCGTATAAAGTTATGTAGAAGTAATATATATAAAAAGAGATCACATGGAAATTATGAGGCTAAACTCAGTTCATGCATAATGACAATTATAAGTTGGTTTTCACATCATTTTTGGCTACACAAAATTTATTTTTTGCCATACAAGATTAATAGTGTATGGACATAACTTCACATGTACGCTGTAAATTAAGTACATATAAAACACTAGATAAAGGATCCAATACATTAATCCCTTATCGTACAATAGGTACGCGACTTCCTTTACCCTTGATTTTAAGAAACCCTTAATCACCTCCACTGTCCAACGATCTCCTATGTGTGAGCCGTCACCGAAAAAACGGTCTCCGCTCAATCTATCTCCATCTCCACCACTCGCCGACGCCATCAACACTCTTCGTCACCATCATCGCCGTGGACAACGAACTCATCGGAAAAAGCAAAACTCGTCATAGGTTTGTTTATTTGAATTGAAATTGAAGCCTAGGTTAATCTTTGAAATCGATTCAATTAATCATCAATTTGAAGCTTCAATCGATCAATTTTGAGTTTTGAATGATGGGTTTTGACATTGAACGTATAAAGTTTTTTGCCTGAACGTTTAAGATTTGACTTGAACGTATAAAGTTTTTTTTCCTGAACGTTTAAGATTTGTCTTGAACGTTTAAGATTTGGCTTGAATGTATAAAGTTTTTGCGTGAACGTTTAAAATTTGGCTTGCACGTATAAAGTTTTTTTGCCTGAACGTTTTAGATTTTGGCTTGAACGTATGTAGCGTACGTAATGCACGTTAAGCGATTATTGTATGTTAACCTTCCCCTAAAACACCAATCAGAGTGTAAGTTTTTGTGAATATAATGTGCCAAAATTTAAATCCATGGTTTCCAAAAATCTTACAGGTATTAATGAAATTTACGTAATGACCGATTTCTTTTTATTTTTTTATGGCAACAAGCAAACTTAAGTTAGCGTGATAACCAAGTACTTTAGACCATGTGTAAATTTTGATGGAAATTAATTTTAGACAGCGAATTGAGAAAAGCCATGTGATAACTAAACTCCATCCATAAATAAGTCCACACAAGAAAAAAAAAGTAATAATATGTGTGAAGCATGTGGAAAATAATAAGTCCACTCAATAATTGCCAGTGTAATGTCATATAATTGATTTGGTGAAGGTTCATGTGCATTTTAGTCTTAACATGAGAACGTAGGAAATAATAGCAATTTATAAAAAAGTGAGAACGTAAGAAACAATACCAACTACAATACCAATCTACATAAACAATTATTTATAATAACAAAGAAAAAAACCTAAAAATTACAACAAAATAATCAAAATCAAGAACAAAATAATAACAGCAAATACTCACAAATACTTATATCAGCAAAAGAAAAAAAATCTAATAATAACAACAAAATATAAATAAGCAAATACTTATAACGTCTCATAATCGATAATTAGCAAATACGAACAAAAAATAACAACAAACACTTATAAAAATAAACCTACTAATAACAGCAAATTGGTTCTCACTGTTTTCACGTTAAGAATAAAATGTATTTGATCATGTTTCTAATTGATTCTAGTTATAATATTGATGTAATCCATGAAGAAAGACATTTTAAGGGCATTCTGTATTTAATTGTTTGCCACTTTTAAGTAATAATTTTCTTGTCTATATATGTAAAAGGAAATTATGCAAACAAAAGAAATTATGAACATATTTGATTTGCTTATAGTTTGACTTATTCAAAGAAATTATACAAAGAATTACATGATGGCATCATACAATTCAAATCGGTTACTTTGCAAAGATCATTGAATTATCGGTAAACTCAGGGGCTTCAACAAAATCATAAATCAATTTTAGTTTACAAACACTGATTAAATTTTAAAGTTTCAAGAAAATGATTCATCAATTAATAAATCCCATTTGTGGCTTAAAATTAGATTACACAAATTTAACTTGTACAAAACTCATTTTTGCTTGTGAATGAGAAAGCATAGATGAAAAATCATGTTATCCAAATTAATTTAATGGCCCACGAAAGAATTAAATCTTGGTTTTGTAAGTTCACAAATTCGCAAATAGTCAAAGCACCAATTACAAAATTGAAATAATTGAGATCTTGCCCCAAATGTAAGTTTATGGCATAAAGTCAATACAATAAAATATATGATGACTTCCCTAAATCATTGTCATGAATCTTGTCCAAAATAAAATTGATTTTGCAAATTCCATTACAAAAATTGATTCATCGGTATTTGAAATTCATATTATCCAAAACACTAACTTTTGGATTGGAAAATATTATATCAATTACGAAGCATCGATTTTCCAATGTGATTTAAGAATGAAAACCATATAGACGATTTTGTTTGTTTAGAGATTAAATTAACACTTAAAACATACAGATTTTAATTTCAAAATTCATAACTTAATCCAGTAAAAATAATACTAATTTAATAATGAGTGATATAATCAACATCGCTCTAATACCACATGTTGATTATATCTAAACACGGGTCAAAAACAAAGAACCCTAATAATGTTTATTCAATCAATAATATAAGTAAACATATAAATTCATAAGACTTACTTGTGGGAAGCACGATCTTTGATGAAGATGATGAAATCATTGTGATTCCTGTTATGATGTCTTTTAGTGATGGATAATTGAGAGAGTGAGGTTCATTGGTGTATTAGAGTTTTATAGTGCTAATGATCACTAATGATGACCGAATTGCATTCTCTTCATTAAAGACATCTAAAAGGAAATCATAAAGCCCCTTAAACTTATTACAATTACTTCCATCAAGTAAATGTTGGGGCTTGTAGTTATGTCATATTGGTGAACTTAATTCAAATGATCAATAAGGCCACATTAACGGGTTATTTCCAACAGGAATGACATGTTATTGTGATATTATGCCGTGTTTCATGAATCTTGGTTGTGAGTACTCTGTGTTTACAATTCTTTAGACTTTATCAGGTAATCTTGCATAAAGATTTCGATGTTATGCTCGATTTCATGAGTCTTGGTTTCTATGATTAATGTGATTATTTCATATGAGTATTGAGATTATTTCCCTCCAAATAAACAATGTGGGCAGAGGCTTGGAGTGGTTGGTGAGTCAAACTTTTAAGACCTTCACCTTTTTAATTAATTAATTGATTTGAAATGAGTATGTTGACTTTTCAAGTCAAAATCATGTTTGTAGAATTTTTTTATTGACACTAAAAGTTATCATGTAAGGTTGTCGGATTTTGGTTGACCCGTACCTCATAGGCCCGTTCAAGTTTGGTCTTCTTTTGGTGGCCCTTTCATGTCCTTTGGGTCTTATAATTCAACAAAGTATATGTTACAACATAGAAGCACACACTTGGTCATTAACAAAAATCAAATTCAATAACTTAAAAAGTAACAAGAGAGTCAAGTGCAGCTTTTGAGGCAAAAACAAAACAATTGTGAAGCTGCAAATAGATTGCAAGATGAAATACAATTTACCAAGGCACACATGGTGTTTTAAAGATTGCGTTTCCGGCTGAGCAGTGGCGGCCCAACCATTTCGGAGACCTAAACTGAAGTTAAAAACTGGGGACAATAGTTCATTGTGTCAAACCTTATAACAACAGATATAGTACCTACAAAACACTAATTGTACAAACTGCAAACGTCAATTGTAAGTAATAAATAAAAAGCAATCAACACAAAAGACAAATTCAATAGTGATCATTTCATGTTATACGGTGGATTAAAGGGCTATACAACTATAAGTCATTGTTCCTTTAACCAGTTTGCATAGCATGAAATACATTTAAGATACAATGGACTAATATTAGAGACCCGTGCAAGTTACAATATTCTTTAGTTGGGTTATGATTTGCTTATCAATATACTAATAAGTTTGAATTTTGAATCAAAATTCCCACCTTATCAAAATACCCTAAACGACATAAACTGCTTTAAGAGAAGAAATGATTGAGGCCGATTGTGAGAGAAAAAGTCAACCAATCGGAATTCAGGATTGAGGAGTGAAATTGTCATTTCTGGTGTTGAAAACGACGAGACCCTTCAGATTTCTTCTAACTTCTTAGGTTTTCTTTTTGGATATAATCGTGATTTTGATTCCAGAATTTGGGGGCTCTAATTTTGAAGAGGCCTCAAGCTAGGACTTCACCCTACTTGTCTTAAGGGCCAACACTGCGGCTGAGAGTACTTTCACGATGCAAAATGTCTCAACGCTCTCAAGTACGTGTTGCTTAAAATTTATTGTTTTCATGTGTTTATAATAAATTATACATGGAATGAAATGATATGGTTGGCAATTTTATATTTCACATTTGAATCTTTCTTCGATTTCGTGTTCTAAGTTATTTGTTAACCTTTTTTGCAGGCATATATGAGAAGTTTACAAGTGCATTTTCATATATTGTTAAAGACCTTAAAGTTGGCAATGGTTTTAGTGAAGGTGTGGTTCAGGTAATGAGTTTATACATGTTACTAGAAAAGGTCAAATTGACGGATATGTATTTTAGAAAGATAGTTTCTCATTGTGTGCAAATTATAAATTTCTTAACCAATTAGTACATATATTAATCAAAAATTTAGTATGAGTTAAATGTTCTCATCTTATATTTTAACTTACGAGGCTATGATGATGAGCTTCAATATGTCCTACTTCCTTATTGAATAAAATTAGAAGTGAGAAAATGGACGGTTTGAGAAACGAGTCAGTTTGAATTTAAACACTTTGTTCAAATGGTTTCATTTTTAGTTTTGATTAATAACCGTGTGTCAACTATAATAACACAATTATATTATTTCAATAAATCAATTTTTTTCTTTTTTGTGCTAGCTGTGTATCACATGGAATGCAGACTGTAGATGTTCTTTTTACGTGCAAGATTAAAAAAATAAGAGAAGCTGCTACATTTACAAAGAAATCTAAACCAGGTATTTTATTAAGATAAATTGTTTTAACCCTGTTGAACATTAATTTTGTTTTGTACTGTTTAGAGTACCGAATCTGCAATTCAATTCTGTAAATATGCCGAAACTAGATCACAATCAGTAACCTTTAATGTTTTATTTCCATTACGTTTGACAACAAAAAGTCAACTTTTATTCTTTGTATTGTGATGGTATTAAGAAAACTAATGCTTACTGCAGGAATATATTGGTGTTGGCAAATTTATGTGGAAAGCCACACTAAAGTTATGAACCATAAATTTCCATTGTAATCTCATTTCTGTTGGTATTAAATGTTTGTTTGTTATATAATAGATTAATAAGATGTTTTTAGATCAAATAAAGATTGTAATAGTAGTAGATGTTCAGAGACCATAATAAATATTATTGTGAGAAACTTGATACCAATTTGAGTACGTTCCCAAACAATTGTAAGTTTCTTTGTTTGTAATCCATTTATTATTATCTAAATTTTACTGAGACACCGTTCCTATTTACTCAATAGATAATTGTAGTTAAAACTTCTCATTGTATTTCACTTTTATATGTAATAAATTTCTGTATTTGGTAATACATAATTTATTATTTATATTGTTCTATACTTTTTATTGTGTTTTTACTTTCATATTTATAAGTCATTTTAGTAATACATAATTTGCAATTTGCATTTTTTAATTATTGTGGTACACGGGTACCTAATATTAGGGTTGTTCACGAGCCGAGCCGAACTAAGCGAAGGCTTGCTCGTTGCTTGGCTCGTTTACAACCGAACCGAACGACTGAAATTTGAACCGAGCGAAAAACGAAACGAGCCAAAATCGAACCGAGCATTTTTTGATCGAACATCGAGCGATTTCGAGCATTTTTTTTCTTTTTCATTTTAAAATTTTCAATAAGAAACAAGTTTGAAGGCTGTAAAAATATATTTTCTAAACAAATTAGTAGTTTTTAGACAAACGTATAATAGGTTGTAAATTTTTAGGAGAAAGAAGTTTGAAGTGAGATATAATGAACATGTAAACAAACTTTTAGTATTCTGAAAACTTGAATCGAACTAATATTGACGAAATATGAACAATTTAAAAGGGTTTAAAAAATTGTGTACTTATGTTTTATGTGTGTTGTCTATATATTTATATATTTTTTTCATATATAATTATATATAAAGTAAATTAAAAATATTCGAGCCGAACCGAGCAGGCCTTTGCTCGTTGCTTGGCTCGTTTACGAACCGAACCAAGCAGAGCGGCTCGTTTACAATCGAGCGAAAAACCGAGCGAGCATTTTCCAAGAAAATTTCGAGCGAGCGGCAAGCGTGTTCGAGCGTCGAGCGGTTTGAACGGCCATACCTAATATTCACATGAAGTATGGTCTATGGGCTGGTCTTGAATCTTGATTGATAATAATGACCCAAAACCATATTACAAGGCCTGACTCATTAAAATTTAAAAGAGTAACTAGCTTATTAGATTTTATATTAGGGTCCACATAATATGGCCCATATAACTTGACATCACCTTGAGACTGAAAATACGAAATATATTGGTATCTTAACCACATGTTTTTAATTAAAGACTAAGTCTTGTGATCCATAATTAAAGTTAATAAAAAATGTAAAAGTTTATTTACATTTTCTCTCTCCTGAAAACATATATAAAAATTACTAAAAATGTAGAAAAAAAATAGCAAAACATTTTTTTTATGTTTTCGATGTTTTGTATTAAATGTAACGACATATATTACATGTAACAAAAAAAGAAGAAAATAAAACGATGTTACATAGGGTTTTCACGGGTTTTCACAACTCAAATGAGTTTTTATTCTATACTTTGCGTATATATACATATATATATATGTATGTATTATAGGATTTTAATTTTATTTATTAAAATAGGTTTCACAAATAAATAAGATATAACCCGGTTTAAAAGCTATCTGAGTTGGTGAGACCCATGACCCGCTTTTTTTATTGTAAAATTATTTCTTAATTATAAATAATATCTTTTATAAAAAAAATTAATATTAATTTTTAGTATATATTCCTATTTTATAGGTCATTCATATCAAATTTGATAAGATTAATTTTTAATATAATGAGATGTTATAACCCGTTTAAGAGCTATATGAGTTTAGTGACACACGTACCCGTGAATTCGAGTAAAATGCATAAGAAGTTTCATTTACAAATAAAGTAATCTAGTAGCTTAAAAGAATTTAGAAAGATTTCATCTATAATAATATATATAAAAGAAAACCCTAAAATCCTATGTGTCGCAATGTGATCGCTCCTCCCTTTTATGGAAGTCACCAGATTTCTTGATTTTTAAATGGAGGCCTCTCATTGATTTACCCAAATTCATGGGTATGGGTCTTACCAAAACCGGATAGCTCTTAAATGGGTTATAACATCTCATTAAATTAAAAATTAATCTAACCAATATGAAAATCCTATAAAATAGGGATATACTAAAATTTAATATCCAATTTAAAAAGAAAAAAAATACTATTTGTAATTAATAAACAATTTTATAGTAAAAAAACATAAGCGGATCATGGGTCATCAAATCCATATAGCTTTTAAGCGTGTTATAACATATCATTTATTTATGAAACCCCTCTTTCATCAACAAACCTTAAGTATATTATTAACTTTCTTACAAAAATTCAAAAAATAAATATTAAAAAAAAATGTAAAACAATCATTCTCTCAAGTCATCAGATTGCTTTATTTGTAAATGAAGGCTTCTCACACGTTTGGCCCGAATTCACGGGTAAACGTCTCACCAAACCCAGATAGCTCTTAAACGGGGTATAACATCTCGTTATATTAAAAAATAATCTAATCGTATATTTGATACGAAAATCCTATAAAATAGGAATATACTAAAAATTAATATCCCATTTTATTTTAAAAAAAGATATTATTTATAATTAAGAAACAATTTTAAAATAAATAAAATAAACGGGTAATGGGTTTAACCAAACACAGATAGATTTTAAACCGTATTATAACATATAATTTATTTGTGAAACCATTTCATCATCAAACCTCAAGTATATTAATTATTAATTTTCTTACAATAAATAAAATTAAAATCCAAATATACATATATAAAGATTAAAAACGAATAACGTAAAACAACCCCCGTAATACGAGGGATAAAATATAGTTTATATATATTTAAGATTAAGATTCCTATCTTATTGTAAAACCATGTTCTATACCCGGTCTTATACATATGGTACCCTAGTTATTCATTTATGTCTGATATCAGGTTTATCCGTTAATTTGTTAACAAGTTAACAGTCTAGATTCCTAATTAAGTTATATTGCTTACTACTTTAATTTTTATATCTATACATATAAAAACTAAAAAAATCAGTGCGTTAGTAAATAACTTTGTTACCTAGAAGAAAAAAAATAAAAAATAAAATGTTTGTTAACACGATATTTTTAGCAACCCGACCGGTGGCTCCTAATATCATACTCTGATGCTCATATACCCATATTTTTTGGTTATCTCCTAATATCACTCAATGTGTGGTCTGTGGACATATCTAGTGTTACATCTTCTCATACTTCCTATTAAATGTTTTAATTTACTATATACATGTGTATAAAGATATGTATTGTATGTATGCCAGTATATAATATATGTATATGTATCAATGTATGCTTGTGTTAGGGGTGAGCACGGTTCGGTTCAGTTGTTGGGTGAAACCCAAACCGAAACCGAAGCCATCGGTTGTTTATAATACCAACCAATCGGTTTTCAGTTCTTCGGTTATTCGGTTTTCGGTTATTTTCAGTTTCGGTTTCGGTTATTTTCGGTTTTTTTATTGCATGTAGACATTGCAAAAAAAAAAATCTCAAAAATAGAGTACCACATATAACTGAATTCAAAATACAAAAATAGGCACGTGTTACATGAAACCAAACAAATACAAAGTTTCTTGAGTAGTAGAATTTAAAATTAAACAAAATAAACAAAGTTCTTAATAAAAAAACACTAAAAGTTTGGTCTAAATCTTTATTCATTATCTTAATCATCTTCAAAGTGTTTAGACCCAATTGTCATCATCTTCATAATCTTCATCACCGTCAATGGTAGATTCTTTTGGAGCTTTGCTTCCGGTCATAACATCTACAAAAAAACGCGTACAAGTATATTAATATTTAAGTAAATATTGAAAAGTCAAAACACGTCTTAAATTAACATTATTACCAATTTATATGTTCTCCAACTTTTCAATCAAAGTCTCTAATTGTTGACCATACACATTAGAATCTTGCATATCCTTTGGTTCATACCTTGTCGGGTTAATCGGTTCGGTTCGGTTTTTTTAAAATGGATAACCGAACCTAAACCGAAAAATTGGTTTTCAAAAAACTAAAAAATTAACCCTCGGTTAATGCTTTGGTTCGGTTTTTTTCGGTCCTGTCTTTTCTGTTTGTTTGGTTTCAACTCGGTTCATTCGGTTTTCTGCTCACCCTAGCATGTGTTGGATTTAATTCATTATGGCTCATTGGTTTTTTCTATTATTGTATTATTTTTGACTTTATCGGCTTTATTAAACAAATAAACCCTACTCGTTCGGTTACTTCATGAATAAGGTAAAGAAGTGACGTTGGCACGTGAATGAATGAAGACATAAATTCTTCACCCACCACTCTCTATCCATTAAGGCTGAGGGGTGTGGGGGCGCGAGAGGGGGCGCGAGTGGGGGCTCCAGCCAATAATATTGTGACGTGTGGCAAAGAGAGAAAGTTGATAAGATGGGTGTTGGTTGTGGTGCTCGCGCCCCTGGCCCTGGTGTGGAGGGGCGCGAGAGGGGGCGCGAGCGGTTTATTTTTTTATTTTTTTATAAATGTATTAAAAAAACGTATTATTAAAAAAACAAGAAATTATTTAAAAAAACACACATTTTTTTGAAAATTCATAATAAAAAAAAACATACTAAAAATTAAACAAACAATAATATTTAATAATAAAACTAATCTAATACAAGATCATCTGGTCGCCTCGCCCACAAATGTTCAACCAACTCATGTCGAAGACCCCCGTGTATCTCACGGCTCTTGATATTTGCTATGTTATGAAGTTTTTGTTGATCACTGATTGTGGACGGTTGTGGCGGAATGTCACCTTGGTAGTTTTGGCATATAGCTTTGCCCTCGTCTTCTAACGTCATGTTGTGTAGGATAAGACACGTGTAGACGACGTCCATTATCCTCTCCCGAGTCCAATAACGTATCGGGTTCGCCAGAACATAATATTGTTTTTTTATAGCTCCAAAAGCTCTTTCAATATCTTTTCTAGCAGACTCTTGCTTCTTCGTAAAATACTTCCGTTTGTCGGCGATTGGATCTGTAAAAGCTTGAACTAACACAGTCCATTCGTTGTAAATACCATCGACCAGATAGTACCCGTACTTGAAGAGGTCTCCATTTGCAACAAAAGATTGAGGTGGTTCAACCCCGTCGATAAGGTCGTTGATCAAATGTGACTGATCGATAACATTAAGGTCGTTATTTGACCCAGCAACACCAAAAAAAGCATGCCAAAACCAAAGATCCTGTGACACCGCCGCCTCAAGTATGAGGGTCGGCCCTTCATGATCACCACGGTGGAACTGACCTCGCCAGGCCGTTGGACACATAGCCCATCCAACATGCGTACAATCGATGCTACCTAGCATCCCAGGAAAACCATGTTTTTCTGCGTGCACCTCATATATGCGTTGGATGTCATACATTGTAGGTTTACGCAGATATCTCCGAGCGTAAGTCGATATGACTCCTACATACAATATACATTACAAAGTGTAATAAATATTTAACAAAAAGTAAAATTAATGTTTTTTACCTTGGCAGAAAAAATGAAGGAATTCACGTGCAACCCTTTTCGACATCTGTAAATACTCATCCAAAGCGTCCGACGAGATGCCGTACGCTAATTGACGGATAGCAGCCGTGCATTTTTGAAGAGGGGTAAAACCGGGAAGACCCCTAGCATCCTCCCTTTGTTGAAAAAAGGGATACCGTGCCTCTAAATCACTCGCTATACGCGTGAACAATTGCCTGCTCATTCGAAAACGAGTTCGAAAATCCGACTCCGCGTATACCGGTTGAGGGCTAAAATAATGCCTCATCAAAGTATCGTTAGCACCCGATCGATCACGATCACGAGGTGGTGCTCTAACCCTCGGGAGTCGGGGTTGATGGGCTTGATTTTGCAAGAGATTGACCACGGTTGCGGTCAAAACTCCCCCTACATGAAGAAGCAAATCATCCTCTTCGGAGGAGTCGGAATCAGACGAGTACGACGACATTATTTTTAAAAAAAAAATTGGGACGATGGGTTGTTTTTGGATTTTTTTTGAAGTTGTGGTAATTGATTTATATGAAATGGGTTATATATAGGAAAAAAATTTTGGGTTTTATAAAGGAGTTTGGGATATTATATATGAGTTTGGAGATTGAAGTTGTGCTTGATATGGTTAAAATGGGTTGATTTAGGGGTATTATATAGGATTTTGTAAAGGTTTTTTAAAAAAAAAACCCCAGCTCAACGGCTCTTTTGGGTGGGCCCACCTGCTTTTCCTCTCTCTTCTCCCGCGATCACCCTTGCGCTCGCCTGGAAATCAGCGCTCGCGCCCCTCTCGCGCCTCGGTGGTGTGGTGCTCGCGCCCCGGGGCGCGAGCGGATGGCCTCACGCGCCCTTTCTCGCGCTCCACACCCCTCAGCCTAATATTTTTACTCTAAATTCAATAGGTAATGGTCCAACGTTCTACAAGTACAAGAATAAAGTAGCTTTTTATTTTATATATATATATATATATATATATATATATATATATATATAGTAAATTAGTAACTAAAAGAGTTGAAAAAACGAACTCGAATCTAAGCTCAACCATAAACTCAAGCTCCTTTAATAATAATAATAATAATAATAATTATTATTACAATAAAAACGACTATCTTTATAATTTGCATATAAATAAGCTGAGTACGTACCCAGGTTAAACTCAAGCTTGAAACCTTTCTTCCGAACCTGAACCTTAAATATACGGTTTAAAATGATAATCGTGTCAGCAGCCGTTATTTATCATTAAATTTATGTGAAATGGAATTCTAAAAAGGTTATAATTATTTAAATATATTACATTATTGAGTGGTAAGAAGATAAATTATATATCTTTGATATATTAATCCTATCATAAATGTGGGAAAAAGAAAGACTATACTTTGATTAGTCTATAAAAATTTGGGCATCTATTATAACTTATATAACTTTGGATGGTGACATATTAATTTATTTATTTTGTTAAAGTATGATAGCGAACTAGCTTTATAATTTATTTTTTATCATTATCAGTACATTTCAAAGACAAAACACGAATGACGTTAAAAACATAATTGACGGTCAATCATCGTCATTTTATGTAATTTAAAAATGGCCACATGAAACTTGGTGTGCTATAGTAACTAGTAGCAGTCCTCACACGTTACGACGAAAATACAACCACATTTGAAATAAAATTTTTATATAACATCGAAATTACATACAATGTCATACCTCAAAAGTTGTTAAAAAGGAAAACAAAATCGAAAGAAACTTAAAATCAAAATATCTATAATATTATTATTATTATTACATATAAAACAATTTAGATGGACATAACGGTCATTTTACACTTTTCATACCCTGTTAAAATAGATTGTATGAGACGCTGCAAAACTTAAATACACTAACCTCTGGCGTCCCTCCAGATCATCACCTGCGTTTTTAAATTACAGTTAATAAACAACGTTTAATTGCAACTAAACCTTCCCGATCATCATACGACCTTCCAATTAACCATCCTTGTAACCCCTAATTCTCTAATGACACCGGCGACGTTTGATTGCAATTCTCTATAAAACCAGCGACGTCATCCTTGTAACCTGAAGAAACACTAATCGACCCCGGGCAGATTACGGATAATCTGGGGGTTAAATAGATGTTTCCCACGAGGATGAGGTCCAGCAAAGAAAGTTGTTCTTCAGGTGACCTGCAGGCACCGTAAGCTCGTCACTGAGAAGGGGGGGTTCCTCCTTGTGACCACCCTCCGGCGTGAGAATCAGACTAGATTGCTCTGAATATAAGTGTATATTAAGAGATTGTTAGAGAAGATAATGAGATATCAGATGATGTCCTTACCATTCCAAGGTGTTGGAGTATTTATAGCCGAATGTAGGTTTCCAAGAAGGTACAGCCGGCTGAATAGTATTCCTGTTCTACCAACAGTGGGCTACGCACAAGCCATGCTGGTTGGTGGATAGGCTGCGGCCGATAGTGACAAGGTCAGCTGTATACTGTTCCTTTACTGCCGGCTATGCACTGTTCCACCAACTGTAGGCTACGCACGTCCCATAGTAAGGGTTGGTGAGTAGGCAGCGGCTAATAGTGACAAACAGTACTAGAGGGTGCTCCTCCTCGTACTGTTGTCGGTGAGCTGTCACCCTGTGATTGGTTCATGGGCTGTTTTGGTCAGATCGTCTGTTTTGCCCATACCTTGGCAGGTATAGTACAAAAGATCTTCCAGAAGCATACGGACTGGCTCATTTGGGCGGGAGTATTCCCGCCTTGCTCATTCCTTCAGGTGACATTACTGAAGTAGCAAGAGTTAGTGCCTTGTGCATGTAGCCTTGCTATCAGTGCGGGTAGCCTTCCCTGATGGCTTGTATCCGCAACTGCGGGAACAAGCGAGGTACTTCACCATTGGGAGGCTTTCCCTGCGGGTACAGCTGGCGTACTGCGCGTAAGGTCTTCTCTGAGCATGGTGGGTCCTGCGGAAGCAGTTGGTCGTTGCGCAGACGTCCCTCTTCAAGGTGAGTCTTACGGGTCCAACTGGGCTCTGCTGGGACCTACCTCTTCAAGTTCCCCCAGTCCAATGTTCTTCTCATGAATTATTAATAAGTGAGGTGAACTTTTGGACTTTAGCAAGGGGTTTTGAAAAGGGTTTTTAGTTTTAAGGTTTTCCGTGGGGATTCTTCCCGCGGTTTTCCTAATGTCACGCAGAAATTCCCGACTTTTCTGCTTGATCTTTGGGTATGAAGCGGGTAAGTCTGTAACCTCCTCGCAAGTCAGGAGCGTTGAGTCCCACTTGTGTGGATTCTCCATGGGGTTTTGGTAGTTTTGAACATAGTGATCAATTATGTTAAAACCACCAATTCCATCTTGGAGTTTCAAACAATATAGTTCTCGACGTTCCCGCTATGCGGGGATGTTATTCCCGTTTCCGCAAGCATGGCCCAGAAGATCCTTCTTGGTTTGAATTCCCCGCGGAGCACTAAGTATGTGAAGGGTTTTGCCTTGACACTGTACCCGCACTCGTCTTACGGTTACTTTAATTCCAAGGTATTCCTGGCGTCAATTCCCTGCGGGTGCTAAGTATGTGAAGGGTTTTGCCTTAACACTGTACTCGCACCTGTCTTATAGTTACTTGGTTGCCAATGTAAGGGGTATTTTCCCGCTTTTGAATCTTTTTGAAATTTTGAAATTCGAAGAGTTGGTGAAAGGATAAGAACAGTCCAAACTATTGAAACGTCGTCCGACGGTTTCTTCTGACAGTGTCAGGACGTGCAGGAAGTTATGGCGACGTGACAGTATATGGTCATTCCAGGCGCTTTTTCAAGCGCGTGGGCGAGAATTTTCGGGCGCGTGGCCGCGAAATTAATGGCACGCGTTCTTTCAACAGCTGTTGCCAGCTTGCTCTTTGCCACGTGTCATAGTTTCATTGCACCTGCGATTTCTCTCTCTTCCGCATTAAATTCATCGCATTGATTGCGATTAGTATATAAAGAGGGAGAGGGTCCTTTGTAATCCACACTTTCACTTTTCTCTTCATCTTCAAAACGATTTCCGGCGAATACTCACCTTTTCAGTCGAGCATTCTCTTGAAATCGTTCTCTTCTTTCATACCTGCAAGATGTCTTCTGCTCACGATCTTGAGGCTATAACCCAGGAGGCTGGGGTGTACGCCGAGAACCCGTCATCCACGTCCGACAAGGATGACAAGAGTACTGCTGGCGAGTGCCAGTGTGCTCTGCCTGTCGATCTATATCAGTACATCGTCAGGAAGTTCATGCTCGAGTCTTTCGAGCCTGAGTTTCCTGAACCTCACCAGACGGTGTATGATGCCCCCAGAGGCAAGATCGGGGTATATGCCGCATTCTTTGTCTATGGGAATCTTAGGTTCCCCTTGACGAAGTTTGTGTACCGTGTTCTGGAGAGGCACGGTGTACACCTGACCGAGGTACACCCGATGGCGATCGCGAAGATTCGCCACTTCGAGCGGGTGTGCCGGATTCTGGGCGTTGAGCCCTTCGTCGACCGCCTGATGACCTTCTACTCTTGGAGGTGCATCCAGGGGTGGTATACTCTGATAACCCGGATCAAGGGTTTGAAGATTTGCGCAACCGAGCGCAGTCTTCGTTCATGGAAGCGGGAGTTCTTTTATATCTCCGCTCGCGCCATCCCCCTTGCCATGAAGTTCAAGAATGGGCAAGCACTCCCCAGCCTTCACGCCTCCAACTACCAGGAGGCGGAATGGTTCTCAAAGATTTCCCGAGTCCAATCTCCGGTTTACCGCTTTGCGGAGTCCGGGATGGTGATGCTCGGGATGAGCCGGGTGTGGAAGGATGCGGAGGCGCAAAAGATCCCGATCGTCCTTGAATACGGTTTGAACTCTGTCCCTTACGGTATGCTCTGTCTTCTTTGTTTATATAGGTTTGTCTTCTAACTGTTTTTCTTTTATTTCAGAGGGGAACGACTTGCAGTCGCTCCTGCATCCGCGGGAGGCTGATAGTCCCGCTCGGATGGGTACTCGTGCTCTAGATGAGAACGAGTTGCCCATCCTTGAACAGACGGCGGATCGGTTCGTGGAGGTCTACCCGCCAGGCCACGAGATCCTGAGCGCCAGGCGGCCAGGTAAGGCGTTATTCAACCCTCGACCCCTCAATGCTGAAACCTCTGCTGGAATTTCTCTAATCTTGTGTTCTGATGAGGAATCCGCAGATGGTCCTCCGTTGGTGCGGAAAAAGAAGGCTGCCGGCGGGAAGGGGAAGGCGAAGGTGGACTCCACTGCCGATCCGGTGCCTCGGTCTGATTCAGAGACCGAGAGCAAGGAGGTGGCGGGGAACCCTGGTGGTGATAAGGCCACTGCTCCGGAGGCTGCGACGACTGTCACCTCCGGAGAGCCCAGGATGACGACGGTGAGCGGCGTAAAGAGGCCGGCTCCATCGGGTTCGTCCCCGCCTGTCCGCACTTTTAGGCTCAAGAAAACCCGTAAGTACAAACTTCCTTTATTTTTAACTTCATAGCTTTCCATCATTAATACTTATCTCCTTTGTGCAGGCGTGGATGCTACCGCATTCCAGGGTGGAGCGGGGAGGAGTACCTCCGGACCCATGACGGTAGGCTTGGTCAGCCTACCTGAGGCGACGACCCAGGCGGCTGCGCCTGCTTCAGTTGGTTCAGTTGCTCACCCCGTTGAGCCAACTGTTCCAACTGTGATGACATCACCGCCGGCTGTCAGTGCCATATTTACTGAATCTTTCACTGAGCCGGCGGTTACTTTTTCTGCGGACTCCGCAGCGGCGACCACGGTTGTGAGTTCACCTATGGTGAGTTCGCCTCCGTTGGTTTCTACTACCGCGGCGGCCTTCACCATGCCTCCTCCGTCATCGGCAACAACGGCCGATCCTTCAGGTATGCTTGGGGCTTCTCGCCAACCTCAGCCTCATTCCCATCTGCCTGACCTCTTGGACGGATTTCCCTTGGGTTCAGGTGATGGGTTTGGCGGCTATCGGCCTGTTGTCGACCCTACAGGTGCGTAGGGTTCTTTTGGCCTTTTTTTTTTTTTATATATCATCTTTTCCTAACTGCTTTTTGTTTTTTGCAGTGTCGGATTCCAATGAAGTGTATGTTCCACGATGGAACATCCGCCGAGGAACAACCCTTCGCACGCCTGTGGAGTGCGTGGAGTGGGCTCGTCACGCAGCTCCCAGTGGTGCGTTGGGGGAAGCCATGGCTAGCTACCAGGAGGGTAGGCTAACCAATGAGCTTCGGGTTCTCCTGGCCCGGATGCAGCCGCGCGTCGAGCTGCTTTGTCGTGAAAACGACAAGTTAAAAGCAGCTCGCATCCAAGAAGTAGCTCAGGCGCGGGCTGTCCGGGAGGAGAATAGGAGGCTTACCGCAGTGGCTGCGGAAAAGGAGAAGGCCTTCAAGGCCCTCGAGGTTGAAGTTCAGGCCCGGCTCGAGGCCCGTTCCAAGGCTGCCCAAGCTGTTAACGAACAGCTTCGGCTGGCTAAGGAAACTGCACGGAACGCAACCGAGAGGGCCACCAAGGCTGAAGCTGTTGCTGAGCCTCTAGGCCTCGAGAATGAGGAACTTAAAGCCAAACTAGAGGCGCTCCAACAGGCTCATGATGCCTTGGCGATGGAAGACGCCAAGAAGCTCCAAGAGATCTTGGACCAGAGGAGCGTGCTTGACCACACTAAGCGGAAGCTAAAGGGCGTTGAAGAGGCTGCTGCAAAGGAAGTGTTGCTTGCCAACCTCAATAAAAGTGAAGCCGAACGCGCCCATAACCAAGCTCAAGCCGCCCTCCAAGAGGCTCTGGTTGCCAAGGAATGGCTTCTTCGAGAAGCGTTGTCTCAGGTAAGCTTAACTTCATAATGTCTTTACGCTTTTCTTTGTAAATAGAAAAGGTTTTGATACTTGTATTTTTTCTTGTAGGTTGTGCATCGAGTCTTTACGGACACATCATACGACGATGCCATGAGCGCAACCCTCAACGCTTCTCATGAGGATGGGGAAAAGGCCGGCTTCCTGCTTGGTCTAGGGTTTGTTGAGAAAGGCATCCCGCCTTCCAACTTCCCTTTGTATGATGTGGATACTGAAGCTGTTTATGACCAAGCAGTGAACCAGTATGCCGCCTTCCCGCATCCGGAGGTGGAGAAGGTGAACGAAGTCGCTGCTGCTGATGATGGGCTAGCTATCCTTAAAGCTTTCCTTGGACCGCCACGCTCTACTGATGGTGCGGGTCCAAGTGGAAGTGGTCCTGAAGCTTGATCCTGAAGATCCTTTCCACCATTAGAGTAGATTTTTATTTTTGTATAGCTTCTTTTGTATGCGGGTATGCACCCAGCAATCTTTGTAATATTTGAATTTTGATGGAATAAAGATTGTGTTAATTCCTTGCCTTGTTTATTTTACGCATGTTTTGATTTAACTTAGCAATTTCTTTAGTACTTAGATAAGTTAACTTTTTAACGTGGCAAATTATAAGTTTGTTTCGCTTCCTCTTTCATGATTGTGCGGGTATGACCGTCACTTACACTTAGTAGGATGGCTTAACTTTACTTATATCTGACCTGCGTGGAAGTTTTCCTCATCTTTTCCTTTGAAAATTTCTAAGTGTTTAGAATAAGTTAACCTTTGAACGTGGTAGATAATAGGTTGAAGTTTTGCCTCCTTGTTCGTGATTGTGCGGGTAAGACCGTCACTTGCACTTAGTAGGATGGCTAAACTTTGCCTACATCTGACCTGCGTGGAGGTTTTCCTTAAAACTTTTGAAATTTTTACCGTTTTGTGTTTATGCGGGTTTTGCCGCCTTCCATACGTAACGACTTACTTCTTCCCATATTTATGCGGTGAATACCGGCACATCAGTGTGGGAAGTTCATAAGTATAAAGGTAAGGCTATCAACACATTGTGAAAGGAGAATCATTTCCATTAGAAGTGGCTCTAGGCCTTTTCTTTACAAGTTTGGAATTGATCTACATGTAACATTTGCGTAATTGAGCTCCATTCCATGTTCTTGGGATGGGAGTGCCATCGAGCCTTTCGAGCCGGTACGCGCCCTTTCCCAGAACTTCTTTGATAATGTATGGCCCTTCCCAGACCGGGGCCAGTTTTCCTGGG
The DNA here is from genome assembly GCF_021521415.1 of Bidens hawaiensis. Taxonomy (NCBI): domain Eukaryota; kingdom Viridiplantae; phylum Streptophyta; class Magnoliopsida; order Asterales; family Asteraceae; genus Bidens; species Bidens hawaiensis. The sequence goes on along the minus strand of NW_027491292.1, from coordinate 361,785 downwards.
CGTTGTTGGTTCGAAGCCTCGTTGTTACGCAGTATGTAGTCTCCTACATTGAAGTTGCAGAGTTTTACACGCGTGTTGTAGTACTTTTGCATTTGTCGCTTGTAGTTCTCTTCACGCACTGCGGCTAAGTCTCTGCGTTCCTCGATTAGCATAAGGTCTAACCGTCTTTCCGCATCATTGTCTTCTGGCTGAATCAAGACCCTTGGTGAGGGTAAACCAATTTCGACCGGGACCATGGCTTCAGTGCCATAAGTGAGACTGAACGGGGTTTCTCCCGTACAGGCCTTTTTCAGTGTTCTGTTTGCCCAAAGGACGTGCGGAAGCTCGTCCACCCAGCCGGATCTGTGTTCCAAGAGTCTTTTCTTTATGCCTTCGACGATGCTCTTATTTGCTCTTTCTACCTCACCATTACCTTGCGGGTGCGCCACTGAGGTAAAAGTGTGGGTGATTTGGAGTTTTTCCAGCCATTTTTGTAGCTTCTTGTCAGCAAAGTTGGTGCCGTTATCGCTCACCAAATTCTGTGGAAGTCCAAAACGACAAATAATAAATTCCCAAATAAATTTTTTGATATGTTTCGCGGTTGTTTGGGCTAAGGGTTTTGCTTCTATCCACTTGGTGAAGTAGTCGATGGCTACCACTAGGAAGTGAACATTTCCTGCTGCTGTAGGAAATGGGCCTGTCACATCGGTGGCCCACTTCTGAAATGGCCATGAAGAGGTGACTGGAACAAGTTCATTCTTCGGGCTATGCGTGTTGGGTGCGTAGAGCTGACAAGACCTGCACTTTCTGATGTATGCCAGCGCATCTGTATGCATCCCCGGCCAAAAGTATCCCGCGTTGTTTAGCTTAGCTACAACAGCGCGTGGACCTGCGTGTACTCCACAGATGCCTTCGTGTACTTCCCTTAGGAGGTAGTCAGCATCTTGGTTGTCCACACATCTTAAGAGTGGGCCAAGAAAGTTACGTCTGTAAAGGATGTCATCGATGAGTTGATAATTCAGTGCTTTACAGCGTAATTTTCTTGCCTGTGTTTTTTACTCTGGTAGTGTACCTGCCTTAAGGTAATTTATTATTGGTGTCATCCACGTTTCTGTGCCGGTTTGGATGACACAAATTTCCTTGTGCGGGACTGAAGGTGCCTCGAGGAGTTCAATGCGGATGTCCTTTCCCAAGTGGGTGAAGGCTAATGATGCAAGCTTGCTTAACGCATCCGCAGATTTATTTTCACTACGCTTGACATGTATGACTTTGCAATCGTTAAAATCGCGCATAAGGGTTTTTGCTTGTGCGAGGTACAGGGCCATTGTGTCGTTCACGGCCGTGTACGTCCCGTTGATTTGGTTGGCTACTAACATGGAATCCACGTGGGCTTCCAAGTGTTTCACTCCCATCTTACGCGCAATTCTCAGCCCGGCTAAGAATGCTTCATACTCGGCTTCGTTATTCGTACTTGGAAAATCCAGTCGAATAGCGTAAGTGTATTCTTGGCCTGCTGGGTTGGTTAGTTTCAGCCCTGCGCCTGAACCCTCGTTACTGGCTGCTCCATCAGTGTAGAGTCGCCAGACATCATTGATGTCCTGTGCTGGAGAGGGTTGAGCCTCTTCCTGGCACTCTTTTTCCCGCGATGCAGGCACTTCCGCAATAAAGTCGGCCAAAACCTGGCCTTTTATGGCTGGTCTTGGCTTATACTTTATCGCGTATTCCCCCAACTCAATTGCCCATTTGGCTAGGCGTCCCGATAACTCGGGTTTGCGTAGAACGTTTGCAAGTTTGAAGTTGGAGAGAATGGTGATTGGGTGACCCTGGAAATATCGTCTTAACCTGCGTGAAGCGTGTATAAGTGCTAAGACTAATTTTTCGAGGTTAGAGTACCGGGTTTCTACGTCTGTTAGGATACGGCTGACATAATAGATTGGCATCTGGATGCTTTTCCGTTCAACTAGCAGGACCGCCCCGGTTGCTCTATCTGTTGCGGAAAGGTATAGGATTAACTCCTCCCCCGCTTTTGGTGCTGTGAGCGTTGGGAGTTCGATCAAGCGTGACCGAATCTCCTGAAAAGCTGCTTCCGTTTCTGGTGTCCAGCGGAAGTGCGTTTTCTTTAAACAGTTTCTCAACGTTGACACGAAAGGAAACGACTTATCCGCGTGGTTTGCCAAAAATCGATTAAGTGCGACTAGTCGTCCATTCAGTGTCTGAGCCTGTTTGATGGTAGTAGGTGATTCCATTTTGATAATGGCTTCGACCTTTTCAGGGTTCGCTCTGAAGCCATCTTTAGTGACGATGACCCCCAAGAATTTCCCTTCTTCCATTCCAAAGGCACACTTGCTCGGGTTGAGCTTCATGTTTATCTTCCTGAGCGTGTTGAAAGTTTATTCGATGTCTTTCAACATCGCTTCTGCGTCAGGGCTTTTGATGACCAAGTCATCCATGTAGACTTCCAAGTTTCTCCCAATTTGGGCATGAAACTGGTTGTCAATCAGGCGTTGGTATGTGGACCCGGCATTCTTAAGTCCAAATGGCATCATTTGGTAACAAAATGTGCCATCGGGCGTCCGAAAAGCGGTTTTGTCCAGATCATCAACGGCCATGTGGATTTGATGGTACCCCTTATACGCATCCAGGAAGCATTTAAGGCGAAACGGTGCTAACGAATCCACCTTAAGATCAATTTCGGGTAACGGATAACAATATTTGGGGCATGCTTTGTTTAAGTCCTTGAAATCTATGCACATGCGCCATTGTTTGTTATTCTTCGGTACCATAACGGGATTTGCAACCCATGTTTGATATCTGCTAACGCGTACGATGCCTGCGTCAAGGAGTTCCTTGACTTGGGTTCTACACGCGTTAGTTTGTTCTGGCCCCATTACTCTGCGCTTTTGTACGACTGGCGTAACAGCCGGATCGCACTTGAGCTTATGCTCTGCCTTACTTCGGGGTACACCAGTCATGTCAGCTGGTGTCCACGCGAAGATGTCAGCGTTTTTCTGTAGTAAGCGTTTGAGTAAGGTGCGTGTGGGATCAACAACTGTTGGGCCAATGGTAACGGCCTGGTCAGGGTATTTTCCGTTGAAGGCCCATCTTTCCGGTTCGGTGATGGTTGGTTTAGCCATCTTTGGTTTGGGTTTAGATGAGACAGATGCGATGCATACCTGGGGAATGCCGGTGATCATCGCTACACCCTCAGCTGTTGGCCATCCCATCATGCCGTGGACTGAAGATACCACGGCGTTGAATCTTGCCATCCCGTCTCTTCCGAAGAGAATGTCGTATGTGTGGTGTGGCTTCCTCATCATGACAAAATCCACGTCTTCTGTGCGTGAGTGATTCCCGTCCGTAAGATTGACGGGGAAAGATAGGATACCCAGGGGGGTGTTTGTGCTGCCGTCGAACCCTTCCATCGAGGCGTAGATCGTTTCCAGGCGTTCCTTGTCTTCGTCATCTAGCTTGTCGAAGAACTGCCTGTACATCACCGTTGACGAGGCGCCGTTGTCAGCAAGAGTGCGAGAAGTGATGTAGTGCCCCAGCTGGCTTTTGATGACGATAGGGCCTTCTTTGCTGGGTCCTCCTGGCACTCGCGGGAAGCGCACCTCAGCTTCCTTCCACGCGCATGGTTCTGTCGCTCGCCTTTTTCTTCCTCTGATGTTGCCATGAACCATGTTGATGCTGATGTCAACGGGCTTTCGTCCGTTGCCTCTGTACCGGTTATCATTCCGTCCTCCCTTCTTGATTGATGCCACAAGGTGTGCAAGTCTTCCATCCTTGACGAATGTTTCAACAATATCCTTCAAGGATGTACACTCCTCCGTACTATGACCTTTTGTCCCGTGGAAGTCACAGGATTTGCTTTGATCCGCATTAGGTCGCTGCCGGATCATTGGAGCTTTTGGCCATGGTAGTTTTTCGGTGGCAAATATCTCCGTGACGCTTTTGGTGAGTGGCGTCCACCGGTGTTTTCGGCTTGAAGGGTGTGTGTTATCTCTTCCGCCAACAAGAGGGCGAGAGCTGGATGAGGTGTCAAAGTTTACCCTTGACTGCCAAATACCTAGCTTCCTCTTTTTGTTCTGCCGGGCGATCCGAACATTGTTTTCTCTAGTCCTTTGCGTGTAGAGGTGTGTACTCTGGGGAAGATCCCTTCCCAGTTGCTTCTCCGTCTCGGCAAAGCGCTTGGCCGCCGTCATGATGGCATCCCATGTGGATGGCATGCCGTCCTTACCCGTCAATGTGCGGATAAGCTCTGGGTATTCGGCGCCCTGGATGAAAGCGGCGCGAACAAGATCTTCACTTATGTTGCCCAGACTCAGCTTTTTGGAGTTGAAGCGAGTGATGAAGTCTAGTAAAGATTCATCCTCCTCTCTAACGCAGTTGAGGATCGTCCACTGTTCTTCAGTATATTTCCTCTGTTGGCTGAAGTGTTGGCTGAACTTGTTCTGAAAGTCCGCCCAATCATAGATGTGGTGGACCGGTAAACGATCGAACCATGCCCTGGTCGCTCCAACCAGAGTCATCTGGAACATATAACACCACGTGGGTTCCGTCCAGTTACTGACGGTTGCCCCCGCAATGAATCTGTTCAAGTGGTCGTCTGGGTCGGATAGACCATCATAAGTGCCGATATTGGACATTTGTTTGGCACTTCTCGGGGCGATTGCTTCCGCAATGTCCCTTGCAAACTTGGACTTTCCTGCATTTGCAGCAGTTGGTCTAAAGGTTTTGGAGAAGTCACGTGGGTTTCTCCCCGCGTTCGTTGGTTTAAAGGTTTCTCCAAAATTCCTTGTCGGTTGGAAGTCCGTTTCCTTACGCTTCCCTTTTGCCTTATGGCGAGGGTTTGCGTCGGTATCGGATCCTTCCCGCTCATCGTCCGAGTACTCGCACTAACTGTTCATGTTGAGATGTTGGCGAGTACTGTCGAATTCGTCAGCCTGTAGAAGTGAACGCAAGCGTTCATCCAACTCAGCTTGGAACTCTTTCTGACGTGCTTCGGCCCACGCCTTAACTTGATCGAGTGTTTGGCGAGGGACCCTCGTCCGTTTCTCCAACTGGGCATCAGTGAACCCCAGTGAAATATTGTTTACTGCACTTGTCCCGGCTTGGGTAACCGGGGTAGTGTTCGTAAAATTTGTATAACCGCCGGTGTTCCTCCCCGTTGCTGGGGTTGTGGTTACCGGGGTTTCTTGGTCACTAACTGGCTTTGGGACCGGAGTAACGTTAACCATTTCTTCAGAAATTTTGAAAAAACTAAGAATTAGTTCTAGCTTTTATGCACGGATTGCGCCAATGAAGAAACACTAATCGACCCCGGGCAGATTACGGATAATCTGGGGGTTAAATAGATGTTTCCCACGAGGATGAGGTCCAGCAAAGAAAGTTGTTCTTCAGGTGACCTGCAAAACAGACACCGTAAGCTCGTCACTGAGAAGGGGGGGTTCCTCCTTGTGACCACCCTCCGGCGTGAGAATCAGACTAGATTGCTCTGAATATAAGTGTATATTAAGAGATTGTTAGAGAAGATAATGAGATATCAGATTATGTCCTTACCATTCCAAGGTGTTGGAGTATTTATAGCCGAAGGTAGGTTTCCAAGAAGGTACAGCCGGCTGAATAGTATTCCTGTTCTACCAACAGTGGGCTACGCACAAGCCATGCTGGTTGGTGGATAGGCTGCGGCCGATAGTGACAAGGTCAGCTGTATACTGTTCCTTTACTGCCGGCTATGCACTGTTCCACCAACTGTAGGCTACGCACGTCCCATAGTAAGGGTTGGTGAGTAGGCAGCGGCTAATAGTGACAAACAGTACTAGAGGGTGCTCCTCCTCGTACTGTTGTCGGTGAGCTGTCACCCTGTGATTGGTTCATGGGCTGTTTTGGTCAGATCGTCTGTTTTGCCCATACCTTGGCAGGTATAGTACAAAAGATCTTCCAGAAGCATACGGACTGGCTCATTTGGGCGGGAGTATTCCCGCCTTGCTCATTCCTTCAGGTGACATTACTGAAGTAGCAAGAGTTAGTGCCTTGTGCATGTAGCCTTGCTATCAGTGCGGGTAGCCTTCCCTGATGGCTTGTATCCGCAACTGCGGGAACAAGCGAGGTACTTCACCATTGGGAGGCTTTCCCTGCGGGTACAGCTGGCGTACTGCGCGTAAGGTCTTCTCTGAGCATGGTGGGTCCTGCGGAAGCAGTTAGTCGTTGCGCAGACGTCCCTCTTCAAGGTGAGTCTTGCGGGTCCAACTAGGCTCTGCTGGGACCTACCTCTTCATAACCCCTGATTCTCCAATGAAACCGTGAAGTTGGTAGCTGTTATCCTAGGTGCAGCTCATTCGTTTTCATATATTATATTGTTGATATTATAGGTTTAGCTATTTTATATTTTTTGTGATTTTAGGGCTGGGATTCTTTGGTATAGCTATCTGCGACGAGGCTCAGAAACCAGCAGATAATCTTGACGGTCAGTACTGGCTATTTGTAATAGTTCGAACAAACAATATGGTTTGCGATTCAAAGCATCAATGTTTATGTTTATGCATTTGTTTTAGGAAGAGCAGTTGATGGTACAGGGATAAAGGTTCATTTTGCCAAATACGGGTAAAAAATATTGTATTTTTTTTCCTTTGGATGAAAACTATCTACTATTGTGTGTTTGAAGTATAATTTGCACATTGCCTAATAATTTTGACCCTTGTGGTGTCTAAATGGCACAAATGCAGTTGATTAGTGTTTCGTTTGTATAACAAAGTGAGTTTCCTCTTAGATTATTGTTTTCATGGTTTTCAATTTTAGGACATGTTTGAGTACTGATATTGATCATGTTCTCAATCACTTTCATACGTAGGTCAATGATTTGATTTGTTGATGTTTTTGCGGTGGCAAATGAACAGGTTTTTTTAACGTTAACCGAAAAACACAGGCACCTAAAACAATTAGATTTTTTTAATGCTCGTTCGTTAAGAAAATGAGCTTGCTTGGGTTTGTTTATGTTCGTTCGTTGTTACAAGCGGCCATTCACAAACTAAATGAAAACACTCGGACACCAATTAAAAAAAATAGTGAATATCATTCATTAATAACTAATTCAGTAAAGGGTAATTCCGTCTATTGTTCTTGCATTTGATCTGGTATTTTTGAATCTGCGTATACAAACAAAACCTGCATAAATTGCATAGTTAAGAATACCTGTCTTTTTTAACACCATCCAGGGGAGAGGTGATGAATTGTTCTTGGAATTCTCTGCAGTGTTTACACAGCGTCTCTTGGTAGGTAAAACAGGGGTAGGTATGCTATTTACTGAAAGTAGTTTATGTTAATTTCAGTTTGTAGAGGATGAATTTTATTTTCTTTTCATCATCACATAACGTCAATTTCGGCAAGATGGTGACTCAAAAACCGGACATTTACCTATTTGAATAAAATGTAATGAGTTAAATTAGCGACAACTTAATTCCTCTTTGTTTGAAGTTGAAAGTTCGGTTTTGAATGATGGAGCTCTGGCTTTGGCTAAAGATGTCAACAAGAGCTAAGGAAATTTTTGGGGTTCCTTCTCAAGAAATGGTTAGTATTTTCGCGTTTTGTCTTTTCATGTATTCAATTACAAAAGTAAACGCTAATATCAGTCTGTTGGGTCTAAAAACTAATAAAACTAGGCTAAATCGTAATGCAGTGATATTTTAATGTAATAGAACTAAATTAAATTATAATGGTCCTACCAATTTGAATGAATTCGATATTGAACAAACATAGACACTTGTATGCGAACGAACACAAATGAATGGGAACATAAATGGACGTAAATGAACATTTTCGAACATGAATGAACTTCCACTTCGAATGGTTCATTAAAGATTCGGTTCGTTTACTAGCCTATGGACAGTTGGCTATACCAACCAAGTTACTTTTAAATGGTTTGATTTGGGTTTTGTTTAATCTTTAACGAGTCATTTGAAAAAAAAGGACAAATTTGTAAATCATGCAGGTTCCTTCTTCCAGCATGCTTTTCATCAATGTTATCATGCTAAATTTTATTTGGTTAACTATAATCTGATGGGAAATAGAGGTTGGAATGATGTCTTGATGATCTGGAATGCTAAGGGCAGAAGGGAAAATTGGTTGAGATCAGGCAAGGGCAATTTGGTAATTTGAAATATAATGGGTAAGTTTAGAAATTTGGTTAATGTCGTCAAACTTGGACCTTTTTTTTTGGATACTTTGGCTTTTTTTGGGTAACTTGAAATCACCGGTGGAGATTTTATTGATTGAAATGCTTAAAGATGTTATATGTGCTTAATGGTTCAACTCAACAGCGGTGGTGGCAGCCCACAAAGTCGCTGTCACAAAAGCTTTCAAGTATACACGGTTTGTTTGTTTTATGTTTTGGTATTAACATTTGTTGTTTGTCTTTGATCGGGATTTTATGATGTACATATGTTTGTATTAAAAAAGGTATTATCCAAACATGTAATGCATTTGACGTTTTCCGTCGCAGCACGTGCCAATTACACTTTCAATTAATTTAACAATAAATAAAGAGTGCGGTGCTATTAAGCTAACGATTTATCATTATTGATTTGTATACTAAATAACAAATAAATATTTAAAACTTATCAACTTTTTAAACTTGGTTCGACTGATCCTACTCGTCTTATGGATGTACTAGGTAGTAAGTACATCTCTAGCACTCTTATCTGATCCGCCGTAAAGCGCGGGCTCTTTACTAGTAATAAACACATTTTGCTACTAATAAACACATTTATATTACACTACCCCTTTGACTTAGTTATACCTAAAATTTGCTCACTCTGTAATTGCTTATATCTATCAACATTTAATAAAATAGTATTTATTATTATTTGTATTACCTTTTTTCACTCTCTCTATTTACAACCACTCATAAATAGTATTTATTTATTTATTATTTGTGTTAAAAAAACCACCACTCACAAATACAATGAATATCTTGTCTCTATGTGGCGAAGCTTGGACTAAGACACCCGGTGGGGGGGTGCGGACTCAAAATGTATACAAAAATTCACAAACGATGGGGGGCCGGACTCAAATCTTCGGTCAAAAACGCCTAAATTTACAATACGCATAAAAAATTTCGGGAGAAAACGAGCAAATTTACACTACTACGTGAAAAACCGGGGGGGGGGGGGGGATACCCCGGCCCTAACTAAGCGTCGTCAGTGTTGTCTCTATATCTGGGAATGTGAAGCGAATCCCTAAATTTATTCTGTTTTTTTCTCTTATCACTTCTATACGAGAATGCTCGAAATGGTAAACGATGCTGCTTGTTTTAATATTACAACTGAATTAAGCGGTAGAATTTAAAACAAACAAACGTATCCAGTAAAATCCCTCTCATAGCATAACCTATACGTATGGCCTCAAGAGGGCGGGACGAGGAGTGAGGACATGCACTTACTTTATCCTAGAGAATAGATATGCACTCCCACCGAACTATTGGTTTTATTAAGCAAATTGTATAATATTAGGTTCAAAGGTGGAGAAGACAAGTGGGCGTGGGGTGGTGACGAGTTCGGGCGTTTTTTTGTTGATTCAACGAAAAAAGCTTTTATATCAAGCAACTCCCCTTCCTTCTAAGGAAATCTTGGAAAGGAACTCACGGGTTCCTTTAAAAGTGAACGTTTTAGCTTGACGGGCTGTTCAAGATCAGTTGCCTACAATCGATTATTTAATAAAAAGGAACATCCTTTATAGGCTAAATATTTGTAGCTGTAGCATGGCTTCGATTGAATCTGTTGATCACATATTTACTTCATGCTATTTTGCTTTGATCATTTGCAACGCATAAGTGCTCGGTGTGACATATATCCTCCCAATATTTTTCTTCTCTGTAGAGGACATCTTTGATATAAAAAATCACGCTCTAGGCAGCGAGTGCTAGAGAAAGTTAGTTAACTCCATCACTATGGTTACTTGTTTGTGCATTTGAAAGGCGTGAAATGATTTTATTTCTTCAATAAACTATCTCCTCGCCCCGCCCTGCTTGCAGTGCGCACATATAATGTATATATGTGTGAACCCTCGGGTGGGCAAAAGTGAAATTGCAGTAATTTTGACGTTATTTTACTAATATCGTGAAAATAACGTTAAAAGTGGCGGAAGGTTAATCAGGCATCATGTGGTGGCGTTGATAGCCGAAAGACAAGGGTACATGCACCGATCGACCGGGATGCCAATGGTTGAGTGTTATGCACCTTATGTTCAAAGCTTGATGCAAAACTACTATCGAGCCAGGGGGTCTCACCGGAAGCAGCCTCTCTATTCCTACGGAGTAGGGGTAAAGCTGTCTACATTTTACCCTCCTCATACCCTACCATAGTTTTGCTATTGGTAGGATATACTGAGTACGATGATGATGATGTGTTGTAACATGTTGCTGTCAGCTCCTTATTAGTACAAGTTTGTGTTTTTGAGATCGAAGAAGGTTGATGTTAAAAAAAAGTGACAAAGGTATAACCGTATAACATATCTACCTATATTATTAAAGCAATACATTATTTCCACATGTCATTTTACTAGACCCTCCACATAGGTGTCAAGTGTATAACTTTCCATTTTTACAATTCCATTTAATGAATGATAAAATAAAAAATATGTTGTTGGTGGGAATTGAACTCAGTACCTTAATTTTAAAATGTTTGTGACTTACCACCTAAGCTAGGATGATTTGATGTTAATCTTCTTTTTTCTTAATTGTTATAGATTCACAACCTTTCATTTTGATTTCTTTTAAAATACAAATACAAAATATTCTTACTAATCTATTCTATGTATTTTCAAAAAAACTTATTTATATCTTATAAATCCATAAGGTATATTATTATGTACATTACTAACTTTAACTTTTTTGTTTATTTTTTAACCACCCGTGTATGACATGAGCTATATCCTAGTTGTTGAATCAAATAATAAAACTTTTAGGGCCTAAAAAGTCTAGGCATTTATTTGTTACTTAATATATGCTATACAAATTTAGGCATCTACACCGCTTTAATTTAGATACTGACATGTGAAATTATATATTTGTATTGCTTGTGTCAACCAAGCGACTTTTTTTTTTCTCGACAAACGTTTATTTAAATAATCTTAAAAATTTCTTTTGAAGCATCATATTTATAAAGGTAGATAATTTAGGGTGTTTTTTTTTGGCCAACGTGTTTTTTTTAGCCAACGAAGCGACTTTTTTTTTTTTTTTTTTTGGCTGTATCGGTTGGGTCTTGAATTAAACGTTAAGAAAACAGAATTATTTTGGCCAACGTGCAATGTGGAAAAGGTGCGGGAGGGGTTGTTTCCTTGCGGGATTGGAAGGCCAGTACTTGATGTGAAACTCCTTGGTGGCGCTGTAAGTCGGGATACGGGGTTTATCAGTAGTTTAGCTGTGAAAAGGGCATCTAGTGCTGTGGAATTGATGAGTTATCTTCCAAGGCTTCGAGACCCTCAATGCGAGCTTCTTTTGCTTCGCTCATGTATGGGAGTCGCAAAGCTGTTGTTTGGCTTAAGAACGTGCCAACCTATGTACGTGGAGGAAGCTGTTTTTATTTTTGATAATGGCCTTCGAGGGGCGATTGAGGACATCGTGGTTTGTCGGGGGCCGTTCTTCGGGGATTTTCAATGGAGGTTGGCATCTCTTCCGATCCGTTTTGGGGGGTTGGGTTTATGTTCGGCCAGGGATGTATCTACGTATACTTTTGTGGCTTCGATAGCACAATCATGGAGTTTGCAGGACCACATTATTCGGGGATGTGGTATTGATGGGTTGGACACTGATTACGGGTGTGCGATGGATCGTTTACATACTTCACTTCCCGATTTTGATCTTAGCGGGTTCTTTAATAAGGACACCCCCCCTAAAGCCCAACATGCTTTGGTGAGTGCCTTATTTAGTGGAATCGTCCAGAATTTAGAAGCGAAGTTTGATCTATCTCCTCGCCAAAAAACGGTGTTTGAATGCCTTCGAGCTCCTCGGGCTCAGGATTTTCTTACAGTCATCCCTATTGAAGGATTAGGCCAACAAATGTCGGGTTGGAGTACCGGGCTATCCTTACGTACCAGTTAATGATCCCTATGTTTCCGATTGATGAGCCTTGCCCAGTTTGCCGCAAGGTCTGTTTGGATTCCTTTGGAGACCATGCAGTGCATTGCAAATAATTACCCGGTTTTAAATATAGGCATGATTTGGTTAAGAATATGTTCTGTGCGATGTTCTTAAACGGGCAGGGATTTCTGCAAAAAAGGAGACCCCTGTTAACTTTCTTACATATCCACTCGAAGGGAGGTCCACGTTACGACCAGCTGATATTCTTGTGTTTGGGTGGGCAGGGAGGAAACACGCTTGTGTGGACCTTACATGAGTGTTTCCTCTTGTCGGGCTCAGGGACCGCGGATTTGTTGTGGGTCAGGCTGCGTTGAAGGCTGAATCGGGCAAAGTTGCCAAACACGAGAAAGCCTGTTTAGAAAATCAATATGTGTTTCTCTCTTTTGCTTTTGATACATTTGGGTTTCTGGCCCCGAAGGCCGTGAATTTTCTAAACAGGGTTTAGCGTGTCGTTCATGGTACTTTGTCGTCTTCTACGACCCAACGCTTTGTTTTTAGTAGAATTGGTTTTGCTATTCAAAAGGGGGTTGTGGCACAGTTTGTTGCCCGTTTGCCTGCCACTTTATTGTAATCGTTTTTATTTTAATGATAAAGTGTTCTAATTAAAAAATATATATATATTATTGATTGGATATATATCATCGTTGAAGTCAGCTTAAGCATATTTCAGTTTGACCGCAGAGATTTCAAAGAAAATTGGATCCAAGTGATGATTGGTTTCCCATTCTTTAGTGCAATCCAAACAAAGGCCATTATATCCATAGTGGGGTTAACACTTTAATCCTTTGATAATTTGATTAATTGGTCCCCTAACACATATATACCACTAGGAAGGTCATGTGTTTGTTTCAAGCCATAATATCGGTGACTATTTAGACTAAATTGTTTTCTTTCAATTCATCAAGGCTTCTGTAGCGATTGCAAAAAAGGTGTAATAGTTTTAATTAAATAAACAGTAAAAAAAATTACTTACAAAAAAAGTATGTTATGTTTGAATTCAATAAGTCAAAAAATTATATATAAAATCTTTCTATTCACACCCCCCCCTCCCAAAAAAGCCTCCTTTCTATACTCAGAACTGTACCCGAAATGCTTGGAAAATGCCAAAGCCATTTTGGTGTTGGGGCGGTTTCTGTTGATGTGGTTTGGAAAACGCGTAAGTTATTTTTCCACTACGTATGCTCTAAAGGCATCTGTAGTAGGGACGTTTCACACGTTTTTTTTGTTTTAAATTTCCAAATATCATTATGTTATATAGTTGTTTTTGGCGAATTTTGGCCAACACGTTTCTCTCACGATGACATTTGGGGTAAAATAGTTGGTCAATGGACCAATCATATTTCTTCCTTCTTGTTAATTTATTTTTGTTTAATTAACAGGAGCATTTACATGCATCCCTCTTTTAAGTCCATTAATTATATATTTCTCGAACTTAAAAAATCAATTAGGTCATGGGGTATATACATTCATGCCCTTAACTCCATGTAGGCATCCCATCGTATTTTTTTTTACCCCATTTTACTCCACCTCATCCTAAGGAAATTGTTTAACCCTTCTTTACCTCTCTTTATTTAATGTAAAATTAATTCTTAAATTATTGTGTGTGTGTATATAGGAGATTCTAAAGCTCATTAACATTTTAACCCACATTACATTTAACGCCACTTAATCTATGAATGGAGTGGTATATCACTCGTTAGCCTTTGCCAACCCAGTTTTAACGCCCTAGGCTATATTTCCTTCTTTAAAAACGATTAATAAACAAATCCATTAAATCGATACAAATGTATTAGGAAGTAAAAGATACGTAACTGATTTGTTGGTTTGGAAATATATAATTAATGGTTTTTAAGAAGTGGAAATTATATAATTAATTTTTTAAGTTGATGAAATATGTCATTAGTGGTATAAAAATCCCTAATTAATGTATCAAGATTCGAATATTAGATCACGTGACATACCTTCATGCCCCTTAACTTCACGTAGGTGTCATAACTTACTTTACCCTTTTTACTCCATCTCACCTAAAGTAAAAACGATTTAATCCCGCTTAACCCCCTCACTATGAAGTGAGTGGTTTCCCACTCGTTAACATTTTAACTCATCTTGCTTTTAACACTCCTTAATCCATTAAGTGAGTGGTTAACCGAACCGACTTGAAAATGATTACGTAGAAACCGATTTGGAACTGATTGAAACCGTAGATTCAAAACCGGTTTGTAATTTTCTCCACAAAAAATGGTTCCAAACCGTTTAACCGAACCAAAACCGTGCAAAACCTGAACCAAAACCTATAATAACCTGGTCAAAAAACCTGTTTCAATCCGAACCGGAACTAATTTTAACTTTTGTTAATCAAACTAAACCGGTATTGAGTTTTAAACCGATCATAACGAATATATATTTTTTAAAACCCACTTTGTAATTTATTGTATAAAAATAAAAAAAAATAACAAAGGATTAAAAAGTCACCAATCCACCTGCCAACTCATTAAATATTCTAAAACAACCCCACCACCACTTCCATTCCCATTCAGTCACCATCTCCTCCCTCCGTCAATCTCGCCGTTACTCCAAACACCCCAAATCCCCAAACCCCATAATATTATTCCAACACAACTCACCTTCTCCTCCGTCAAATCCAAACCTCCGTCACCGTCATGTTTCCGTCCACCGTCGTCACTCTCATCCTCCTCACATCCTTCATCCTCCCGTCATCCTCCTTCCTCTACGGTAACGCCGTCACTCTCTCCGTCCATAACAACCTATTAATATTAACCGCACGCACTAACTTCACCTTTAACTGTGTGTTGTTTTGTAACAGACACGGCGTACCACATTGACTGCGGCAGCTCAGCCACTGCCACTGATAGCTTCAACATCACGTGGCTTTCCGACCGGTTCGCGTCCGCCGGCTCGACCGGCATCGTCTCTGAACCGCTTAACTTCCAGTCGTTCCATGAAAAAACGGTACGGATCGTTTGGTTTATTCGGTTAATTAATTAAATACATGGAATGGAGATGTAAAGCTTAGAAATATATATAAAAATTATGAATGGTTTGGATCAGATTGGATCGGTTAATTTCGGTTATGGTTGTAAAAATCCCGACTAGGTGCCCACCCGAGTGATTAATTTTGGGCTAGTTGGCCAGTTAATCGGTTAATGGTCAAATCCGGCCAAAATCGGGATTATTGGGACTTAATCAGCGAGGTTTTAGTCAAAATCAGTGATTTTTAGCAAGATTCCAGCCAATTTCCGACCAGAATGTGTATGTGTGTATATTAAACTGAAAATTACATATAAAAATATGCGTGTGTGTATATATATGAAACTGAAATTATACATTAAAGTTTGATTCGATTAATCTTGATTAATTGCTTGTTCCCACCACCTGACTAGCGACTACTACAACATTGCCTGTAACCGATTTTAGGTTGATTCAGTATTCTGTTGATTTTGATTTGGTTTTGTTGGTTTTCTGTTAATTTCGATTCAGTTTCTTTGGTTTTTGGTTAATTTCGATTCAGTTTTGTCAGTTTTCGGTTAATTATGATTCGGTTCCGTTAACCGAGGGTACAAAAATACTCGATAACTGATTTTTGGTTAATTTTGTTTTCGGTTAATTTTGATTCAGTTTATTTGGTTTTCGGTTAATTTCGCTTTGGTTTCTTTGGTTTTTGGTTATTTTCGATTAGGTTTGGTTGGTTTTCGGTTAATTTTGATTGGTTAACTGATGGTAGAAAAAATACCCAATAACTGATTTTTGGTTACTTTTGATTTGGTTTTCGGTTAATATCGATTCATTTTCGTGGGTTTTTGGTTCGGTTAACGGTTCGGTTTTTGCTCACCTGCAGGTACGTTACTTTCCAATCTCCTCCGGTAAAAAGAACTGTTACACGTTCCCTGATATTCCAACAGGAAGATATTATTTACGCACTTTTACTGTTTACGATAACTACGACGGCAAATCTCACTCGCCGAGCTTTGATTTATCTGTCGAAGGCACCGTCGTGTTCTCGTGGCGGTCTCCGTGGCAGGAGGATCTTAGCCGGTTCGGTGCGTATTCAGATCTTATGTTTTTCACTTCAGACGGTGATGCTGATGTGTGTTTGTATAGTATCGCGACTGATCCGCCGGTTATCGGTTCGATCGAGCTGATTCGGATTGATCCGGCGTCGTATGACCCGGTTTTGACCGGTAATGACTCGTCAATTTTAGTAAATTACGGTAGATTGAGCAGCGGTGATACCGAGTGGGGGCCAGGGTTTAGTAATGACACGGATGAGTTCGGTCGAGCGTGGCAGGCGGACGAGAAGTTTCGGTCGGTTAATACGATAGGGATTCAGGCGGTTACCGCGGTTAGAAATGTGATTAATGCAGGTGTGAGTCCTAACTATTTTCCGGAAAAGTTGTATAAATCTGCGGTAACGCTAACTGGGAAAGGCAATTTGGAGTACAAGTTGCCAGTTGATGCGAAGCTGGATTATCTCGTGTGGCTGCACTTTGCGGAGATTGACGTTAGCGTGAACGACAAGGGGAAAAGAGTGTTTGATGTGGTTATAAATGATATAAATGTTACTAGAATCGATATATTTAAACAAGTTGGAGGCTTTGCAGCTTATGATTATCATTATGTTGCGAAGAATTTGAGCGCTGATTACTTGATTGTGCAACTTGTTCCTGTTGTCGGTTCGCCTTTAATTTGTGGGCTCGAGAATTATGCCATTGTTCCAGCCGATATCATGACGGTTCCTGCGCAAGGTATAATTAGTTACGGTAATCATTACATTTAGATTGTCAAGTTAAAACTATATATAGACAGTGTAGCTAACTGAATCCCTAAAGATTGGTTAAATAAATCAATTATCTGAATTGATTTATATACTAAAGTTAACCAACTATACAATCTTTATGAATTTATAGATACATTATTTACAAGGAAATAATATCAAAACAAATCTTCATGCATCATAGCTTTAATATCTGTAGTTCATTCTTTATCAAGGCAGTGACTTAGAATTACGTATAACTACATAATAATTTTATTTTATTTTTGTTTTTACCATGATTTTTTTTAAAAGAAATTACACCATAAAATTGAGCATAATTAAAAAAAATTACACCATAAAATCGAGCATTTTATTCTTTTTAACTTGAGTACCTTTTTTTAAAAAAAATCAACTTTTTGCCCATGAGCCACTGTTGTGCTCTCATGCCTTTTGGTTAACCGTGGATTTACTAAATCGTGTGTCGGTTCGGTTTTGTCGGTTATGGATATAATAAATATGAATAAGCAAAACCGACCGACTAATATCAGTTATAATAAAAGAAAATTCAAAACCGACCCATCGGTTATTGGTTAGCTTTGGTTAATCGGGCTATGCACACCCCTATTCACAACTTTCAGATATATTAATAAGCCCAGTCTCTTTTACAATCAACATGAAACTGATGATTCTTTGTAAATCATCTTAAAACTGTGATGATTCAGCTGCTGCTATGCAAGAATTAAAGGAATCGTTACGCGTTCCCGAGAGAATGGGTTGGAACGGTGATCCGTGTGCTCCTACTAGTTGGGTTGCATGGGAGGGGGTTACTTGCCATCAAGATGGATCTGCTCTTGTAATCTCTCGAATGTAAGTTATGCACATGTTCTATTTTAATGGAAAAGTGATTATTATTATTATTATTATTATTATGTATTTAATATATGTGGTTATGGTTACAGAGATCTTGGGAGTCAAGGGTTGAAAGGGTATATTAGTGATAAAGTTGCTCTTTTGACTAACTTGGTAAGCTTGTAAGTATCATCTGCCTGCTTTTTATTGTGTGTGTTTTGGCTCTTTTTATTTTCGGTTTATATTTATTTAAAGTTTGTTTTTAACTGCAGGAACTTAAGTTCTAACTCGTTAGGAGGTACTATACCTGTAGGGTTGGGCCAGCGTTCTCTTAAGAAACTGTAAGCATTTAAATTTCTAAATGATCTGAATGGTAATTAAATATTTTCTAATAAAGCTTGAGAATTTTATAAGAACACGCGAGAGTTCGTAAGAGTAATATGATAATTTAAATAAAATATAAGTATTTGGTCAATTCTCATTAAAAGAATATGGTGAAATTTTATTTACTAAAACAATTCTCTCACAAGTTTTCAATATTTGCATTATGCCTATAAATGAACCGAACGAACATGAACATGCATGTTCATGTTCGTTTGTTTATCGACCAAACAACTGAACATAAACAGTTAATCAAACGGGGTTTTCTTGTTCGTGTTCGTGTTCGTGTTCATTCTTTAAGAAAATGAACGTGTACATGTTCATTTGTTAACGGTATAAACAAACAGTTCACAAAGTGAACGGACATAAAGGAACGTTTATAATTGAACATAGATGAACGAATATAAACGAACATAACTGAATAAACCATAGTCACATGGATCGCTGTACGCTCCGGCACGGGAACGTGGTACGGGATCGCAATTCGCTAGGTCTCTAAAATTCGGTACGAAGGGGCGTAGGCTCATTTCGGGTCGCTCCGGTATGATGTACCATATAATGTGGTACGATGTACTAGTTAAAAAATGTTCCTAATTAATAATAAACTAAATTAATGCGAAATCAACTCTTTTTTTGAATTAATTAAATTTTTAACCATAGATAAATAAATGGTAGAATTAACAAATTAAATTTCAGGTTTCCTTTTTATGCAGAATCCAAATCCATAACCATAATTACAGCACCAATCAATTGAATTTTAGAAACTTCGTAACCTTCCAAATTCTTACTCCAAATTGGCGTTCCGGTTTCAACCGAAGCAGATTGTGGTTCGAATTGAATTGGTTAGCGATCCTAAAAGCATCCGGTACCATTGAATTGAAGATCCGGAACGTCAATTGAAGCAATTGAATCGCGATCCAAAGCGAACTCTGATCATGCTCGTACCGCGTTTGGGTACGCACGATCCAGATTGAAATTCGTGGCATTTTGAGCGATCCTTGTGACTATGGAATAAACACCAATTAAGAGTGAACACGAATATCAATCTATTGCGCCTAAAAAATTAATAAAACTACACTAATTTGTAACGGGTCTAACGATTTAAGTGAATAAATAAACGAACAAACTAACATGAACGAATGTAAACAAACGAACATGAATGAACATAAATAAACGAAGGAGACATGCGCTCATGTTCGTTTGTTAATGAAAAAAGTTCCGTTCATGTTCGTTTGTTTATTAATTAAACAAACTTCCCGCCAAACGGTTCAATAAACGTTTGGACTTCAGATATAATAAAGCTTGAGAATTTGGTCACATTTTGTTCTATTTTTAAATTATCTAAATAGTAATTAAATCTAATAAAGCTTGAGAATTTGGTCGCATTTCATGACAATATGCTTGAATTTGTAAAAGTTATCATCATCATCATCATCATCATCGTACTCAGTAAACACGAATATCAATCTATTGCGCCTAAAAAATTAATAAAACTACACTAATTTGTAACGGGTCTAACGATTTAAGTGAATACATAAACGAACAAACTAACATGAACGAATGTAAACAAACGAACATGAATGAACATAAATAAACGAAGGAGACATGCGCTCATGTTAGTTTGTTAATGAAAAAAAGTTCCGTTCATGTTCGTTTGTTTATTAATTAAACAAACTTCCCGCCAAACGGTTCAATAAACGTTTGGACTTCAGATATAATAAAGCTTGAGAATTTGGTCACATTTTGTTCTATTTTTAAATTATCTAAATAGTAATTAAATCTAATAAAGCTTGAGAATTTGGTCGCATTTCATGACAATATGCTTGAATTTGTAAAAGTTATCATCATCATCATCATCATCATCGTACTCAGTAAACACGAATATCAATCTATTGCGCCTAAAAAATTAATAAAACTACACTAATTTGTAACGGGTCTAACGATTTAAGTGAATACATAAACGAACAAACTAACATGAACGAATGTAAACAAACGAACATGAATGAACATAAATAAACGAAGGAGACATGCGCTCATGTTAGTTTGTTAATGAAAAAAAGTTCCGTTCATGTTCGTTTGTTTATTAATTAAACAAACTTCCCGCCAAACGGTTCACTAAACGTTTGGACTTCAGATATAATAAAGCTTGAGAATTTGGTCACATTTTGTTCTATTTTTAAATTATCTAAATAGTAATTAAATCTAATAAAGCTTGAGAATTTGGTCGCATTTAATGACAATATGCTTGAATTTGTAAAAGTTATCATCATCATCATCATCGTACTCAGTAAATCCCACCAATAGCAAAGCTATGGTAGGGTTTGAGGAGGGTAAGATGTAGACAACCTTACCTCTACTCAATAGGAATAGAGAGGCTGCTTCCAATGAGACCCCCGGCTCGATAGTGGCTTTGCATCAAGCCTTGGACATAAGGCACATAACACTCAACCATCAAGACCCCAGTCAATTGGTGCATGTACCCTTGTCTTTCGGCTATCAACGCCACCACATGATGCCTGATTAACCTTCTGCCACTTTTAACGCTATTTTCACGAAATTAGTAAAATAACGTCAAAATTAGTGCACTTTCACTTTTGCCCACCCAAGGGTCCACACATATATACTTTATATGCGCACACCGCAAGCAGGGCTATTTGTAAAAGTTATATAATAATTTAATTGAGTGTGAATATTTGGTCAAAGTTCACCTATAATTCGACAATTTTCACACAAGTTTCCTAACATTTTCATTGCTACAGGTTGCCAGTTTTTACGTTTTGATATTTGGGATGCTGTCTCACTGTTTTAACATATAAATGCAGGGATTTATCAAACAATCAGATTAAAGGGTCCATACCAGATACTTTAACTTCAAATCTACAACTTGTGTAAGCTTTGCTATATGCCTATATTCCTTAATCCACATTTACGTTTTGTTTCTTTGGGCAATGAACATCTTTCCAAAATCATCAAAATAATCTTCCATTCTTTTCTAGTCAATTATCGGGGGTTTTTTTTTAATAAATTTAAACATTGTTCTTAATAATGTAAAAGGTTATTAATATACGCTTTTATATTTAATCGCTTCTCAGAATCTTAAATGGTAACAAACTAGAGGGACAAGTGCCGGAGGAACTTTTCTCAATTGGTGTTCATGGTGGAGCTATCGAGTATGTCATAAATTTCATTCACTTCTTTTTTGTCATGATATTTCGGTCTTTGCTAGTCAATATTTTAACATTACTCAGAATTTAAGTTTACCATTTAGTGAGAAAATAAGTACTAGTGTAGTCTTAGTAGTTTATTCGAAATCCTAGTGGTCTTCAATTTTATGCAGTTCGCTGAAACCAGCACAAAGCACTTGATATAGGAGGGTAGAAGCAGATAAATCTATTCTAAGTCCTTTCATATGCTTATATAGTGAAATCACATGAATAATTGATAGAATATACGCATTACTTGAACTGAATCCCGATTAGAGACAAGAATATATGATTCCCTTTTAAGAACATTAATCATTTTTATAAGGATGCTTGACTTTTTATTCATTGTAATACGCCTTATATGGAAAATGACCTCACCAAGTTTCAAAATTTGATATATATGCTTATCTTTCTGAGGCACGTGCATCACGTACGTATGCGCACAACCAAATAAAGCTATGTTTACAACCCTAATTGTGACCCAGAACTACATGACTCACGCCTTTTTTCCTAATGCTGTTTACCTTGGCGCCTCGTGCTTTTTGAACCAAGGTTTAGAATGTCATGAACATAGTGAAAAAAGGAAAAAAAGGAATTCTTAATTTAAGCGCAAGTTTTATGTTAAATTATTTGTTATATTTATTTTATTTGTTTGTTTGTTTATACACAACAACAACCATACCCAGTATAAATCCCACCAATAGCATGTTTGTTTATACACGTATAGAACAATTTTATTATTTACCTTTTTCTATTATATTTAACAAATTATGTTTTTTTTGAGTTATATCAACGGTTTAATATAATTTTGTAACAATTTTTTTGTTTTCTACCCAACCCAATTTTTGCTGACCCACATTTTGCCCTATGTATTGAAAATTTTTGTAATCGCCACTGGCCGTCATACAAATCACGAAATCCGATGCTTTTCGATTCTTCAAATTCCAATTTTTGAATACTGAAAATTTTCGATATGGGTGGAAAATGTGGGCCGACAAAGATTGTGTTGGGTGGCAAAGCAACAAATGGTGACAAACTAATAATAAACCGTATTATAAACTCAAAAAACAAGGTTTGTTAAGTATAACCTGAAAAAAGGTACATCTTACAATTGTTCTCTACATGTATAAACAAACAAATATGATATATATAAACACATAACTCAGCATGGACATATAAATTAAAAGAAGTTTCAAAGCAATACAAAAGTGACCTAAAAAATTCTTTAAACGAAAACCGACTTTCAAAAGATCAATGTGTAGGCACTTGTTCGCGCATATTAAACAATTTTTACTACTTGCTACCATATGATTACTGAATTTAATATTTTATATTTACTTTTTTTTAACCCATTTGATTATTATTTTATTATACAGCCTTACTGATAACAAACGGTTATGTGGTGGACCTTCTTTGCCCGATTGCCCTTTATTATGGAAAAACGGGGGCCTGTCAAAAGTCGGTAAAATTGCAGTCGGGGTCTCGTGTGGTGTCGTGTTTTTACTGGCGTTGGTAATTACATTTGTATGTATAAGAAGACGGCGTAACGATTATGACTTCGGTCTACCTCAAGAGCTAATGTGTAAGTACATTTTATAGGACGAGTATTCCGTTATAATATTAGTTTTTGAAAATATCAGGGCTTAAACCGAACCGAAAACTGAAACTTCGGTTTTTGAGTTTTTGAACACCATTCAGTTTTGCCATTAGGGCTAGAAATTTTTGGGCCGAGAAAAATATCGGCCCAAAATAATAAATTTGGCCTAAATGTTTTTGTTAATAACATATTACATATAAATGATTTATTGATTATCATACATTTGGGCTAAAAGTTTGAGTTACACTATTTATTAAATTATTATAAATTACTGAAAAGTTCAAAATAAAAAATGAAAATCCACAAGTTTGAATCGTTTTTTTATTTTTCGGTTTTAATTACATGTAAAACCGAAACCAAACCGAAGATTCGATTTTCACGAAAACATAAACCAGATGATCAGTTATTGTTTTGGTTCAGTTATTTTGATTAAAGATCGGTTTTTTCGGTTTCATGCATACCCTTTTTACCACAACGGAACATGACAGAATATTAGTATATTATATAACTTAAAAAATAATAATTTTTTTATTTCAAGCCAGTTTTCTAGTTAAGTTTGAGATTGAGTTTTGGGTAATTGACATCGTAGCGGGTAATTTTTAATCCATAAAACTAGAGGCGCAAGTCTGAACTGGTTAATTAAAACGGACCTGAAAATGCTTATTAACGAATAAATGGTATTGTAGAATCCTGTTTGTTACCGATATAAACCATATGTTAGGGACCGGGTGGGGATTTCACATATGAATCGGTTAACCGAAACCGATTCACCAGTAATAGGTTAAGGTTAGTGTTTTATGAAGCTAGTTCCAATAGATTAATAAGGTCAATCGCTTATTAACCGAACCTAAGCGGATACGAGTAGTGTTTTTCACTAAAAAGCCGGTTAGGAAGCGTAACCGGTTATCGGCAATAACCGGTTTTGACTGTTTGACCAATAACTGGTTACGCTTCGCAACCCAATATTTTTCAAACCGGTTAACCGGTATTTGCACCTCTACCCAAACCATATACGGGTATGCCCGAGATCCTAATGGGTTCCTCGACGTGTCCAGACACACTTTGATAATCGCGTATAATATGTGTTTATCGCTCGAAAACACTTTAATAAATAGTTTCTTTTTGACATTTTTATTTCAGCTCTTGCTGCAAAGAGGAACAAATATCAGAGACAAAAGTCTTTAATGGCTCTTGAAATGGAGAGCCAACATGCCAAAGGGTTCATACCGAGCTACAACTAAAACTAACCGACACGTTTAGCCAAAGAACATGGTGCGGACCGGGTTAATTTATTGGTACAAAAGTAGACACGTCGGTTAACCGTCAACAACTTGAAAGATTAAACCAATTTGTCAATAGAACGCGGTGTATTATTTATCTTTGTTTTGGTATTTATATAAGCGATTTGCCAAATGCCGCTCGTGTATCATTGCTCAATTTTCGGCATTTGATGAATGTAGATTTGGAACTAAAGGTTGTTTAAATTGTTTTAACCATATATAGATAGATACACTGACGTCCTGCTTGCGGTGCGCGCATATAATGTATATATGTGTGAACCCTCGGGTGGGCAAAAGTAAAATTGCACTAATTTTGACGTTATTTTACTAATCTCGTGAAAATAACGTTAAAAGTGGCGGAAGGTTAATCAGGCATCATGTGGTGGCGTTGATAGCCGAAAGACAAGGGCACATGCACCGATCAGCCGGTGTCCCGATGATAGTGCTATGTGCCTTATGTCCAAGGCTTGATGCAAAACTACTATCGAGCCGGGGGTCTCACCGGAAGCAGCCTCTCTATCCCTATGGGATAGAGGTAAGGCTGTCTACATCTTACCCTCCTCAGACCCTACCATAGCATTGCTATTGGTGGGATATACTGAGTACGATGATGACACTGACACCTTACATTTGTAGTGTAACATATAATTTTTCAATATCTATTAATTAAAACGTGCTTTTTTTTGTACATTAATTTGATGAGACCTCAAATTAAATTTCTGAAGTGTATGATGTTGTCTTAGAAAAATGGGCCTGTTGAGATTAAAAGTGGAGTTATTGCCTTGGCTGGTCAAGTTGAATTTTATGCTTAACACTGTATGAGATTTAACTTTGTAGTTAAATGCACAAACCGGTTATTCGAAAACCGGTTTATTTAATAACCGGTTAGTGGTTAACGGCCAATTAACATGTTAGACCGGTTAATTGGGTTGGGTATTAACCGGTTTTCAAGTACAAAAACCCTAACTGGTATAACTGAACCGGTTAAACAGTAAATAACCGGAAGAAACCGGTTTTAAAAAAAATAAATAAAAAACCTAAAATTGGTTTCGGTTATTTGGTTTGGTTATTAACCAGTTTCTGGGCCAAAATTTACAAGCGGTTACCAACCGCCTGTTTTCTCCGGGTAAAAACCGGTTACAGAGGGACCGCTTAGAGAATCGGCTGAAAACCGGTCACTGACTGGTTTGGATGTGCACCTCTAATTGTAGTTGTAGCATTTTGAAGTATGTTTAAGAGGCACCATCTCCTATATCAGGTTTGTTTTTTGTTTTTTTTTTTGGTCCTGCTTGGATGAAAAATCATCGACTCTAACGTATTGATTTATTCTGTTTTCAAATGTCACGAGACTGTTTAAACAAGATTTTTTTACTGCTTTTAAGTTTTAACCCTCAATTCTACTAACCTTTTCATCCAATAAATTCTTTTTTTACTGCTTTTAACCAGAATATTGTTCTATTGATTTCACATTTGTTCCTGGACAGTTTACAATAATAATAGGGTTTGATAGGATTTTATTGAACAATTAGAGCATTTGCACTTACTGAACCTACTAAATAACTAGTTTTATTTTTATCTATGCAGTTGATATCTCTGATACATCGATGTATCAGTGGTATATCGGTTATCGGTTTCTTGGTGAAATATCAGTCAAAATATCGGTCAGAATATCGGTACCGATAATATCAATGATATTGACCGATATTGGACTAATATTTGACCGATATATCACCGATATTCCAAATATCCGTGTTTTAAGTTTTAATTATCAACTTTTAGTATTCAATATTAGTGTATAAAGTCTTAATCAATTCTTACTTACTACAAGTGTTAGTGTTTTGCAAGTTGCAAAAGGTTAATTTGTTAATGATAGGAGACTATACTGACTTATTAGTGTTAAATTGCTATATATATGAATTTCACAAGATATTAAAATTACCGATATCCCATTGATATCTCATTGCGATAACCGATATCTCAGATATCGGCACTTGTCTACTTGACCGATATATGATATTTTTCCGCATTAACTGTTTAGATTTTTATAACTAATAAAATGTTGCATTTTTATTTTTTTAAAAAGTTTTTGTAATTCTTTTTTACTTTTAGAGTAGCTATTTCTTTTTAAAATTAAAAGTCAAATATATGAACTATATAATAAAATTTGTAATTAAATGGAAAAGTCAGCGTGTTTGGCTTTCTTAAGTTCAAAAGTTTAACAGTGCTAATTTTAATTAAGCGTTTAAATAAATATGTTATAGTACAAGATTATTTATGAATGATTTGAAAACTTAATTGTTACAATATGTTACTGGTTCCATCTTCAACTCGATTTAGACATTTTGGTCGTTTTCACACTGTTCATGTGGTGTATTGGAAGAAGGATTATTATTATTATTATTATTTTGAATGAACAATGAATAAGACCCGGGGTAATCTAATGGTAAAAGACGATCCCATGCATCTGCGACCGTAGACAGAGCTGGGTAGCTCAAGGCCAAGCCCTCATTCTGTTTCGAGGAAAACCCGTCGTCTAAAGGCCCACTTTAATAAAACCAGGTTGTTATCGGATAAGCTGGAGACCAAACTTGATACCTTGCTGTCTTCAGCTTAAATTTTCACTTACCTTTCAATACCAGTTGAGTTAAAAGCTTGTTAATGGGCAGAGAAAAGATTGATATTTGTGAATTTGTGATCCAATGAATAAGTTTCTCTTGTTTTTGTTATATCCTTTGAAATCTTATCTTACCATTCTAATAAACAAAAATAATGATGTTTAGGCGTCATAACTATATTCAATCATAGCCTAAATTTGTTTCCTAATTCTCTAATCTCTTATCTTATTCATCCTAGTTATTCATAGGTCATGGGTCAAACCCATTTTGACAAAGGGTTATAACATAGAGAATTACGAAGAAAATTAGGATATAAGTGTAAACCTAAATATATTCATTTTATCATTTGCTTATTTCATCTAGCTCTAACTCCCTTCTAATACATGAGATTTGTCGATGTTCAAATTATTAAAATGAATTGTTTTAAAGAAAAAAAAAGATACAAAATAGAAACATAAAATCAAAAGACGTTGATTATATTTATAGTCCTTATAATACGAAATAGTACTTGTGATAAAATTACAAATATTGTATATAAAGAGATTTTATTGAATTTGTAAAATTGAGATTTTAGACTTTTTATTTTTTTTTACTTTAATTTTGTGTCTTTATTTCAAATAGCATATCTTATTAATTTTTATCAATTGACAAATCCCGTATAATATACGGATTCAAAAGCTAGTACTATATATTTAAAAATACAAAAGTAAAAACCTCATGTGCTCCAATCCTTAAGCATGACATCTTTTTTATGGAACTAAAATTTGATATTATGGGTCAAAAGTTGGTAAATAGATTATTTGGTACAAGTTAACTACATTTATGTCAAAATTTGTTATGGGTCAAAAATGAAAATTTTGAGTATTTTTAAAAGTTTGATAATGCAAAATAGATTTATCGTCAAATTTGTTATGGGTTCAAAGTGCTGACTTTAAAATGTCAAAAGTATGAAAGTTAGAATTTTAAACATGATTCGAGTTTCAAATTTATTTTTAAGGGCATTTTTTTAAATAATCAAAAGGTTCGGGATTTGGCAAACTAACTATTTTTCCCTCAACTATTAAAATGTAAGAAAAGATTGCGAACACTTTCGACATACCACCCCCATGCCTATTAATGCTTCTATCAATTTTGAAATATTTATGTCAACATTAATTTTTCCTTCAATGGGGATTAGAACGTTATATGGGAAACATGTCATGAGAAACTATGCTCAAATGAAACAAAATATTCACAAAATTGGATGGGTTGACTTGTTATTTTTTATGTTATCATTATGACAAAGTCGAGAAGCCTTCTGAAACTTATCAAAATCTTTTTCATGGTGTAGCTCAGAAAAACATAGCTCTTGAAGAATATTTCTACTTTTCTTTAATGAGTGATAAATTGATAAATATATCAATATAGATAACGCTCCTTTTGTATTTAAACCGACTGGTTAGAACTACCTATCGTATGAGAAGTTTTATTTCCGAAATTGGTTCATAACCAAAAGTCTTCCAAATATACATATATGGCACCGAGAATGAATTTTTCAATACTAAGAAATATTCTCGACTACGTTTTGCACGACCATTTTTTATTAAGTTCATTTAAAAAAATAATTTTGTGATATAAATAAAATCAATTTATGTACATATTGTATAGATACAAGCATAGATGTAATACATTTTTTTTCATATACGCTATGTAATTATTTGTTTTACTTATAATTTTATAATTTGAATTATCTCGTGTGTGACACGGGCTCTTAAACTAGTACTATATATTTAAAAATACTAAAGTAAAAACCTCATGTGCTCCAATCCTGTTAAGCATGACATCAATCAATATAATTAAATAGCAATAAAGTACAGATTACGTTATATTAAATTAATGAAATTAACAGTTTCAAAATTATTTTTCGATAAATTTTTTGAAATTTACATGCAATAATGTTGTTAATGTACAAGATTGATGACGGTGTGGAGATGACAACATTCAGCCATCCAGGGATATCATTTGTTCAATAAGCCAAAAAGTCAAAGACCAACTTTTCTTTTTAACAGGGCGGGCCTTGGTCAAGCTCTCTCTTTCCCACATAAAATTATAATAATTTTTTTAAACAAATTACATTAAATTAGGGTCATAATAGGGACACCTAGACACCTCCTATAAGCCTCGTATAGGGTTATACGAGAGGTTATATGGGGTCCTATATGTCCCGTATAAGAGTATACGGAGGTATATGGGACCCTATACGACCCCGTATAGCCATATACGAAACGTATTGGTTGGTTTTTATAGCAAAAATGTATGAGTACCCTTAGAATTCCCCTTAAATTAACAATCTCAAACTGTTTATATTTTTTTCTCCATGTATATCTAAAAAGAACTAATTACATAAGTTTGACATGTTTAGTGAGTAAAAATGTTATGCAAATGTAACATAAGTGAGTAAAAATGTTTAATGTAAATGAGTAATCATACAAGTTATGTTGTTGACAAACAATTACATGTAAATTGTTTGATTCTAGACACATAAAGATTGCCACAAATTAACATGTTTATTTAATTGTTGAGAACATTATTTTAGTTTCTACTTTATTCTAAAAATAATTTTGTTTAGTCTTGTATATATCATCCTTTGTTCATTTTCAGTTATGAGTGGAATTGAGTGCTTTATAAAAGACTTTTATTTTGCATAAAATTTCAAAATAGAAGATTTTTGAGTCAAGACAATTCAACATGGGATGATAGGAAAAAATATATATTTCTAAGAAATTTCAACTTCTAAATTCATAAGTATATATATGCAAATACTTAATAAAAGTATAAACAAAATAGAAATTAGTATTTTCAAAAACTTTGTATCCAAGTGAAGAAACACTAAGTGACCCCGGGCAGATTATGGGTAATCTGGGGGCTAAGTAATGTTTCCCTCGGAGGTTAGGTCCGGCAGAGTAAGTTGTACTTCAGGGAACCTGCAAAACAGACACCGTGAGCTCGTCACTGAGAAGGGGGGGGGGGTTCCTCCTTGTGACCACCCTCCGGCGTGAGAATCAGTCTATATTGCTCTTTAAATATAAAAGTATATGAATACTATTAGAGCAATTATCAAGTAAGTTATACGAGATAGTAGATGATGAAATGATAATACCATTTGCTGTCTTTTATAGCCGAAGGTGGGTTTCCAAGGGGTTTAGCCGGCCCAACACGCTACCAACTGTAACCTATGCACGTGCCCTACCTGTGAGTGGTGGATAGGTAGCGGCTGACACAGAGCAGGCGTGCCGTGCACTCTTCGTCTTCTACCAACTGCAGGCTAGGCACGTGGTCTGGCAGGAGTTGGTGGGCAGGCGGCGGCTATTGGTCACAGTGCTGTGGCGTGCTGTCTGCCACGCTGCTGTCAGTGAGCTGTCGCATTCTTGGTCAGATCTTTTGTCTTTACCTCGTCAGGTATCACGCAAAAGATCCTCCATACGGACTGGCCCATTTTGGCGGGAGTTTTCCCCCTCCCGCCTTTGCTCATTCTTTCAGGTGACACTGAATATTTGTAAGTGTTAAGCCTTATGCGTGTAGCTATGCTGTGCGGGTAGCCTTCCCTGATGGCTTGTATCCGCAACTGCGGGAACAGGCGGGTTACTTTACCATTGGGAGGCTTTTCCCTGCGTATGCAGCTTGCATACTGCGCGTAGGCTTCTCTGAGCATGGTGGGTCCTGCGGGAGTAGATGGTCTTTGCGCAGACATCCCTGTTCAAGGTGAGTCATGCGGGACCAACTGAGCCCTGCTGGGACCTACCTCTTCACCAAGCTTACAAGAAGATTGCTGTCAATTAAGCCTGCTAATAAAAAATACACTTCGTGATTATTTTTTTATTTTTTAAAATAATTGAAATTAGTAGGCCAAGCTCCATTATTTTTCCTTATTGATACATAAAACTTAAAGTTTGTTATAGACATGAGATATATAGTAGTTAAACGAGTCGTATTCATGTTTGAACCTTGTGTTAGGTGCGCCATCTCTAACATGTTTAATACAATAATACATGTGTCACACCCCGACCAAAGACGGCGGAACATGCCGAGGTGTAACGATTGTCCATAAGCACATGACACTAATTAAAGTTACAATATTTAATAAACTCATTTCATTTCACAACATCGAAAATGTCACATAACAATTATCCATAAAATAACCATAAACAAGATATCACAAAATATGGCAAATTTAATATTGTTCATTTTTACTAATATCCTAAGGTCTTTGATGTCGTTTTCTTTACAATCATAAATCAACCAAGGTGCAAACCTGCAACATTTCATAAAATAAAGTTTGTCAACACAAAGGTTGGTGAGCAATTCATAAGTTTAATCATATTAGTATATAATAAAGATAGCCACAAAACTTGCATACGAAACGATAAATAAAAGTGGTAATTTGGATAAATAGATATCGCTAAACACATTAGCGACACCTAGCTATAAGGGGATGCCAAATAGTCTAGGATTTTATAGTTATCGTTAATTGCATTACGTTAACGACACCTTGCTATAAGGGGATGCCAAATAGTCTAGGATTTTATAGTTCCACCAACCAAAAGCGATAAACACATAGGCATATAAGCATAGAACACCAAATCGAGCAATTATTTAGGTAAAGTATACAACTACGTTTGTGGTTTAAGATTCAAATATAAACATTTTGTTGAATAAGTATGAAATGTCACCCCCAAAATAAAAGATGGAAAATGGGGTATGAAGTACTCACCTTCAAGTAGTAAACTTGAAAGATGGTAATTTGGAGATTTGTCAGAACGACGAGTTTAACGCACAATGCCTAAAAAGAAAAGAAGTCTTGAATTTAGAAAGGTTGTCTTGAAGGTCTTTAAACAAAATAAATGTTGAGAAATGTAAATTATTAAAGTTCAAGGTTTAAAATGTAACTATTTAAGAATTTATAATAATAACTCTTTAAAAATGTAAGTTTGCTCGAAACCGGGTTAAAGTATCTAACCTTAATATTTACTCAACCTATGTTAAGTAATAAAGTGGGTAAAATGCAAGAATGCAAATCCCTTTGGAATAAAGATACTAAAACGGTTTTTTTTTATCGAGTGTTCGGGTTGTCAGTTCGGGTCTTGATAATTGGTCAAACCCAAAGTCAACTTTCCAAAATATTGAATGTTATGAGATAACTCAATAAAATTTAATAAGACTTAACCAAGTATGTAGTTCCATTGTTTTAGAACTAACAACGCATGTTAAGCGAGTGTTCGGTTTTGTCGGTCCAAACTTTGTTATGAGATCAAGTTGGATCCAACATTTCCAAGTACTTAAGAAAATATTTAAAAATCAATTTGTAACTATTTTTAAAGAAATATACAAGTCTTGATGGCTAAAAAAACACTTGTGTGTCTTAAGCGAGTAAGAATCGGTTTGGTTTCCACATGTCCAACCACTAAAGAACTTGTATAATAATGTACAAATAAAAAAAATACTTTAAGTTTTACAACCAAAAGTTAACAATAAAGTCTTTAAACAAAAGTTTGGTTTTCGGTTCGGATCGTGTTTCGGGTTAAGACCGAGGTAAGATTCTACAAACCCATAACCATAGAATTTGTAAAAATGATTTTAGAAACTTAGATATAACAATAAGCATGTTTAAACAATTATTTAACAAAACTAGTAACAAAGTTCGGTTTACGGTTTAGAGCTATTTACGGTTAAACCGAAGCATAGACTCTTAAAAACCTTTAACCATGGAACTTGTAAACATGACCAACAAACTAAAATAAGCAAGATTAATATGTATGAACAAGTTATATAGATGTATATATATCAAGGACACGAAGTCCTCCATGAAGCCTTGCCTTATGAGGTCCGAAACCTCACCGACCGGAATCGGAGAAGTAACTACCAAAGGTAAACAAGGGGTGTATATTATATATATGTTGCACAACCATACACAAGTATTAATAAGGCTAAATAAACTAATTAAGATGAAAGACTAAAAACCTTCAAGAACACTTAAGAAGATAACCTTGAATCTTTGATGTTTGAGAGAGTTTTTTTTTTTGGAGTTGTAGCAAGGGAAAATGAAGAGGAAATGTGGTGTATATATAGGGTAATGTTGGTGGTCAAATATGGGTGTGAGACACAAGAGTTTTCATGCAAAATGGATCAAGACAAAAACACAAAACAAATAATAATAATAATAATAAATTAAATAAATAAATAAAAATAAAAATAAAGGTAGGATGTTTTCAAGACCCAACAAATGTGAAACAATATTGTAACATAAATCCATCATTTTGATTATAACATAAGCTTCGGTTTACAAATCGGGTCGGTTTACATAATAAACAAATACAAAAACGAATACAAACAATACCCGAAACTGACGAATGTCACAACATGTTTTGGCTGAATAACGATCGCATACTAGTTAAAGATTTCACACCAGAAACAATTGTTTATTAGGAACATATTTTACTCTATTAATAAAAGAAAATGTTAAGCCTTAGGTGTCAAGCCTACATTAACTCATAGCCTAATTTTCCTTTCTAATTCCTAATCTCTCATTCCTGCTGTCCATGGGTCATGGTTCAAACCATTATATTAATTGAGTTATAACATAATTGGGTGGGTTTTATCAATTATTCAAATGTGTATAAACGTCACCCTTTAATAAAGTTGATGCTAAATAGAATCAATTATTCGGTTGGTGCTAGTTTTTGATAATCTTTGCAGAAAATATATATTTATGTATGCATTTTTGTTGATTATGCTCTACATTATTGTCTATGTGCACATTGATCATCATCTTTTAAATATTGCTACACGAGAAATTACATTAAGTTCATATTTTCCATCATGTGTAGTACACGATGAAACATGAAAGAGATACATTTTATAAGTCGTTAAACATGAAAAAGATATAATTAATAAGCCGTTTACTCTATATAATACATTAATCTACATGTTAAAGAAGACCTAAAAATGGTAATTTATGAATTTGAAAATACTTTTTTGTATACAACATTTGCATCACATATTGCGTTTAATGTGAAGACACCTGTAAGACCTGCAATCTTACTATCAAATCTTGTCTGCCACATTTCATACTACAATTGCATCACATATTTCGTTTTGATTTTACCCAAGACAATCATCGAATAAGTACGGGCCATTTTAAAAAATTGATATAGCTCACAACAGGTTGTATTAAAAAAATTATAACGGGTCAAAATGGTTCAAGTCAAAAAGGCAAATTTAAAATGGGTACTCTAAAGTAGTGCTTATTGGCTACGTACTTTAATAAAAATTGGTATCCTAATTGACTACTCTATTTTAATGACATATGAAAGAATGATTTCTCTTTAATTGTATAGGTAGATTTAACACATGTATTTTAATTTACTAAAAATTTTAATTTTATTACTACGTTATTATATTGAACTTAGTTTAAAATGTGTATATTTTAAAACTTTATCATTATTATATTCTTTTTGTTTATTTACATTAGTAACGAAATTATCATTATACACTAGCAGAGTTAGAAATGTATAAATACTATAACCCTGTGGTTACAAATTTCTGGTATCGTCACTGAAGATATTGAACGATGGATTTGAAGAAGGGTATGGTGGGGTTTAGGGTAGTAGAGGATTGGGTTAGATCATCGAGGGATACACCCGTGGGTGATTTGGCCGAAATGACATTACAACAATGTAAGAAAACCTTACATAAAAAGTTTGTAGTTTATGCTCCGTCACTTGTAAGAAAACAACAAAAATTTTATTTGATGATGATCATAGAAGAACAGTAGAAAAATATATAATATGATTTTAAGTGAACAGAAAATTGAACAAGATCAGCTACTCTTAGTACTGTTAGTAGTATATTAGAATTACATGTTTAAGTTTAGAGTTATATGTTGATTGTTTGGAAGTTTTGCATTTAGGGGTTATTGGCAATTTTTAAGAAAGAAAGACAACCAGTTTAGGATTATCACATTTTTATGTGGCCCAACCTCACCTGACCCGCAAACCGTGACACCTGTTAGTAATAAAGCTAAGTACCGTGAAATACCGAACCCATAGAAAAAAATTTCTGGCTCCGTCACTGGATAGATGCATGTAATCAATACTATTGTGATGGTTTTAGATTTAACTTCAACAAAAATCAAATACTCTGGACCTAAAATTTGGATGATGGTAAGCACAAGTCCTACACATTTTTATCTACTTTTTTAAAATTGAAACATTTAAAGCTTCAGGGGTATGAATATATACACATCTTTAAATGTGCTTATTACACGAACACTATCTTTTTTCTTTTATATGTTTATTCACAAGGTATACAACTAGAAGAGGAAAATTGCCTCAAAGATATGTAAAGGACCTTGCATTGTAGTAGCTCGGTTTTATCATCGTCAATGAAGCTTTTAAATTTATTATATAGAATGCGAAGCTACACGCAATTTCATTCATAAGAAGTATTTTGAGAATCACAATTAGAATAACGAACCGTATTTATTTCATTTATTTTATATCTTTAATTTTATTTATTTCTTTTAATAACAAACCATATTTATTTTTATCATCTGATAAATCTCGAGTAATATATGAATTCAAAAGCTGTTAATTCATAAAGAAGAAAGTTCATGTTATTGAATTGAATAATGTTGCCCTTGAAGTTTATATGCATCTTAATAAAAAAATTCAACGTTTACCATTAATACACGTATGACCATGTCTACATCACGTGGACTGCTAGCTCCTTCCTTAATTTGTTTGATTATTTCTATAATAAATATAAATACAATACGTGGAAGAGATGAGAGCACAAGTTGGCACTACCACGAAATAGAACAACTAGATTAATTGGGAAGTATTGTAAAATAATACATTATTTTTTAATAATAGTTAAATAATATTAATTAACTATTCTCAAGGGAATCACCAATGGCCTTTTTAGCAACATATTGGCGATGTGGATAAGTGACAGTTACCGAGACACAATCATAATCACCGAGACATG
This sequence comes from Bidens hawaiensis, assembly GCF_021521415.1. Lineage (NCBI taxonomy): Eukaryota > Viridiplantae > Streptophyta > Magnoliopsida > Asterales > Asteraceae > Bidens > Bidens hawaiensis. The sequence continues at coordinate 325,953 of NW_027491292.1, read as the reverse complement.
CACGTTACAATGGTTGAATCATGGCGATTGGCTGGCGATCTTTACCAACGACATATTTCGTTGGCACTTACTTATTTTTTATATAAAAGTAATAAATAATTTTTTGTGAATTATCTGTAAATGTAAATAGAGCTTATTTTTATCATAAAGTGTGCTGACTATAAAAATAGTTGCATACAATTTGGATAATGATGATGAACGTGAAATCTCTCGATGTTAGAAGTATATGAGTGGTTCAAAGTCGAAGAAGATTGAAACCTTTTTCCAATCTCCAACACTCCCCTCCCACATCTTGTGATGATCACAAGATTGAGTGGCTAGTTTGTGCTGTTGATAAGTAATTCATGATAGATTGGCAGGATTAGAAAACATGAATATAATATAAACCCTATGATAACGTGCATATCTGTTACACTAGAGAGGATAACAACAGCAGAAGATTATAATGCAATCGACATTATTGCCAGCTTGGTTGAGTTTCTCTTTAGGATATATAGTTAAATGAGATTTAGATTATGAACATGTGAAACTTAACTAGATACTAAATAAACATCATTCGATCCGCTTTCACAATAAGATCCTAGCTGGTATATCCATTATAACAGTTTGAAATTACATGTGTATTAACATATTGATTTTGTTGTTTGTGCTTATGATTTTGTTGGTGGTGCCATGCCCATTATGCATGATGGTTCACTATCTTTTCAGTGGGAGTAGGTGGTGGTTTGATAATATAGATACGAGTAAAGTGCCATTTTCGTCTTTATGGTTTGGCAAATAATGCGAATTTAGTCTAAAAAGTTTATTTTTTGCATATAGGCTCTCCACGTTTCTCAATTCTTGCCAATTACATCCAAATCACTAACTCCGTTAAATTAAATCGTTAACTCAGGGGTAGACATGTCTTTTCACTCTTTCTTTATTACATGAGTACAGTGCCAAAATCATCCCTGAAGTTTGGTTATATTTGCGAATTTCGTCCAAAAATATTTTTTTTCGCAAATAGACCCTCTATGTTTCCCAACTATTGCCAATTTCGTCCAATTTGTTAACTCAGTCTAAATTCAACGTTAACTCAGGAGTGTTACTGTCCTTTTACATATTTGTTTACATTGTTATTATTATTGCGCTGAGCTAACCCTCTTATATGACTAAAAATAAAGAAGAATAAACAAACGCATACTCTATTGGATTCAAACATAAGAATCGCGAAGTGTTATAATATGTCATCGAACAAACACATAATAATAATAATAATAATAATAATAATAATAATAATGTAAACAAACATGTAAAAGGATAGTAACACCCATAAGTTAACGTTGAATTTAGACCGAGTTAACAATTTGGATGAAATTGGCAATGGTTGGGAAAAATCAAGGGTCTACTTGCGAAAAAAAATATTTATGGACGAAATTCGCAAATATGACCAAACCTCACGGACGATTTTGGCACTTTACTCATATAATAAAGAAATAGTGAAAAGACATGTCTACCCCTGACTTAACGATTAAATTTAACGAGGTTAGTGATTTGGATGTAATTGGCAAGAATTGAGAAACGTGGAGGGTTCATATGCAAAAAATAAACATTTCGAACTAAATTCGCATTATTTGCCAAACTACAAGGACGAAAATGGCACTTTAATCTATAGTTATTTAATAATAGATTACAATTAAAAAAATTCAAAAGAATTTACACATGAATCATGATTCCTCAAGTCGCATCAATATCTTTAGTCTACAAAAATTGTCAATCCAGCAGAAAAATGATATGCAAACATTATGGTATCATGGATCCTTAATACCTGCCCCATCATGTATCCTTTGTTTTTTAGTTGGCACTTTCAATAAAAACCAACGGGAGTCCATATGCATCATCATCATGACACACACACACACACATATGGAGATATATATATATATATATATATATATATATATATATTAATATATATATGGTCAGCAGTCCAAGAAGCATGGTTGCAAACTCAAAAAGGATGTACCAAAACCAAATCACTTGGTTTTCCTATGCTGCCCCATGATATTTATGTGTATACATAGATGCCTGACGTATATATTTAGATATGGATGTACGTACTCATGCGAGCATTGAATCTTTTGGAGATAATATATATTGATCTAGCTGTCATGATGTTTAATGATGGGAAGATTGGAGAACCAAATCAACTTTAAGATTTTGTTAGGCATCGACCAGAGCAACGATGCATCAAAATATAAAGTCACTAAGTCACACACACAAACGATAAAAGCAAAATACGAACATAAGATTTTACGATGTTTGGTCAAGGCGACTTACAATTAGGTTTAGTAGCTTAGGGACTAAGAAAACTAAAATGGACCTTCCTTAATTAAACGGCTGCATGCCCCCATCAGTCTTCTAAATGCCAACTAAAACTGGGCCAAATTTCACAAAATCTCATTTCAATATTAGCTTTTGAATTAAATCAACAGCTACTGACTAAGCAGTGGAATTAACAACCCAAGTTTTGATTTCTGAGAGCTAGCTACATAATGCTTTGTAAAATGTAACATCAACTTCTAGTTATGTTTTAAGTAAAAAAAGTATATTATTTGTTAGTTTATAATCAACTAAAAGGTCTTGAAAGCCTGGGTGTACTAACAAAATTAAACAAGTATACTGGTAAAATTATTATAGCTTGAAATCGTCATAGATTTCATGCCATTAGCAGTGACGGATCTAGAAAAAGAATTAAGAAGTATCTTAAACTAATTTTTGGACCTTGGGGTATCCTAAATATATATGTTTAGGGGTATCCGAATATATAAAATGGGTGTAATAGTTTTGTAGCCCATCATATCGCCATGCTACTTTTTTATTTTCTCTATATAATTAAATTAAACAAATAAAACTTATTAAATTAAATAAAAAAATATTAAATTAATTAAATAGAAGAATACATTAAAATAAAAAAAATACATATATAAATACTAACTTAAGACTCGTCTTCGCTTTCCTCGTATTGTTGATCGTCTTCGTCCTTATCCTCGTCCTTGTCTTCATCTTCGTCTTCAACGGGACGATTATACCAAGCATGTTGAACCAAATCCGTCTTAAGTTAGTTATGTATCTCACTTGATGTGAGCTTGTGATTGTTTCATGTTCGTTGTTTTTCGGTTTGTTCAGGAAATCATTAGGGAACACTCCCTGGTTTATAGTGTTGGCATATTGTTTTGTTCTTGTATTCTAAAATCATATTATGCAATATGATACATGTATACTTAGCATCGCTCATTTTTGTCAACGACCATACATGACAGGGGTTTTTCACATAATGCCAACGTTTTTTTAGAACCCGAAACACCTCTCGATATCCTTCGTGCGAACTCTTGTTTTTTCTTAAAATGTTCTCTTTTTTCTTCGATCGGGTCTTAAAACATTTTGACGATAATCGAGTACTCCAGTCTCCAGATATATCCCATCTCCCACATAGTATCCGTGACGGTAGTAGGTACTGTTGAGGACGCTTATGTAGTTGTTGGACCCGACAGAGCTAAAGTACGCAGACCAAATCCAAAGGTCCTGTGAACAAATGGCTTGAAGACTAACCGCTAGTACTCCATGGTCACCATGAGTTTATTGACCTCGCAATGCGGTTGGACAGTTGCCCCCACTCCCAATGCATGCTATCTATATCACCTATCATGCTGGGGAAAAATTGTTTCTTTCGTGTACATTTTATATGCGACTTAGGTTGTTTGAAGTTGGAATTCTCAAATAACGAGCACCGTATAATTGTATTATTCCTATATAAATAAATGATTAAAACAATATAAATTAAAAAACAAGTAGGTTAAAAAATGAATAATTTAAACAATTTAAAGTAACTAATTAAAAAAAATAGGTTAAAAATAATTAATTTAAAACAAATTAAGTTTTACCGATGCAAAAATTCTCTAACGTGTATCATGTCTTTTCTCCGCTATCTTTAAATACAAGTGTTGATGTCGGTCGTGTTTCCGTATGCGAGGATGCGTAAAGCCAAAGTACACTTTTGTATGACGGTGAATCCTAAATGTCCTCTTGCGTCGCATTTTTGTTGAAAATACGGATACCCCCGCTCTAAATCTTCCACAATGCTCAAAAATAAACGTCTAGAGATCCGAAAACGACGTTCAAACTTAGCGTCATCGTATCTAGGCGTGTCGCTGAAGTAGTTGATATGTTAAAAGTAGTTATAAATTTGTTAATTAAAATTACGCTAATCTAGGATTAAGTACTAATTTTAGACTCTTAACTTAACTAAAACTTCTAACCGGCAAGTGAATCGGTCGACTCTAGTACAACTAAACAAGTCCGGATATCGAACCCACGAGACTCTTTTAATTACGTACACTAGCTAAATAACATTTAACTACAGACATGACTATTTATTTATTATTATTTTGAGGGGGGTTTTACTAATATACAAATTTTAAACTAATTAATAAAACTAAAGACGACCCGACTTAAATCCGGGACTTAATTCTGACGCCGATGGAAAAAATAACTAGACTAGAATCTCTAAAGTTTCAGTTATCAATTAATCAGAAAAATGCCTTGTTATAGAACTGGGATCATAAAATAATCACTTAAAGAAAACCCAAACAGAACCCCTGACCCTTCTCAAGAAGACATTGTTAGGCCCTATTTTGTATATTAGAATTCTTTTGTATTGTTTATGTATGTATTTTATCATCTTTGTAGCTTCTCATGTATTTAGGCCCGAGGCCTTGTAAACAAAAGCCCATTGGGACGTGAATAATATAATGGATGCATGCCATGCTTCTACTATAAATAGAGAAGCATGGTCATGCAAAACCAACCTTTTGCTAAAACTCTATCTTATCCTCTCAACTACTTCAACTCTCTCTACCTTCTCTCTAACCAAAATAAACAAACTCCAAACAAGATCCGATATCTCGGTTGCTTTAGTGTAATTTCCGCCAGCACTTAGGGATTGATCCAAGAATAGTTGTTGTTAGATCTAGTTTCGGGACCTACAATTGGTATCAGAGCTTTCGGCTCAACTAGTTGAGGTTCTTGGATCACAACCTTGGATTTTGGTCTTGTTTGTGAGTTTTGAAGTGTGTTTGTGAAGAATCTTAAGTGTTTATGGGTGTTGCAAAGAAATTCAAGTGTTTACGAGTTCGTTGAAAAGTCTAAAATATTCATGGGTGATTGTGTACGATTTGTATGTTTACGGGCTAAAAGAGTGTGCTCAAGTATTCTAATCGCATCACCAAAAGGAGTATTTGGTGTACTTACATCTGAAAACTTGCCAAAAGTTGGTAGAAACGTACAAAACAAGTTCCAATAAAAATTAAGTTTCCAGAAAAGTTCAATCGCATCACACAAAGAAAAAGTAATCGCTTCGCTTCAAAATTTGAATCGCTTCGCATTGGAAAACATAATCACATCGCACAAGAAAAGAAATCACATCGCTTGAAAATTTTAGTCGCATCGCACAGGATTTTTGAATCGCATTCAAAATCCAATCGCATTGGATTTCAGAAATTCTAATCGCATCGCTTTTCAAACAATTGCATTGCATGTCCAATTCTTCTGGACTTGTAATTTTCTGTTTTTGAAGAGTTCTTGCTACTACAAACTGATTTACACCATGGCTAATGATGCTGAGTTGTTGAAGAGTTGTTTATTTCTTGAGAATGAGGCCGGAACGACCACTGAGCCTCCAAAGTTTATGACCTTGGAAAGTAACTTTGCTGATTTTAAATGGAGGTTTAAAAACTTTATCAAGTTGACGAATGCTAGTCTTTTGAGATCTTTTGAAGTTGGTCCTCACATTCCTATGGTTGCATGTAACATCCGTATTTTGAGAACGATAAATAAAAGAGAATTTAATTATTTATTGTGTATATCGTTATTTAAATTTTGTTAAGCACAAGAAATGGAGTGGTAGGTAGGGGTGTTCAAAACCGGATATCCGAAGTTTCGGATATCCGAACCTTTCGGATAGTGGTTTTCGTTATCCGAATCCGAAATTTCGGATATCCGAAATTTCGGATATCCGATCGGATAGTGGTTCGGATATCCAAAAGAAAATCTAGAAAAAGAAAAACCTAAAAAAAACAACTTGTTTTAAAATTGACTTACAGGTTACAAGTCACACATCAAAATTTTCAATCCAACAAGCTAACAAACTAATAAATCTTTGAACAATATGTAATTAACAATTTAAGAATCTAATAAAAACCTAACATCAAGGTGGAGCCGTGGTGGATTTGGTGCAGACAGAAGTGTGACAGCGACGGACAGCGGTGGCGACTGGTGTGGTGGATTTGGTGCAGACGAAGTGTCGGACGGCGGTGGTGACTAGTTTGGTGGATTTGATGCAGACAGAAGTGTGATAGCGGCATACGGCGGTGGCAACTGGTGACGACTGACAGATAGTGACGGAGGACGGAGGCGATGACTGGTGTAGCGTCGGACGGAGGGCGGAGGTGGTTACCAGTGAGGACTAACGTTTGTTTAGAAATTAAGTTTGGGAATGGATGCAATAAGTGAAAGGGAAAGCTACTGGTTTGTTTCTATATGACCATATGTATTAAAATAAAAAAATAATTTAATATTTCGAGTAGTTCGGATATCCGAACTATCCGAAAAATGCTATCCGAATCAAAATCTGAATTTTCGGATATCCGAGTTTCGGATATCCGAGTTTCGGATACGGATTATCGGATAATACGGATACGGATTCGGATACTTTTGAACACCCCTAGTGGTAGGCCTAGGATTATGAATGTGCTTGAGGAAGTGGATACGGGCCCAAGGCCCATAGGGTTGGGTATTTAAATCCCAACTCTTCCCAAACACTCCTCATTTCCATTCTCTCTCTCTCTCTCTCTCTCTCTCTCTCTCTGTCTTCCCTTCCTACACTCACATTCAAGAACATACACCCTTTCTCTAGAACCCGGATCCAAATCCGAGCCAAAGAAGGGCATTACCATTAATTCATAGAGAAACCAACTATATGTGAGTTCTAGCCCCATTTCTCTTTGAAATGTTTTCGGGGCTGTGTGAATACTTGTAAGACTAGAAGTATATACATACACACACACACTTATATACATATTTGATGAAGGTGAATAACTGATGCAAGAATGAAAGAATGTGGTAAGAATTTATATGTGTTTAGTTTGATAATTAAATGTGATTGTAAGAGTCAAATAGGAATATAATGTAAGAGTCAGGGTGGCAGACCCTTCTAATACCTGGGCAAGAATAGAGTGACAGACCCTTATAATATCTGTGCAAGAGGTCGGGTAGCAGACCCTTATAGTATCTGTGCAAGAGGTCGGGTGGCAGACACTTATAATATCTGTACAAGAATGTAAGAATAGTTGTATGCTAGGTAAGAAAATGTAAGAATAATGTAAGAATAGTACCAAGGAATATTTGTACGTAAATGAAAGAACGTGTAAGAATAATCCTGTAACTTGTTAAACTAGAACTCACTCAGTGCAGGCTGAATTTTAGTATGCACGCAGGTCAATAGAATGCGGCAGGTTGCTTGAGGTGAGGCACGTGGCAATAAAGTGAAGACTTTCATCGAAGAAAGAAGATTCACTTGTTATTTCTGTTATGTTTTAAGATAAGTTAATTTATGCTAAGACAAGATCTATGTTTTGTAGTATATTGGTTGATGTTTTCATATTTCCGTGAAAAGTTTTAATTAACTCTGATTTTAGAACTGTGTTTATGAGTAAATCCAACGCCAAATGTAGGGCACCAGGATAGGGGCCTTACATAGCAACTATAATCGGACCTGAGCCAAAACTGATTGATACATATGATGAGAATGATAAACTGCTTTTGCAAGAAGATGAAAGGGCTTTCCTTACATTGACTATGTGTTTATCAAATGAAGTAACTTAGACACTTAGGGAACACACAACAGCCAAAGGTTTGTGGGATGCTCTGGTTGAAAAAATTGAAGGAAATGCTGAGATGAGGAACGGCCGGAAGGCTATCTTGAAAGAAGAATTTCACATGTTCAATCATATGCAAGGGGAAATTGTTGGTGACCTCATCAAGAGATTCGAGACACTTTTGGCTCGAATGAGAAATGCAGAAGTTATTATTGATATGTCTGAATCGAACCATAAGCTGTAAAACTCTCTGCCTTTTCTTGGAACACAAATGTGGTTACAATCAAAAGAACTACGAATCTCCATGCCATACCAACTCAAGACTTGATCTCTACTATCAAGTCATTTGAGTTAGATGACAAGTTACGAATGAATAACCATTTGAGTTCACTGAACCAAGCCGACATTGCAACAAGATCAGGAATGACATCTGCTTTCCTTTGCCAGTCTCACCACAATGCATTTCCAGTGAATGGAGTCAAAAATTTTGCAACTCCATCCACTCATAACACAGCTTTCATCTCTGCTGCAAACACTCTCGCTTAATCAAGTTCGGGATCTATTCAAGACGTTGTGAACAAAGATGTCGAACAAGCTTTGAAAGCCCATGAAATCAACCCTTCTCTCAAAAGTCAACCCTACTCAAGCTAATCCTACACCATTCCACTCATTAATGACTCAAATATTTCACTGGTTCACGCCTTTCTTTCGAGTCATGAGGAGTTGCTACAGGGAAAGCTTTTGCCCACATTATTTGACCAAGGTGACCTTAATGACATTGACAAGAAGGATCTCAAGAAGATGGATATCAAGTACCAGATGGCTATGGCTGTTCATCGAGCCACGAACTTCATGAAGAAATACGATAAAGATAGCTTCTGAGATACCGATGCTAAAAGGATTGGGTTTGATAAAGAAAAACTCAGATGTTACAACTATAATGAGCTAGGTCACTTTGCAAGAGAATGCACCAACCCACCTAAGCCAGCAAATGATATCCGAGTCACCGAAGTTTCAGATGGAGAAATGAGCAAGTCGAGTTGGAAGAAGCATATGGGACAGAACTCCAATCACTGGGTTCCAAGGATTGGTGGCAATCCTTATAGGGGCAACTCAAGCACAAGTTCAAGAGCCCTTGTCTCCCAAACCGAAGCTTCAGCCGAGCCAGAGTGGAAGGTGACGTAGGTTGTCGCGGTCTACTCAAAAACAATTAATTAAAGACTTAAATACCTATAATTAGTATGGGTAAGTAAGGTCGTCTCCACAGGGACTCAAGGAAAGTGCTAATTTAATATGACTACATTAATTAATTAACTAAGGCGGACAGACGATGTCAAGCGGTTTGTTTTTAGAAAAATATTAATTAAAACTAATTATTACTTAAAAAACTTTGTAAACAATGTTAATAAAATCATTCATTCTAGGTTCGGTTAATATGATATTCAACTTAATCCCAGATTCACTTGATTACGTAGTAATTACTAAACCTAATAGTTTGATTGTGATGTCAAACGATACCCTAACCGAATTGATGACACAACTGAACTCGGTTTACCTAATTACCAACTTATGTTTGTTAAAACCAATTAAAAGACAAGATTTGATGATAACTAGTTCAATGACACAAGAGCTTAAACCCTAAATGTTGATGAACATAACCAAACAAGTAATGTATTAATTAATAATCCCAAACACAAATTGTTTAAATAATCAATCAAGAATTAAGCAAGACCAAAGCAATAACTCAATCAAGCTTATAAACATTAAGCATATGAATCTGGTCAGAAGTTAAATTACACAAAAACCTACCCTAGAATGAACAAGAAACTTAGCCAAGCATCGACATATTGATTATATCACTTATCTTGATGAACATGCAAACCCGAGATGAACCGGAAGCCTTGGAATAGTGGAAAATCGTCCTAAGCAGCCTCTTTTACCTCTGGAAGTAGTTTAAAACCGATTGGGGAGGTTAAGGGGTTTATATAAAGCAAACCTAAATTTTTGGCCGACTTAAGCATCTTCGCGTATCGCGAAGATGATATGCGTGTTTCTTCGCGTATCGTGAAGGACAAAATAGTCGCGGCCTGATTTCTGCAATTTCGCGTATCGCGAAGTTGCCTTTCTTTGCATCTTCGCGTACTGCGAAGATGTAAAATTTCAGATTTTTTTATTTAATCTTCTTGAATGCCTCGTGATGCGTGCACGTCCAATCTCTCACTTCTCAATCTTCATTCCAAGCCCGTAAATATCCTCGTTAAGCTCCAAAGCTTCTAATGTCCTGAAAACACATAACAACGCTTGAAGTACCAATGTTCATTCGATTATTTAACTAAAATTAACTAATTAATATATAAAATAAACTAACTTTTACCCAACCATCAGAAGGATCAATTCAAAGAGCTCGAGAACCCCCTGAACTTTGCTGGAATGGCTTTCCCCAGCAACCATGAAGCCTCAAGTTCCTTAGCTGCAAGTCTTGCCACATCACCCGATCATGAGGTACATCACAATCTTTGTACTAAAGCATGCATTCACAAAGTTGATTTTAATAGATATAACTATGATGTTGTTGTAAAAGAGAACTCACAGTTGAAAAGTCTGAATGACCAAATATGTTAAAGCCGAAAAGATTTACACCACCAAGATATAAATCACCATGAAAACATTGCTAATTTGAAACTAAAAATTTTTCAATCTCAAAAGGAAGTTGAATATTATAAAAATATAATTACAAATTTAAAAGCTAAAATTGAAAATTTAGAAACAGAGCTTTCCAATAAGAAAAGACTTGACCAATTTGACTTTTAATAGTCAAACCATGAACTTTAACACCAAAAGAGAGCTAGATCATGAGTGAGAGTTAATTGGCTTATGGTAAAGGGCTTGCAAAGGTAGAGTATGAATTTATAGTGCAAGAGTCATTAATAACAATGCTTGACTGGATTACTTAGTCAAGCTAGTATTTAGCCAAGTATTAAGCAAGAGTTAATGATGAAATTAAATGGTTTGACCACGAATTGATGAAAGGTAAAGATGTTATACATTTGAATATAGTCTAGCTGAATTAAAGATCTTCAAAATCAAGTCAAAAGTCGAATCTCATGGGCAAAAGTCATGTAATTGGTCAAAATCTTACTAATATATTAAAGCAAGATGATTCTCTCCACATGTCCTTATTATAGCCTATCCACATAGGATTCCATGTAATCACATTTCCATATCAATAATTTCCACATATTCACAATTATTTTTAATCCACTAAATTAAAATAAGCATTCCAATTTAATTCAATTAATTCGACAATTAAATCTATTTATTCAAATAATGCAATTAACTCCATGATTAAGTCTATTTATTCCAATTAATAACCACCTTGTCAATGATATAATTTAATCTTGAGGAAAGAAGAAGAGCCGGTGAATGGTGATCAAACCGAATGTTCTTTAAGTTTTATTTATTTATTTATTTATTTATTAAGAAATAACATGAAAAATGCTATAAAAATATAGATACTCTGAAAATTATTTATAAAAACACTCTAAAAGAAAAAAACATTCTTTAGAACAATTAGGAACATTTTAAAAAAATTAAATAAAGCTGTTTACAAAGAGATTTTCGAAAACTTAATGTGATACAATTTAAAGCTGGTATGTATTTGTAAACTTAATTTCAATTAATATTATAAAATCTTTTACTAATATGTGTTTTTTATTTTTTTTTCAGGTCTAATGATTCATTTATGTTATATTATTTCTTATTCATTGCATTGTTTATTTATAAAGTATTTTCTTTTTATGTTATATTATTTCTTGTAACATCTAAGGGTAAAAAACTTATGTCAAATGTTTGTGTTGACTGAATGCGTAGTTTATATTTTATATTGTTTGTTGATAAGTTTTTCACCCGTGTGTAACAACGGTTATTATCCTAGTAAATAAATATAGTTGAATGTCATTCAAATTATGCAATTAATCATATTTAATGAAAGAATAATAGTTGAAATGAAATCAAACATGAATTGAATTGATTTTGCCTCAAATTTATTGCTTAGGTAACAATATTAATAAAACATCATGATAATTTATAAACAACATAATGATCATAAATATTCAATAAATTAACCGTATTTAATAACAACTTAAAGTCCAAATTACATCGAACATTTTAAACGGGCCGGGTTTTGGGTTTGAAAATTAACGAATGTTACAGATCACACATGTGTCTGGATTCAAACATGACTGAACAAACAGTCATAACCAATTCTCCAATGGGTATCGGTTCCCGGACAACCTTTGAATTGTGTGTGTATGGCAAGTGATATAAATCCCAGAAATAAAAGACGTTCCTGCTGAGTTTGTTTAAGAAAACTATCTTGCAATTAAAGATTTGTTAAATGTTTTTAGAGTCAACGATTCACCAGCATACCGCTGACGTATTTTCCCAACATTTCAAGAAATCATGTTTAGCACATGTAGCAAGGAATTAAAGTCACTCATGGAGTTAGATGTCCGCTTTATGAAGATGGCTCAATTTACTAATTAAAATATTGTAAACAAATTAAACAAGTATTGAAATAAAATACTCGGATATTTATAATCCGAGAAGTTTTCGAAATAAATAAGTAATTTATTATAAATAAAAGTCTTCCGCTAATATAACCCGCAACTCTGATATATTTACAAAACATGTACCAACTATTGATCACACTTCTAAGCCATAATTCAGGGTACGACACTATGCTCTACAAGTTGACTATATACAACTCTAACATACTGGATTTCATCACACATGGTTAAAATAAAAAGGTTTAGGCTAACAAAACTTGTAATGTAAGATTCAGCCAAACGAAAGGAAAATGGCTCAATATTGGATCATAAAGGATAATGTGGGGTATGGAGTTTTATTAGAGTAAAGGCATACATATGTGGATTTCTATAGTCCTAATTCTCCATGTAGGTTGTGGTATTAAGATCTCAACATGCGTATGACAAGCAAAATCTAGATATTGTGAAACATAATGATTACACTCAAACAATCATTTGGCATGTCTATATAGTATGTGTATTAATAAAGGGGCTATCTCACATTCATGGAGAGAAATTAGGTTGCTGATATGAAACATGTATACCCGTCTCCTTGACTCGTTATCCCCATCCAAAAGATCCACTTTTTTTATTTCCTTTTGAAAAACATTTGGTGGGAAAACTTTCGAGAAGTTCAAGAACTAACCATGACCAAAGACCTATAATTAACTTGGCATTAATAACAGTAATTTACAGTTTATAACTTCGATTTTGTGCACGCTCAAGCTACCTAAAGGCAATAAAAAATCTCGATTCCAATTATCCTAAAAACTTGGTACAACAACCGGCACGATAGCGGTATTATATGCAAAATATCAATAAATATGGTACCGATTCTGATTTTCCAAAAAAACTTGGTACCCGCATGGGTAAAGTGCTCATTTCGGTACCGGTACCCGATATCATTTGCTCATTCCTACCATAACTGCTAGATTGATCTTATTTGCCACTAGATCCACCATTTTACCCCACATCCACATGTTCTAACCACTCTCATTCTTCATCAAGAAATAATAAAATCACTTCCATATGCTTTGAGATGGAGACAAAAGAAACCCCAAATCGAAAGGCCCCTGGGGGTGGGGCAGGGTTAAATCGAAGCCAACAGTTTCTTGAACCCAAATCCACTCATTGTTTGCAACCCGGACTACAAACTCGAGCTGTGTATTTACATCTGAATCCGACTAGGTGGTTTCGTACGATGAAAATCCACATACGATCACCGACTTTGACTCGTTTATAGACATGTGTGGTTGCCGGTAGTGCCAAAATTAAGGGGAAAGATCGTGAGAGAACTCCTTTTTAATTAGAGAACTTGAGAATTAATATGCAACTTGTGAAAACTCGACCCAGACATTTATTTTTAAATCTCACTTCTTTTATTATAAATTTATCTTTCTAAAAAAAGAAAAAAAATGTCGATTACGATATTTGACATAACTTTTAATGAATTTGACATATATGTAATAGTACGTGATATATTACCTGTTTGTAATAGTGTTATATTACATATATATGTAATGTAACAATATGTTATATTACATAATTTACATATATGTAATACAATGTTATGTAATATATGTAATATTGCGTCTGACATTTCTTTTATTTAAAAAAATGTTAAAGAATAACAAAATACAAGAAGGATAAAAGAAAAAAGAAGGTCTAAAAATACTTTTTTTTACGAGAAGTTCCTTTATGATCCAACCTCATATATATATATATATATATATATATATATATATATAAATTTAAAAGATATTTGAATTGCCATGCCATCAAAAACTAACGGTGTTAAGTCTCAGTCAGTGATCATTAAAAACAAAATACATTCAAAGTTCGAACCATCATTAAACATTTCATAAGTTAGGATTGGTCAAATGATCAAAACTAGAATTATTAAAATTCAGTACCCCTAAATTCATATAAGTTAAACATTGGTTAAAATTAAAAATAATAGTACGTAGTTAACATGTGAATCTACATTAAGTTTCAATCAAATATAATGTTTGGTTGGATGTAATGGAATGAAGGGGGAATGAAATGAGAGAAGGAATGTAATGGATCATTGTCATTCTTTTGTCTTGTTTGGTTAACCTATGAGAATAAAATAAATTATTACTTTATATTGTTTGGTATCCAAAAAAAAATTGTAGTAATGAAATAAAATAATAAAAACACCCTATCTCAAAATACTTTTTACAAAAAAAAAGACTATAATGGCGACGGTGGTAGCTTCGGAGACGATAATGGTGGTGGCGGTGGCGATGGCGGTGGTGGTGGTGGCGGTCGGGCGGCAGGGGTAGTGGTGGTAGCATTGGTAGTGATGGCAATGGTACGGTGGTGGTGGTTAGGCAACGATGGTGGTGGTGGCGGTGATGGTCAGGCTACGACTATGACAATGGTTGCGGTGGTTACGACGACGTTGTTGGCAGCAGCGGCGATGGAGGTGGAGGTTGTGGTGGTGCCTATGGTAGTTGTGGTGGTGGTGTTGTTAAGAAAGTAGGGTGCATGAGGAATGAAATGGAAAAAAAGAAAGGGGGTAATAAAGAATGGTTTTGATGGAATGAGATTCTATCTGTAATGGATGATTCCATTCCATTAAGCAACCAAACACCAATTTTTTCATTCACACGTAATGAATCATTTCATTCCCTCTTTTATTCCTGCATACCAAACGCTACCTAAATATTAAAAAAAAACCATCTTTCATTCCTGCATACCAAAAGATAGCTAAATCTTAAAAAAAACCCAAGTTAGATTCACAATGCTAGTTAACATGCACCTATGCCATTATAAAAAGTAAAAAAAAATGGTTTTTGAATAGTAACTTGTTTTAAGAATAAAGTAGTTGTTTACATTAAATTTCAATGTGCTAGCTTGTGGTCACATACAATTATCTGGAGGCTATGATTTCCACAAATAATCTACGAACCTTCCTAGTTCTTACCTACATCTATTTGGCCTATTCTCCAAATGTACTTATTATACACCCAAATATATCAACTAGGTTTTATTATATGACAACATGAAACTATAATATTATTATCAATCACCCACATGAAGATTTGATATCTCCCTATATATACACAACTTTTCCCTCATACCCATTTCATAACCTTTTTATTTCTCTCTGTTTAGAAAATATGGATGCAAGTTGCGTAGATGATCAAACCACGACTAGTGAAACCATCTCCACCGTTGCCCCACTGGTCACCACCACATCACCTGACGGAGAAGCCATGTCAAAGAAGCTGCCATCGTCACAATACAAAGGCGTTGTACCACAACCGAATGGCCGATGGGGAGCTCAGATTTATGAGAAACACCAAAGGGTATTGTTAATATTATGTTTATACTTTACTATATGATCATAATATCATTATCATAAACACAATTATATAACATTTGATAATTATAATAATTATTAGTGTAACGTTTATTAGTGAGCTAATAAAGGAGCTCAAGAATTTGTTTTTGTTGCTCATATGACGTTTTTACAGTTTTGTTTTTTACTCATCTAATTTAACTTTTTTATTACCGAGGCAATTATTAAAAATAAATATGTGTGTTTTTAGTGGGCGGAGCGGACAATATTATTTTGGTACTAATAGTGTTTTTAATCTTATAGGTATGGCTTGGCACATTTAACGAAGAAGGCGAAGCTGCAAAGGCGTACGACATCGCCGTACAACGTTTTCGTGGCCGAGACGCCCACACAAACTTTAAACAAACCGACACCGACAACGATGAACACGCAACCTACGAAGCGAATTTCTTGAACCGGCATTCGAAAGCCGAGATTGTGGACATGCTAAGAAAACACACATACAATGATGAGTTAGAGCAAAGCAAAAGAACCCTCACTATACACAAAACCATTTCTCGAACCGGGTTCAATACTTTCTCCGGTTCAAGCTCCGATTCACGTGAATATTTGTTTCAGAAAATTGTGACCCCTAGCGACGTTGGGAAACTGAACCGGCTTGTGATACCGAAACAACACGCGGAGAAACACTTCCCGGTTCAAAAAGGAACCCATTCGAAAGGAGTTCTTTTGCATTTCGAAGATATGGGTTCAAAAGTATGGCGATTCCGATATTCGTATTGGAATAGTAGCCAGAGCTACGTGTTAACGAAAGGCTGGAGTCGGTTCGTTAAAGAAAAGAACTTGAAAGCTGGCGATAGCGTCAGCTTTCAGAGCTCAACTGGACCCAATAAGCAGCTTTATATAGACTTTGAGTCTAAAGTTGGGTCCAATCATACAACCGAAAACATCCAACCGGTCGAACCGGTTCAAATATTACGGTTATTTGGAGTTGAAATTTCGAGTGTGAGTAGTTGTAGTGGTAAGAGAAGTAATGTAGAGATAGATTTTTTAGGGTTTCAGAGTTGTAAGAAAAAGAGTTATTGATGTTTTGTAGCAGCTTTTAATTGTTTAGGGGTGGTTTATGAAAATAGTGTTTTGTACTTGTTTTGTTCTGATCACGTCGGATAAGGGTATAAGGCTGGAAAGTGGTGGCAAAGAAGAGATAAGGATGCAAGTTGCAAAAGATTATAGTTATTTATTGTTTTATTTTAAAGGACAAAAGTTAGAAAGTTATATATTTATTTTAGTGGAGAAAAGTATAAATAGATTGTGTTGCAAATACATTTTTATTTTATCTTTTGATAATTTTTCCTCAAATTAAGAGTTAGTTTGTTGAAAACTTAAAACATGAAATTTATGGGTTGTTTTGGTTTTATTAAGAGGCTACATCAAAATCATTCAGAGATATAATGTGCTTGATTAACTTAAAAAACACTTTTTACCAGTTTAAAGAGTCTCTTAATGTTTCAGCTCAAGATTGTCAAACAACTACTTAAATAGGTGATGCATTATACTTTTTAGCATTACATATCACATAAGATGAATACTGTAAATGAGATTTTACCTTATTTATGTGACGTTTTACCTAAATATTACAACTCTGAATTATGAAATATTAATAACTAAATTATATGTTATCATTATACAAATGCTTAACTATTACAATGGTGAGTGACTAGTAAACAATTGATACAAAACTAATAGTTCATACATATTCAAACTATTAACACATTTATACAAACTATTAATACATTTATACATGTGATGACAAATTTATTAATCCAAAAAAATAATTATATTGTTACACCGGGTTTTATACGACTAGGTAAAATCATTTAGTGTGGAAATATTCCAACTTTTCTTTTTGCATGTACAACGCATCTTCTCAATTTATATCATATCAGGCTTTACTCATTTACAACTTTAGTAAAGCTGAAAATGTTGTACATAAGTACATTAAACAACCGAGTAGTTTGGCACTATAACAACTCTTTGAAACGTTTGATGTTCGATAGAGCCGAACTTAAATTAACCATTGACTTGATAAACCTTTCTGAAAGTATATGATACACATAACATTAGTGAATCTAAGTGAGAATTACATGTTGATAAACCAATGTAGTAAACCCCAAATCAAGACAACGACCTCAAAAATCAACAGTGACACCATGTATTTTGCCCATTAGCCCGGCCGTGCGACCAACATCACATAGTAGCCCTTAGCATATGACATACGCACATACCATGGTATGGTATGCTCGTTAGCGTACCATACACCACTTACAACAATTTTTGGGTTTTTTTTATTCTCATTTTTACCAACAAATTCAACAGTTGTACCCTATAACACCACATCAAGTTAGTACATCTCATATTTAATAGTATAACTTATTGATTTTAAGCAATTTCACCACGCTAGAATATGTTTAACCTCTTAACCCGCATCAGAGTTCAAAAATTGGGTCAAAATACACCCTTGTGGTCCATCAATCGTAGTATCACATGTAATTCAATTTCATGAATCACCTACACGTGATGATACATGTTTCACCCAATGATCACAAGCTCCTTAGTGAATCAAATATCTTAATAGGACCACACCCACGATTGTGAATCTTTACCAAATAATACTTCACTCTTTTAGGCATATCATCAACCTAGTCCCCATATCGTTCATTAAAGAACTCACTAAGTTAGTCATATTAAAAATCAGGTTCAAATTAACCACGCGTGGTATATGTATATACTTTCATATACTCTTGTGTAATTAACCTTTTTCTAAAAAACTTTCTATCAAATTAACCACGCATGGTGTATGCATATACTTTCATACTCTTGTGTAATTACTCAACTTTTTCTAAAGAACTTTCTATTCGTCTATTACATGAGTCTCCTCACCTAGTTATTGGCATGTTAAGAGATAGACTGAGTTACTTCTGTGTTAGAGACAACAAATGTGAAGATTAGGAGTATCATTAGTCAAATTGTTTGCATGAAATATTATCAGTCAATGAATCATAGTTTAGATTATTAATATTTAATTTTAAAATCCTTTTGTGATTTTTTTATATGATTTCAAGACCTAAAACCCAAACATCAAAGCACGTGATATGCATAATTTCTACTTTGGTTTATGGTAGCCTTAACATTACATAAGAATAAAGAACTCAAGTTGCACTAATCAATTTCAAGGTTTGTGGTTTTATTCGTGGTTACGTGTTAGGGGGTCAACAAATACTTTACATTTCGATGCACGAATATTGCAAAATATACAAAGAAACATTTTCTGTAAAAATCTTACTCGTAGAGTAAGGTCTCGAGAGTATTAGATGTGGACAAACTTTTCATCTATCATAAAAGATAAAGATACTGCTAAAAAAATTAAACTACACTAAAAATATAAAAATATAATAGTTATGGTTGATATTTTTATATATTTCATAAATAAATCAATCGTGTTCCAGATTATATAGCATTAAAAGATCACATACTGTATGCTTTGTTTGTGGAGTACATTATATTTTGAATACTATGGTCTACGCGGCCTAATTTTCTTCATTAAAAAAACACAATAACTAAGTGGATACTTATATAATACCAACCGAATCTACTTAAAAAATATGCATTATTTTGTTAGAAAAAAGATTCCAACTACATAAAGATTAAAAGGCTTATATTGAAATGGTACAAACCCAAATTATATTCATCAATTTTTTTTTTTCATTTGAGATTAACAGATATATATACAAACAAGTAGCCCAAAACTAAGTTGTGGAACCACATTTATGTTCATCAAAGGAACCTTCATGAGTTAGCAATCTCAATCTCGTACATGATTATACAACCATGATTTATGCCCGATCCCCATTACAAAATATCCACCGGTACAATTAAATTCACGAGGTATATGAGTAAACTAACATATAGTTGCGTGGCTAAAAATTATCAGTTGAGATGATTGTTACCCAAATTCTGATTTTAAGATAACCTTAAACCCTAGTTAATTATGTAAAATCAACTACATGTTTGTATAATTCTTTAATTTCAATAAATTCAAGTTTCAAAAAATTGTAACACATTATTTATTCTAATTCTTATGATTATGTATATATTAAGATATTCGGTTTCGACGTAGATAAACGAATTCAGGTACTTAGACGAGTATTAACTAATTAACACCATACATGCTCAAAACCAACATATAATTAAAAAATAATTTCTGCCTTATATATATCATACTTTTAAATACACATCTTGAATGTTTCAAAGTTTCAATCTTTTCGATGGGATTCATATACGTCTCTTCCAATTGGTTCCCCTGCTTGTTAATAATTTTTAAATACATTATGTATATCACATTCATGTACCAGTGATGGTTTACGGTTTGCTCAATACACGCATGGAACTAAATGCTTACGATCTAAGTATGACACAGTCATGTAATACTGTTGATGATAACGATAACGATAATGATGATGGGCTTACACTTGGAATTATGATACTTTTTTTAATATTTCTTGTTTGTGTCTACGATATTTTCCAATAACGAGACAAGTTACCCCCAAAATTAAATTGCTTTTATTAGTTGACTTGTTTTAAGTCTTTCATGATAATATTAATTTTCTAACTGTTGAATAGTCTTTCAAAGTAATGTACACGTATTCAAGCACAAAGTACGAACCTATGGTACAATATATTCTTTGTTCAAAGACATCAGGATGCTTAACTCATGGTCAAGATCTAATCAGTAATCACAAAGATTCACATCAATGACAACAATATATTTACTAAATCTTGAAAAGTCTTAAACTAATGTACAAGTTTTGTTGCAGTAGAAATAATAGCACAATAGATACTTTATTCAAATTTAATTATTTGAGTCTCTTTCCTTTGGATATAAGATTATGCGTTGTCGTCCGCGAGTGGAGCCGCGTGTTGGTCCAGACGGATCAAAACAATCAGATCAAACGAACAAATAAACAAACAAACACGATATACTGGGGTGACAACCCGCGACTCTTTTCATATTACTAAACGAACTTATCAAACGAACATCATAAACATAACAAACTTACATGGTGAAGAGACTTCTTGACTCATACAAATAAAACTAATAATCTAGACTCTATTTATAGATCTACTAAACTTGCTTTCCAAGCCAAACCTAACTTGGGAAACAAGGCAAACTTATTATAGAATAATCCATATTAATTTAAACTTACAAAACAAACCCTCAACTTTATTAATAATTCAATATTATTCTTCATTCACCCCCTTAATGTTGAATTGTTCCTCGTCTCGCTTTTATTCTTTCTTTTCAGCTGACCATAACATAGTTGCTTCACCGATTCCTCAAACTTTGCATTCGTTCCTTCAATATTTAACTTTGAAGCCATATTGTTATTTTCTTTCTCAACTTGATTCTTCTCATCAATTCGTTCTTGACCAATACTTTCACAAACTCCAAACAAATCATTTGGAATCGTTCCAAATCGAATATCCTTCACTTTCATAATCGGTTTCACATCATAACTTACTTTCGTTTCAACTTCAAAGTTGTTAGGATTACAACATACTTGAAGCTTGATGTTATACGTCCTATTCAGATTTCTCTGAATCTTCATCAACAATCTCTCTTTCTGATCATATAGCTTCAATATCCTATTGGCTATTTCAATCTTACATCCTTCTTCATCTAACTGACCCAAACTAAAGTGAAGATTGGTCTTGAACTTAAGCATATAGAAAATATCACAAAACGTTTTCTTTTCACCATTCTTACTTACCACGGTCACATTACCTTTACCTTTGATTTCGATCTCTGATCCATCACTAAACTTCACTTGACCTGAAACTCGTTCATCTAAGGTAGTAAAAAACTCTTTCTTTCCTGACATATGATGACTTACACCATTGTCTAAGTACCATGTTCCTTCATTCTTTTCATCCTTTTCAAACACACCAGGGATAACCCTTTCTTCATTCAAATTTACTTTCTTTATTGAGCAAACTGCTATGAACAAAGAATGATCAATATCATCTTCTTTCTTTGTCAAATTCACTTCTTCTTTCCCTTTGCTTGACTCTTTACATTCGTTCGAGTAGTGCCCAATCTTATCACAGTTGTAGCACGTTACATACTTCCTTCTATCTTGCTATTCTCCAGGGTTCTTTTTCCGGTATTCAACTCGTTCATCATTCAATCTTGGAATTCCCTCTTCCTCATCCATTATATCTTCCACGGCCTCTACCACGTCCCCGGTAGTTTTCAACTTTCTTTTCAATTTGGGTGAACATGAGCTGACTTTGGTATGAACTTCCATTCACACTCTTGAACTTGTTTCTTTCTTCATATGCTTTTAAACGTCCAACTATATCTTCAAACGCCATTGTTTCGATGTCTGCGAGTAGTTCCATCAAGGAAACAACAGGTAAATATTTATCTGGCATAGAGTTCAAGAATTTTCTTACCAACTTCGCTGCATAATTATCAATACTTTCTGGCTCCCCCATCTTCAATCCATCTAAATCGGCTCTTAGCATTTGAACACGAGCCTTCTGAGTTCTCTCTTCACCAAGATAACGAACTCTTAATGCTTCCCAAACATCTTTCGGTTCTGAATACTTGGCCATCTGAAGCATCACGTCTTCAGGTAGGGTTTGGAAGATAACACATAACGCCATAAACTTCTTTCTTTCTTCAATTCTAGTCCCCTTTTCCTTATCAATCGCATCATGCAAACCATTCGCACCCAAGATAATTTTCACCATAACCGACCATAATGCGTAGTTGGTCGAAGTTAACTTCGGTGCTTGCAAAACAAAACCACCTATCGATTCTTTCATTGTCCCCGAGCTTCCTTCTTTATCACTAGCCATGACATTTTTTTATTCGTTAATAACCATAGATAAGAAATAACAGGTCTATGCCCTTTGTTATTTTTCGTTTAAATTAGCACAAACCAAAAATAAATGATAATATCACCAAGAAAATAGTGACGGAAGCTTCACAACGAAATAAAATAAGAGTTTATATATTTCCTTCTTCTTGTTCACGCATGCAATCCAGAATCCACTACCCAAAAACACTTTTGTGGCCTCCAATCAATCCGACGACCATCAAGGGTTTCAACTTTCGAAAGACAATCTTCCAAAAAGAAAAATATATTATTGGAATCGCAAATTATGATCTCCAACAGAACTTGGTTTCAAAAGGTTTTCCAGCATCCGGTCGACTATAACCGCGAACAAAGCAACCCTAACCGACTTTATGCTCTGATACTAATTGTTGGCCCAGACGGATCAAACAATCAGATCAAACGAACAAACAAACAAACGAACACGATATATTGGGGTGACAATCCGCGACTCTTTTCATATAACTAAACGAACTTATCAAACGAACATCACGAACATAACAAACTTATATGGAGAAGAGACTTCTTGACTCACACAAATAAAACTAATAATCTAGACTCTATTTATAGATCTACTAAATTTGCTCTCCAAGCCGAACCTAATTTGGGAAACAGGGCAAACTTATTCTAGAATAATCCATATTAAAATAAACTTATAAAACAAACCCTTAACTTTATTAATAATTCAATATTATTCTTCACCGCGAAGAGGGTGGTGCAAGCCACGTAGATAGAGCACACCACAACGTCATTCCGTGAACCGCGGCGCGAACGGAGTTCTGTGAGACGCCATGGAGCAAGGTCACGGTTGGTGAAGTTGATTGCTTGGTTTTTTCCTTTTTTTAATCCCTATAAACTAAATATGGAGAAGAAGGAAGATGAAAAACTAAATTATGGAGAAGGAAAGTGAAGAAAGGAAAAGAGAAGGGCGAAGAAGAAGATCCAGACGTTTTTTTATTGACCTAATTCTTGTTAGGCTTTTTTATGTTTGAAATATTATTGGACTTAGAGCCAAAATTTGATTTTTCTATTTTATGTTTTTTTCCCAAACATTATGTTTATTATAATTTGTATTATTTGGGTTGTGATTTATAAAATTAGTATATAATTTGAGTTTTTTTTATCTAATTTATAGAAGTTTGGGTTTTTTTTATTTATAAAACTAGTATATAATTTTTATCTTTATTATATAAATTATCTTTTAATGTATATTCTTGTTTTAAATTAAAAAAAAAAATCAGAAAATTCGCTGAAGCCACCATTCGCTTGAATCACAACAGGCTCAGGCGGCTTCAGTAGCGGCTTCGGCGAGTGCCCAGCCATCATCCAGTCAGCACTGTATGACACAAATTTTTGGATGAATTCAAAGCCCGGCTTCAACAACACATAGCCTAAAATAGGAGTAAACTGGCAAATTTGAATTGGGAGTTATGCTGCAATTTTACTTTTGTGAACTTCTTGTTAATCTTAAAGTCTCTTTTTATTATGGTATATTTTGGGGTCTCTTGTAATTCGTCGATGCTCGTCTATTTTTTTTTCCTTAATCAAAGTTGGCCTTATAAAAAAAACTTTGTTTAAAGACTTTAAGATGCTAAACCTAAACTCATGGTCAAGATCTAAACACAAGATCCACACATTCTTTGAAACAAGCCCACCAATTAAAACTATGCTAACAATCTCATATATTTTCCAAATATTATTTTATTAAAACATGTTGCAGACGCAGGGTGCTTCATTGCCACATGCATTATTATGCAGTTAAGAATTAATAATTAATTAATTTCTTAGTTAATTACTTAATTAAGCTTTCTATGTATTAGTAATTTTTTGAACTAGTTTTGATCAAATTTAAGTCAACGTTTAACCATTCAAACATTGGGTTCTACGCTTACCCCCCGAAATGTTGGCAAGAAACTAAGGTTAATTTATTTATTTTTATTTTTTAATATTATATTAACAAGTGTTCTTTCTTTTCAACTACGAGAAGTGAGAACCATAAAATACTCGCGTACTCTATTAAACAATAAGACCAGGTAAATACGTCAACTTACTATTTTCGTATTATTATATATTAAGGTAAAGCTTTCTTAAAACAACATATGTTTGTAAATTAATTTTACGATTTAAACCATGTAAATACATATTGAAGTAATATTTTATTTTATTATACTATTCAAATAATAAAAATTAAAATTAGATTTTTAATCTTTATATATGTTTTAACATCTATATATATTTTTCAGAAACGAGTTAAAAGTATAATAAAATACTATGATAGAAGGGAATATATTTTGAGTTAAATACTATGATAAAAGAATTAAAATAATAAAATAATATAAAACTGTAACCAGTGGCGGATCCATAAATTTTTTTTAGATGGTGCACTACTTTTATATGATTCAATTTCATAGAATCAGGTATAAAAAATTCCGGGTCGGTTCGAGGTTCAGGTCGGTTCGATGCTTCAGGCAAAGTTAATTACAAACTAACAAATTAAACTAACAAAAACTAACAAACTAAATTAAAACTAAAATTTAACAAATAACTTAACAATTAACAACATCAAAAACAACTAAATATTTAACAAATGAATCTAAACTTACCTTTATAGTAAGACGATTCTATGAAGAGTAGCAAGGTTGAGTATGAGGAAGGGAGAGATATAACCACTGTGTAGGTGTGTGCATTATAAAACCCTAAATTGATATAAGGCTTACTTAAAAGAATTTAAAAATTCACTTGCTGCATGGATTCGAACCCGAGACCTTCCATCAAAACAAGCAACTTACCAGCTAGTCCAGCGCTTGTATTACAAATAGAGTGGTTCCTTTATAACTTATAAGATGGTTCATCTAATAAATTCTATATATCGATACACTATTATTACGAAACTCGGGTGGTTCCCGAGAACCACCCCTTTGCACTCTAAATCCGCCCATGACTGCAACATGATAAATATGATTGGATAAAAAAAAACCCACGTACTCCACTAACCAATAAAACCAAGTAAATACGTCAATTTACTATTTTCGTTTTATATATTAAAATAAAACTTGCTTAAAACAAAATATGTTTGTTAATTAACTTGTTACGATTTAGACCGGTGTAAATGTATCTTAAAGTAATATTTTGTTTTATTATTCTATTCAAATAATAAAAAGTTAAATTATATTTTTAATCATTTATACATGTTACTTTTAAGTATATATATTTTGCAGAAAAAACGAGTTACAAGTATACTAAAATACCATGACAAAAGAATTAGAATTAAAATTAAAATTAAAATAATATAAAACTGCAACATGATAAATATGATTGGATACACTTTAACTCGGGTTGCGTGGAACTGGACTACTGGAGTGGATGGGACTTTCTTAAAGGAAAGTTCAGCACTCACACCCTTAAAACTTTAGACAAAAGTACACCAACATCCCTTTAGTTTAGATTCTATGTATTTTGAACTAGTGGCCACCACAACTCCAGAAGTTATGCCCCGGCACATACAATAAGTCCAACCTTTACATGTTTCGATACGTTATATGTTTCATACCAACATAAAGAACTTGAATCTTGATGAGTGTAAATGGTGCTTAGTGTTGCGTTTTAATGATAGTTACATAATTTAAGCAGATTGTCGGAGTTGATTTAGAAAAGGGCCGTTTGACATCTTTGAGAACCCGAGGACCAATAATAACATCCCACGTGTGATCATGATTCATGAGTACTGGTTCAGGCATATCATGAATTCACTAGGGGAGAGCCAACTCCGACCAATGGACTTTGGAAGTGCATATGCTTATAAGATATGCCCTTAACTAATTGTGGTGTTGCTCTATATAGTTAAACATGAGCACTCATGAACTCACAATTAAACACAATATGTAGTATTAGTAACTACAATGTAATTTGCTTTCATGTTTAGCAAATTCAAATTATTTAAAAATTTATATATCGAATAAATTAGAGAGAAAATTAAGTTTAGCCTTGTTGTAGCTATTTTAAACTGATTATTTAAAACAAACTATTGAATACATACAGAATTAAATTCAATATTTCTTACAGGTACGGAAATTATGTTATGTTTCTTTTTTTCTCTAATATATTTTATGGTCAAAACTCATTATATGTGTATCATCCTTTCATAGGACACAAAATATTACTTCTATAAGTTAAAAGGGACCGGAGGGAAGAGGGGGGGTTGTTAATTTTGTTGAACAACAGTTATTAGAATTAATATAAGGCCGTGTAAAATGGTTTAAAAGGTGTGAACAGTAAAAATATAAGATAGACTTGGCCACATCAGAACCACATCCATAAAACACTATTTTGCGGTTCCATAAGCGGGGGGCATGGAGGAGTATATGGTGAGCAAGCCCACATGAGTTGGCAAATTTGGGAGTATTTAAGACTTAATTGTGAGCCAACCATAACTTTTTATAATTCTTTTACTATAATATTTAATTTGGTTTTCCTAAATAACTTGTGTTTGGTACCTTTTTTGATAAAAAAAAAAATTATGACATCTTGTCAAGCAGGGTTATTTTCCATATGAAATTAAATAATAATATTAAACTTCAAACATTCATAATAGGCTAACTTATAAATGATTAGGTTATCATGAACAAAAAAAAAAAAAAAAATCCACATCATCATGTCTTGTATTGGTAACCGTTGGAGGATGACTGGGTCGCAGATCTGTTAGTTTGTCTGAAACATACGAACGTTGATGGTAAATATAATATTTCACTCGACAATAATGCAAAATTTTTAACTATGTATTCGTTTATGAGAATAAAAAAAACTAATAATACGTTCGAATACATATATTTTGTCCATACTTAGTGATTTGGGATTAACATTTAGGGGTGCGTTCGTTTCACGGACTTTTTTTAAAGGATTTGGAATTGGAATTGGAATTGGAATGGAATGTTTGAGAATCCCAATCATGTGTTTGGTTGGTTAATATGTATTGGAATTGGAATCTTCTTCATTCTATTCATTTCCCTTCAAACTACTAACATATAAATAATAAAATAACAAAAAGAAAGTAATAATTTAAAAAAATCTAAAAAAATAAATATAAAAATTTTGATTAAAAAATCAAAAATTTATTTAAAAAAAAAAGAATATTTAAAAATCAAAAAGATAATAATAATAAACATAAAAATATATATAAAAAATAAAAAATATATAAAAAATCCAAAAATAATTTTAAAAAAAATTAAAACTAATATAAAAATATAGAACTATTAAAAGAATTTAACAAAATAATAAAATATATATATATATATATACATATATATATATATGTTTTTATGCTTATCATACAATAAAACATCATAACAACACCATAAATAAACATTTGATTCGGTTAAGTCCAAAAACCCTTATCACCCATCTTCAATCATACATGTCTAGACCAATAATAATTTTGCATATTGTTGCATCTACTAATTAAAACATATCATACTAAAACCAATATTCAAACATACGATTAGAAAGTTTTTAAAATGCGAATAAAAGTCGTTCTAACATATGACGACAAGTTGTAAACGCCACTACTAAAAGTACCAAAATACGAACATATGACATCACCAAACTTTCACTTAGACAACAAAAACCTTACCCAATCCTCTCTTTCTTCTTCACCCAAATCCCAAAAGGTCGACACCCTATTATAGTCACTTTTGATTTCTTCAATAGCTTTAAACTTTTCCAATTGAGACAAAGATGTCATTTTTTTAATCTCGGAAGTGATCATTGTTGTTTTCTTTTCTTTCTCAAGTTCATACTTTATCCCTTCACTCAATTCGGTCGACGTTTCCTTAAGACGATCACCAAATAAAACAACCGCATCATTGAAATTTTGAAACAAAGAATTAGCTTGGTCTGCACGTTTCCTCTTCTTACCTCGACCACTTGAAATTTCTTCAACTTGAACACTTGCATTAGTGCCTTCATTATGACTAAACTCATCAAATTCATCATCCCTTTGGTCCTCTAGTTCTTCCCTATTCGCCCCTTCTTCCATCTCGGCCACACTTTTGGCTCTATTACCTTGAGCTCGATCATTTCCAAAAATAACACACATTTCTTCATAATGAGGAAGAATTTTACGTTTCCATTTATCTGCCGTTGGATGTTTCTATTGACAAGATAATATTATAATAACAAAACATCAATACATTTTATGATTAACCAAATAAAAAATGTTAATAACATAAAAATGTAACATATACCTCAACATAAGCTTCCCACACGGGAGCTTCAGCGGTTACACAATTATGTTCTTTATCATAACCAAATCCACTAGTGTTTAGCATCTCATGAACGACTGCCCAATCTCTTTTCATTGTTTTGACTCTTGATTCGATGTGCGGTCTAGCCAAAAGGTCCGTTCCGGGAAGCGATTCTTTCAATGATGATTCAAGATGTTGCAAGTACCCGGTTCTAAAGCCATTGTCGGATTTAAATCCCTTCGTGTTAATCATGTCTACAAAGGCCTCAATAAGTTTTGCATCTTATTCAACACTCCACCCTCGATATTTTCGACCACTGCTCTTCATTTCTATAGAAAAACATTAACTAAAACATATATATATATATATATATATAGTGTTTAAAATTAGCACAAACAATACAATAACACAATAATATAAGCATCACATAAATATCATAAAAAGCTAAACAAAAAAAAAAACATTACAAAAAAGTATTTAATCATTCAATACCACCAAAATAGCATAATAAACACAAAATATCATAAGCAAGTGTTTAATAATTCAACATCACCGAATAACATAATCAACACAAAAATAGCATAAGCAATTAGTTTCTAAGACATTCTTAATCAATTGGCAGCACTCCAAGAGTCAAACATGCTTTGGGCAAGATTGTTTCTAAATGTTGTCCACTCATTTGAAGTTCTAATATAAGTTATATTATCTTCGTCTTCCCCACCATCTTCATCCGCAATTACGTCCTCGACCTCGGTCTCTTCCTCGCCCTCGGCCTCATCCTCGTCCTCTTCATCGTCCTCATTAACAAATGGATCTATTGGCATTTCTCTCCTTATAAAGTTATGAAGCAAACAACATGCCATTATGATCCTATTTTTTTGGGTAATGGGATAGTACGAGTGATCTCTCAAAATTGCCCACCTTGCCTTTAAAATACCAAAACATCTTTCTATAACATTTATTGCTGACGAATGTTTCATGTTAAACAATTCTTTTGGATTAGTGGGTTGGTGTCCATCACGCCAATCATTTAAATGATATATTTGGCCTCTATAAGGGGCAAGGAAACCTTCTCCATTTGTGTATCCCGCATCCACCAAATAATAACCTAAAATACATTATAGTTCGTAAACACCAAAGCTACCTCAATTTACTATATTTATTCTATACAACTAAATAATATCTATATTGTTACATACCCGGCCTTGAAACTTTCAATCCATGTGGCCTGTTAAGAGCATCTCGAAGAACTCTACCATCAGCCGCCGACCCTTCCCAGCCGGGTAACACAAATATAAATTGCATATCTTGTGAACACACGCCTAACACATTCATAGCAATCTCTACTTTTCTTGTTCTATATTTAGGTTTTTCTTCACTGGGCACTAAACATTTTATGTATGTTCCATCCAAAGCCCCTAAACAATTCTAAAATCAAAACGTACAAAAAAGGTGTTACTATACATATCTAATCCCTAATGCAAGTTATCAAAAAAAAAAGTATAATGATTGCATAATACCTTGAACCATTTCCACTTATGATCAGTAGAATTCTCAGGAACAGGTTCAGGCTTCTTCAGCAAACGTGAATGCAATCTAATCATTGCATTACAAACTCGAGAAACACATCTACTAATTGTGTCTCCCGACCGATGAAAACGACATATCATGACCCGATTCTTAACATTATAAGCTATGGTGTGAAGAAAGATGGCTACTTGTTCATCAATGTCCATATTCCTATTTGCTTTTAATCCTCCAAATGTTTTAAGCATGTCGCACAATTTACTAAAACAAGCTCGATTCATCCTAATTTGAGATATAGACATAATGTCACTCTCATAAACATACCTATACAATATGGAATATCGATCTGTTTTTGTTGAAAAGTGTCGAATGCGTGGTTTATCCATTTTGTATTTGACTATCAACATGTAAAGTGAAAGTACAAGCAAAGAAACTGTTGTAATAAGTTGGTTCCACCATGCCATGATCAGGGTCCTATTCCTTTGGATACGTTTGCGAGTTTGTAAACTAAGTCGAGCCATTTCCTATTTACACATTACAAACAAAAATGTAGTGTAAATAGAAATACAAATTGAAGTGCATTTCAAACCTTTTTAAGCTATTCATTAAACCGTGAAACCGAACCGGACCAAACCGTTAGTAACGGTTCGGTTGGGTTCGGTTTTGATTGTTATGGTTCGGTTTCGATTTTCAATTACCAAAAACCGGTACTAACAGTTTGGTCACGGTTTAACCCAAAAACCGTTCAAACCGGACCGTGAACACCCTTACAAAATACTATTTTCTGCCAAAGGTTAATCAAAGCATTATAACAAACAGTGTATCTA
The DNA here is from genome assembly GCF_021521415.1 of Bidens hawaiensis. Lineage (NCBI taxonomy): Eukaryota > Viridiplantae > Streptophyta > Magnoliopsida > Asterales > Asteraceae > Bidens > Bidens hawaiensis. The sequence goes on along the minus strand of NW_027491292.1, from coordinate 294,574 downwards.
TCAAATTTTTTTACATCAAACCACAAGATACTACAAAAATCAATGAATCAGAAACTATACTGTAGCTCATCACCTCTTCACATAAAATCCATATAATTTTAGTGACATGAATGCACTGATTAATAAAAGAAATTAAAAAAATAAATAGATAATAATAATAATTACCAGAATCAAAGAATCAAAGAACCCATATCAGATTTGGTATTTTAGAAATAAAAGAAAGGAAAAACCTGTGGAAGAAGTTGATTGTGGATGAGAACGGCGGCGGTGCATCACGGAGGCGGAGCACGGTGGTGGAGAACGGCGCGGAGCACCGCACGACGGCGGAGCACGGCGGCCGGGAGTAGACGGTGGTGGAGGCTGAGATGTGAAGAGGATAGTGTGAAGAGAAAGAGAGGCGTCTGATGCTTTAGGTTTTAAAATCCCATGAATACTTATCACAATCCTTTCAAAAGGTGTGGGATTTTAGAATCCTATGAAAATAGGATTTCGTGGGATTCTCTTTCCATTCCAACTCTAGTCAATAGTGAAACGAACACAGGAATCCGTGGGATTTAAAATCCCATTCCATCCAATTCCATTCAAATCCGTGAAATGAACAGGCCCTAGGTACCTAATAATTTGCTAGAAATTAACATTTAATATCATTAATTAACAACTTAAATTACCACCCACCTACTCCCCCAAAGCTACGGCCAAATAAAACCCACCTTCAAATATCAATTAGTTTGTTTGATTTGGATGTAATAATTTCATAAATCATCATACTTAGATTTCACCACTCATCCTTACACCATATACTCAATCAAACCACCCCTACCCCATGAATCCCGGCCGAAATGACCATCCCCATCCCTTTTGATTTTGTACAACTCTTCACTCCATATTTATTATAACACCTTGAATAAAATAAGAAGAAAGTCATTCTATGTTTCATTATATAAACAACTACTAGAGACAAGAACAAATACACATCAAACAACCTACTGCTCTTTCTATGTGACCCACAAACCATCATGCAAGAAAATATCTTTCTATACATAACATGTAGTTTTCTAAACAAAACACACGCACACTCTAAACCTCATCTCCTCGCTCTCTCCGGTTGCAACTTCAAGATCTGACCCGCGGCATTTTGTTTCCCCTTAAACCGAACATGCATCCCGTTCCGAGCAGCGAGGTCCAAGCACGCATTGGAAGCTAAAAGGTGGTGGAAAGATCTTGCACAAGTTTCTTGACTGTTCAGTCTTAAACCGACCCTAATCACTAAGTAAGCACATAAAACATCCTTAAACCCATTCTTTATACATGCTATAAGGTTGTTATGCTTAAACACACTCACCCAAATAGTATGATTCGGTACTGACACGTTAGATGAAAATTATATTTTTCCTAACAAACCTATCATTAATGAAAGACATAGTATGAGAGTAATATTTGGCAAATTTACCAAGTATGGGTGAATACAAAATATACTTTTTGTTAGTAGTAACATGTGTGCAAACAAAAGACTAGATTTTTGAAAAAGACGGACAAACAAAAGTACTTATATATATATATATATATATTCAAGAATGGTTTTATATTTAAGTATGAAGTTATGTGTGAGAAATAATTCGTGTTTCGCAAACCATACTTGAAAGTGCATAAATGCGTATAATTTAATATGTCGTGTGGAGTTTAGAATGCATAAAGGTGTTTATAAAAACGCAGTCAACGAAAACACGAACGGAATAAATATTTTATACGTACTCTGACATGAAATATGATTCTAGAAATTATGTATAATAAATAATGGATAACAAAAGATGAAAGAAAATAGTTTATTTTTATATATATTTACAAGATGAGTTAGAGTGCTTAATATGTTTACATAGCTATGAATATTAAGTTAAAACCAAATGAGCATATCACCAGCGTGTCGTAAATTACCTTTTTAGCATAACACGTGCCAAATGCCAATCTAACTTTAGTTGGGTGAAACGCGGTTATGCATGAAACACTTCAGTATCGGAAATGAAACGTTAGATCTAAATTGTCGTTGCACATTATAGGACATTTGTAGGGCGAGACTTGGACTTTTGTATCATCTAGCGCATGTTTGAGAATCAGGTGAGTTTCACGGCCCCCTTTTAATATAACTGTTTTGAAACTCTTGAGGGGAATGCATGGAGAAACATATGTTCGGAAACGAGTAGAAACGCGGTCTCATTTTGTTACATGGGTTGGAAACAATAATGCACCAAAGTCCCCTAAAATCTATGATCATTAACTATTGTAGACGTGACCAATATGGATAGTACTATTCGGGATTAACACACCCCACCCGTGGTTTGTCGCACCAACTTAGATTGGAGGTCTAGCGGGTGATATTTGTCCAACAGATGACTTCGATGTTTTCGCATTAGAACATCAAGAGGGGCGATCATAGAAACGCTGTTAGGTCTTGATCATAGAGCTCATGGTAACTGTCTGAGAAATTGGTTGACTCGTTGTCCAAGAAACACATATTTTTATAAACCTGTGAAACTCACCAACAATTTTTGTTGACGTTTTTATATATGCATTCTCAGGTAATTGAAGCATTGGAAATATATATGGAGTCACATGCATGTAGAGGCATTCTGATGAAGTATCTATCGTAAAGACTATAAATAGTGACTATGATCCATGACGTCATCACGCCCTTGCGTTTCCGCCGTTGGCGGGGGTGTGACAAAACTAAATACGTAGTTTTGTTTATTATTTATTTCCTGGCATTTCGATATTACTTTTATCGAAAGCATAGCTATTTTTGAGAAAAAAAGGTTGGTCTCATAAGCGGTTTTTATACGTATTTGGATTGAAATTTCGTATGATAATTAAGTATTTAATAATATTTAATATTAAATGGTTAAAAATACTTTCTTTTATAATAACTAATGATGCGGGTTAAACATTAATTAGAAACCCGACTCAAATTCACATGACTATTACCATTAAACATCTTTAGTTAGAGCATGTTTGGGATTTAGTTTGAAAAATGCTTATTGGCTTTTTCAAAAAGCCAAGCTTTGAGACTTTTGGAGAACTGCTTTTTAACCTTTTCAAAAAGCTAAAATAAGAAAGGTTTTTGTGATTGCCAAACATATTTTATTTTATTGACTTTTTGAAAACACAAATAAACCAATAAACATTTTTCAAACTCAATCCCAAACATTCTTTAGTGTGAGGGGAAAACCATTTGTGTCTGCATGGCTCCATTTTACTTTTTTTTTTCACATTCAAACGTCTATTATGGATTGCCTAACATAAACCAATTGTTGAGATGGTTTTTATGAGCTTCTCTTTAAAAAAAAAGAACTTACACTAAAATTAACGTAAATAATTAAACGTAGGAATTATGTTCATTCTTGATTAAAATAATACAGTAATAAAATGAAATAATTATTGGAAATGAATAGTACTATATATTGTATACATAAAACGAGTAAATATAGATAAACAGAACTTACTTGGATGTGCAGTAATCCGATCAGTTATCTTCAACAACAAATGTCGTTATCGTTGATTGAGGATTCGTGTTCAACATGAATATTGGGTCTAAGAGTTGAGAACGTTATTATCAATTATACGATCCAATCGTTTTTATGTTGTTAGAGACATTAACCGCGTCGCCACTAGTAATGTCGATGTACTAATATGCGACATTACCTGGTGTTGCTCAAGCTTATGAAGACAATTCTCTAATATGCGACACCGCATTGTCACTTTAACAATATGAAGTTTCCTCGAGCTGCAATTCATGATTCAGTCTTATTAAAAGTTGAGAATTTAAAGTTGATGGACACCAACATGAAATCTGACAGAATAAAACACACATGTTTTTTTTGAAAATAAAAACTGTCTGCAGTCTGATTTCATCTGATTGCATGTCTACAACTGAAGATGTGGTCTGAAGGTCTGTAATCTGAAAATATAATACTGTTTGTTTTGTAAACTAAGTATCGTCTGCGTAAGCTGAAAATTAGTTACCTATCATACATATCACAGTAGATAGAAGTCATTTAACTTCTGTAGACTAGTAAAATAGTTGGTGGTGGGCGGTGGACGGTAGTGGTGGCGGACGGTGGGTGGTGGTGGTGATGGACGGTGATGGTGGTGGGTGGTGGACGGTGTTGGTGGCGGATGGTAGGTGGTCGTGGCGGACGGTGGGTGGTGGTAGTGGATGATGGTTGTGGCCGACGGGTGGGTGGTGGTGGTGATGGATGGTGTGGTGGTGGGTGGTGGTGATGGTGATGGATGGTGGTGGTGGGTGGTGGACGGTGTTGGCAGCGGATGGTAGGTGGCGGTGGTGGGTGGTGGTGGCGGCCGATGGTTGTGGCCGACGGGTGGGTGGTGGTGGTGGATGGTGGTGGTAGTGGTGGGTGGTTGTGGCGGACGGTGGGTGGTGGTGGTGTTGGACATTCAATGCGGAACCATAAATAAACTTTGAGCTGCAGATAAAAAAATCAAGCAAATTGATTTGAGTTCAAAAGGTAGATTTTTGCAATAAACTTTTGGATCATAATGTGCTCAAGAAACAACAACCAATATATCTCTGCAGAGAATTTGCATGCATCATCAATCTTAGTAATGAGGCAGCAGCAAGATTAAGAAGAAAAATTTAAATGCAATATATATTAGAATATTAAACATGGTTATTGTTATTATTTTTATTTGTAACTTATATTATTAAACATTTGGATATAATAATAAGGCTGGGATTATTGCTGTGACATAATAATGGCTGCTGCACAGAATACCATTTAGGGCTGTAAACGAACCGATGAACACGAACAAGGGTAAGTTCGGGTTCGTTTATTTAACTTTAAACGAACACGAACACTTAATTGAACAAATATTTGTGTTCATGTTCGTTTGATTAAAAAACGAACATGTTCGTGTTCGTTTTTTTTAAAATCCAGACGAACAGTTCATGAACACAAATTGTCACACCCGGCCCTGAGCGGCGGAAACAGCCGGGCGCGCGCGAGTGGGGATTGATAATTAAGCACGGGCCATTGCAAACATTCAAAGTAAGATTTTCATTGCGCATGAAATGTTTAATACAAATACATTACATTGTTTAAAAATTACATAAAAACATCCAAGTATAAAAACTGTTGAAGATTTCAACGCCATATCCCCTTGCGCGGCGAGAACAACCACGCGCATCGAAGGGATAGAACTAAAATCTTCCAAAAAGCTAGTTTTAGATGTTCAGCGTGAGGTGCTCTAAGTGTGACTCCATGCGCTACTTAGTTATCTCCTGAAAGACACGTAAAACATTTGAATCAGTATAAACTGAGTGAGTTCACAAGTTTTAGTAACTTGATAAATCGTATTGCATCATAATCTTGATAAAAATCATTCTGAAACATAATTCTGATAGCATCATTAAAACACATGCTCGGTAAAACATAGTTCTATCAACATATTCTGATAAAATCGTTCCGCGGGTTACGCGCGAACATTTCTGGGAACTGTGCTCGTCTGTGTAAGTGATGCTGCCACTACGAGCGAAACAAGTAATACTGTCCCGCGGGTTACGCGCGGACACTTCTGAAAAATCGTGCCCGTCTGTGTAAGTGGCGCTGCCACTACGAGCGAATAATACCGTCCCGCGGGTTACGCGCAGACGTTGTGCCGGAAAACAAGGCGCTCGTCTGCGTAAGAGGAGCGACCTCTACGAGCGGGCTCAAACCCATAGTACTGCCCCATGACCATACTAGGCACTCGTCTGTGTAAGAGGTGCGACCCCTACGAGTGGGCGGATCAAACCAGCAGTCCCTACCCTTAGAGTTCCAATGGTAAAGTGATCACTTACTCGAATTCTGGCGCACATACATCGTAAACCATAGATAACCGTTTGCATTGCTCATCATGAAACATAATTTAAACACAATCGTTTGCATAACTTGTAAGTATAACATGATAAATCGTGATTTAAGTACGTGTCCCTCGCCCCGAAAACAGTTTAAAAACAGTGAAAATAGTGAAAAATAGGGGCTGTGAGACTCACATGTGGTTCTTGTTAAGGGATTAATTGATATTCGGGTTTTCTTGGTGTTGGCCTTTGAATTGAAGGTCTGGTAACTGGAACGGAATTGAAAATAACGGATGCTTGGGAGATGTTTTAGTGCAAGTTTGCAGTTCTTAAGAGAGAAGTTTGAAGTGTGTTTTGGGTGATAATTTAGGTTACATATTTATAGGCAAACTCAAGGGAACACAATCCCTTGCTTTAGGGGATTGTAATCTTTTCATATCTAGGTGTAATGATGATAAAGTATGGAAATTATTATTATTTATTTAAAAGTGGAGTAGTGGATAAAAGATTTTGATTTGATTTGGTCAGGACATGCAGGTCTGGGGTTGGTGAGAATAGGGTGGCTGACAGTTGACTTTTCATGTTACAGTGTGCTTTTTCAGGTACTTTTGTCAGTGTACAGTAAAAAGTGGAAAATCTCTGAAACACGCTATTGTTTTCTTTTGGGTGGGAGTAATCTCCTTACATCTGGAGAATAGACAACGTGTTCTGCGCGTATCACTTGGTGCGCATAGCTTTCTGCGTGAAGGACATTTCTTTGCTGCGGGTAGGTGCGTAACCTTCTCGCAGTCAGGGACATTGAGTTTCATTTGTAGATTCTCCAGGTGGTCTTGGTATTTCAACATAGTGATCAGTTATGTTGAAGTCAATTCCATCTTGGAGCTTCAGACAAACTAGCTCTCAATGTTCCCGCCATGCGGGGAGGTTAGTTCCCTTCCGCACGCGCATAAACGATTTAGGATGCACCCGCCTTAGCATCATGCGGGATGGTCAACCCATTAGACAACATAACGTTAAGGTACATGAAAACATAAAGCCAAAACATTCGCGCATGGCGCATATAACATATGCCCACGCTGGTTCTTAACATGGTGCGCTCGCGCAGGGCGCACATAACAAATGCACGCGCTGATTAACATGGCGCGCTCGCGCAAGGCGCATATAACAAATGCACGCGCTGATTCTAACATGGCGCGCTCGCGCAGGGCGCACATAACAAATGCACGCGCTGTTTCTAATATGGCGCGCTCGCGCAGGGCGCACATAACAAATGCACGCGCTGTTTCTAATATGGCGCGCTCGCGCAGGGCGCACATAACAAATGCACGCGCTGATTCTAATATGGCGCGCTCGCGCAAGGCGCATATAACATAATTACCTAATATTTAGGTTGATTACTTGGTTTAAGGGATTGGGAATTTACCGGGTGTCACATTCTCCCCCTGTTAAGAGAATTTCGTCCCGAAATTTAGGAGACGTCGCTGGCAGAAGCCATGTTCTGAAAGAGGTGTGGGTATTTCTTGCGCATCTGGTCTTCTCTTTCCCAAGTGAATTCAGGCCCACGCCTCGAGTTCCATTGAACCTTTACTAACTTGATTCTGCTTCTGCGTAACTTTTGTTCTTTCCAATCGGTTACTGCTATAGGTTCTTCTACGAAGTGCAGCTGTTTGTCGATGTGAATCTCTTCCAACGGCAAAATCAACGTTTCGTCAGATAAACACTTTTTGAGGTTGGACACATGAAACGTATCATGAACTCCACTGAGTTCGGCGGGTAAACGGAGTTTATAAGCAACCGGACCGATCCTTTCCAGGATCTCAAATGGTCCAATATAGCGCGGATTCAACTTTCCTTGCTTGCCGAAACGGGGGACTCCTTTCCATGGAGAGACTTTCAAAAGTACTCTATCCCCTACCTGAAACTCCAATGGTTTCCTTCGCACATCTGCGTAGCTCTTCTGTCTGTCGCGTGCTGTCTTAAGGCGATCCCGTATCTGAAAAATCTTGTCTAATGTTTCTTGGATCAATTCTGGACCAGTCATTTGCTTGTCACCCACTTCAGCCCAGCACAGTGGGGATCTACACTTGCGCCCATACAAAGCTTCAAACGGCGCAGCCTTGAGGCTTGTGTGATAACTGTTGTTGTAAGAAAATTCAACCAATGGGAGATGAGTATCCCAGCTACCTCCGAAATCGATCGCGCACGTGCGCAGCATATCTTCCAATGTCTGGATTGTTCGCTCGCTTTGCCCATCCGTTTGAGGATGATAAGCTGTACTCATATCAAGGCGAGTACCTAGATCTCCTTGTAACGATCTCCAAAACCTTGATGTGAACCGACTATCTCTATCAGAAATGATGGACACTGGGATTCCATGTTTTGAAACTACTTCTCGAATATACAATCGGGCTAACTTTTCCATCTTATCGGTTTCCTTGATCGGCAGGAAGTGTGCTGATTTAGTTAGCCGATCTACGATAACCCAGATTGTGTCATAACCCCCAGGTGTCCTTGGCAGTTTGGTGATGAAGTCCATAGAGATTTGTTCCCACTTCCACATGGGAATTTCTGGCTGCTGAAGTAACCCCGACGGCTTCTGGTATTCAGCCTTTACCTTCGAACACGTCAGGCACTTACTGACATACGTCGCGATGGCGCCTTTAAGATTGGGCCACCAATACAGCGCTTTAACATCATGGTACATCTTGTCTGCGCCAGGATGTACGGAATACCGCGTCTTGTGAGCTTCGTTTAATACTTGCTCGCGCAATCCTCCCTTGAGAGGGACCCATATGCGGTTAGCGAAATATAAATTGCCGTTCTCTTTAAGTTCCAAACTCTTAATCATACCCCCAAGGGATTCGTTTTTAGCAAACTCTGGTTTCAAGGCTTCTTGCTGAGCGTCTCGGATGCGGGTAGAGAGATCTGCGCGAAAGGTCAACCTTAGAGCCTTGACTCGTAGCGTTTTTATTCGCTCCTTCCTACTTAGCGCGTCTGCTACCACGTTCGCCTTTCCAGGGTGGTACTTTATTTCACAATCATAATCATTCAACAATTCAACCCATCTTCGTTGCCTCATGTTTAAATCCTTTTGATCAAATATATGTTGAAGGCTCTTGTGATCCGTAAAGATTATACACTTTGTACCATAGAGGTAATGGCGCCAAATCTTTAGCGCGAAGACAACCGCTCCAAGTTCCAGATCATGCGTTGTGTAGTTCTTTTCATTGGTCTTGAGTTGGCGCGAGGCATACGCTATGACTTTGTCTCGCTGCATAAGGACACATCCAAGTCCCTGGTGTGAAGCGTCGCAGTAAACGACGATGTCATCCGTCCCCTCGGGCAGAGACAAAATTGGCGCACTACATAACTTCTGTTTCAACATTTGAAATGCTGTTTCCTGATTTTCGCCCCAAACAAACTTCTTGTCTTTCTGAGTTAGCGCGGTCAGTGGTAGAGCTATCTTGGAGAAGTTCTCAATGAAGCGTCGATAGTAGCCAGCTAGTCCTAGGAATTGCCTCACCTCAGTTGGGGTTTTTGGCGCTTCCCAGTTTTCGATGGCCTTGACTTTGGAAGGATCAACGTGTATTCCTTTCTCGTTTACAACGTGACCGAGAAAGTGAACTTCTCTAAGCCAAAACTCACATTTGGAAAACTTCGCATACAACTTTTCTTTCCTCAACAATTCCAAAATCAATCTCAGGTGTTGCTCATGCTCGGCCTTGGTCCGAGAGTAAATCAGAATATCATCTATAAACACAATCACAAACTTGTCCAAGTATGGTTTGCACACGCGGTTCATCAGATCCATGAATACAGCCGGCGCATTAGTTAGCCCGAAAGGCATCACTAAGAACTCATAATGGCCGAATCTAGTTCGGAAGGCTGTTTTCGGCACATCTTCCTCATGGACCCTAAGTTGGTGGTATCCTGACCGTAGATCTATCTTCGAATAATAACTGGATCCCTGCAACTGGTCAAATAAGTCGTCAATCCTTGGTAAAGGGTACCGATTCTTGACTGTCAGCTTGTTCAGCTCCCTGTAGTCAATACACATCCGGAAGGAACCATCCTTCTTCTTAACAAACAGTACCGGAGCTCCCCAAGGTGAAAAGCTTGGGCGTATGAAACCCTTATCCAATAGTTCCTGTAACTGATCGGATAGCTCTTGCATCTCAGATGGAGCTAATCGATAAGGCGCTCGAGCTACTGGCGCAGCTCCTGGGACTAAATCAATACGAAATTCGACTTGTCGCGACGGCGGTAATCCGGGCAAATCTTCAGGAAAAACTTCTGGAAATTCGCGCACCACTGGTAAGTCTTCAATTCTTCGCTCATCTCCTTTCTTCTCTACTACATGCGCCAGGAAGGCGTAGCACCCTTTCCTTAGGCACTTGCGCGCCTTTAGGCACGAAATCAGTTTCGTCGCAACTCCCCTTCTTTCCCCTTGAATTACCAAGGTTTCCTCGTTCAACAGTGGGATCCGAACCTGCTTCTCATGGCAAATAACTTCCGCGCGGTTCTCGACTAACCAATCCATACCTACCACAATGTCAAAACTTCCCAAGTCTATTGGTAACAAGTTAATATTGAACCCGTGACCTCCCATGACTATAACACATTGTTCAGTTCTTTCGTTCGCGCATAACTGCCTTCCATTGGCTAGTTCTATAGTATAAGGCGTGTCTAGCCTACTGGTTGCTAAGCCTAGGGAGTTTTTAAACTCAGCAGATATAAAACTTAGGTCAGCGCCAGTATCAAATAAGACAGATGCAAAATGGCCGTTAAGCAAAAACGTACCGGTTACCACATTCGGCTCTTCTTTAGCTTCACCCGCGCCGATCACAAAAGCTCTCCCGCGAGCTTGGTTTCCCCTTTGCGGGCAATCCCGACTGAAATGCCCTGGCTTTCCGCATGCGTAGCAGTTGTCACTGGCTCCAGCTTCTTTAGCACGGCAATTCACCGTCTTGTGTCCTGGCCTGTTACATTTGGCGCACGTGACGCTCGCGCATTCACCCTCGTGGTGAAACTTGCATTTGTTGCACCATGGGTAAGGCCCGCTGTATCCTTTCCTTGATGGCTCCGCGGCTTGGATCGCGTAAACCCTTGCGCTTTCCTGCTTCTTGAACGGTGGCTGCTTGGAGTCGGACCCTCGGTGGAGAGAGTTCCATTTCCTCTTGGAGTCAGAGGTTCGCTGCTCGTTTCCGCGCGTAGTCAACATACCCGCACGGACCGTATCCCTTGTAAGGGTGGTGGCCCGCGCTACCGCCTCATCAAAGGTTGGAGGCGCTGCGGCGTTGAGCGGAACCCTAACAACAGGAGGTAACCCAAAAATATACCTCTCGATCTTCTTTTCCTCCGTGTTTGCCATGTCTGGCACCAACTGGCAAAGCTCGTTGAACCGGTTGTTGTAGGCGTCGATATCCGTTCCTACCATGGTGTGGTTCCAGAATTCCTGCTGCAGACTCTGGATTTCTGCGCGAGAGCAGAACTTTCTCATCATCATTTCCTTCAGTTCCTCCCAGGTCTTGTGAAGAGCAACTTCTCGCCCCAAAGTCTTCACTTGAAGCTTCCACCAAGACGAAGCTGCTTCTTGGAACATGCATGTCGCGTAAAGGACCTTCTGGTTCTCACTACATCTGCTAATGGAGAGAACTGTCTCCATCTTGTCAATCCAGTTGTAGAGCCCAATGGCCCCTTCGGTACCCTTGAATGGCCAAGGCCTACAGGCCATGAATGTCTTATAGGAGCATCCTTTGTCCAAGGCTCCTGAATCGGGTTCTGGGGTCTCGTTCTGATGACCCTGACTTGATTCGGCCTTGCTGGCCTCATGTGTCGCGATCGCCTGCGCGATTATTTCCGCGAGTTCCTCGGGTGTCATGGTGATTCCCTTGGCTCTAGTCGGAGGCATTCTCGCTTTAAAAGAGAACGAAAATATTTTAAACTTAGCGCATTTACTCTGAGCACATAATGTTCTTTATCTTTATTCACTAGACACTGTGTGACCCGTGTTCCTAAGTGTGTGTATAGTTTCTTTTGAAAATATTTTCTTTGAAAAATATTTCATGCGATTCCCCAACGGTTATAGTCTAGGTTAAAACTTCTTTTCCTAGTTCGCTATAACCAGTGCTCTGATACCAATCTGTCACACCCGGCCCTGAGCGGCGGAAACAGCCGGGCGCGCGCGAGTGGGGATTGATAATTAAGCACGGGCCATTGCAAACATTCAAAGTAAGATTTTCATTGCGCATGAAATGTTTAATACAAATACATTACATTGTTTAAAAATTACATAAAAACATCCAAGTATAAAAACTGTTGAAGATTTCCACGCCATATCCCCTTGCGCGGCGAGAACAACCACGCGCATCGAAGGGATAGAACTAAAATCTTCCAAAAAGCTAGTTTTAGATGTTCAGCGTGAGGTGCTCTAAGTGTGACTCCATGCGCTACTTAGTTATCTCCTGAAAGACACGTAAAACATTTGAATCAGTATAAACTGAGTGAGTTCACAAGTTTTAGTAACTTGATAAATCGTATTGCATCATAATCTTGATAAAAATCATTCTGAAACATAATTCTGATAGCATCATTAAAACACATGCTCGGTAAAACATAGTTCTATCAACATATTCTGATAAAATCGTTCCGCGGGTTACGCGCGAACATTTCTGGGAACTGTGCTCGTCTGTGTAAGTGATGCTGCCACTACGAGCGAAACAAGTAATACTGTCCCGCGGGTTACGCGCGGACACTTCTGAAAAATCGTGCCCGTCTGTGTAAGTGGCGCTGCCACTACGAGCGAATAATACCGTCCCGCGGGTTACGCGCAGACGTTGTGCCGGAAAACAAGGCGCTCGTCTGCGTAAGAGGAGCGACCTCTACGAGCGGGCTCAAACCCATAGTACTGCCCCATGACCATACTAGGCACTCGTCTGTGTAAGAGGTGCGACCCCTACGAGTGGGCGGATCAAACCAGCAGTCCCTACCCTTAGAGTTCCAATGGTAAAGTGATCACTTACTCGAATTCTGGCGCACATACATCGTAAACCATAGATAACCGTTTGCATTGCTCATCATGAAACATAATTTAAACACAATCGTTTGCATAACTTGTAAGTATAACATGATAAATCGTGATTTAAGTACGTGTCCCTCGCCCCGAAAACAGTTTAAAAACAGTGAAAATAGTGAAAAATAGGGGCTGTGAGACTCACCTGTGGTTCTTGTTAAGGGATTAATTGATATTCGGGTTTTCTTGGTGTTGGCCTTTGAATTGAAGGTCTGGTAACTGGAACGGAATTGAAAATAACGGATGCTTGGGAGATGTTTTAGTGCAAGTTTGCAGTTCTTAAGAGAGAAGTTTGAAGTGTGTTTTGGGTGATAATTTAGGTTACATATTTATAGGCAAACTCAAGGGAACACAATCCCTTGCTTTAGGGGATTGTAATCTTTTCATATCTAGGTGTAATGATGATAAAGTATGGAAATTATTATTATTTATTTAAAAGTGGAGTAGTGGATAAAAGATTTTGATTTGATTTGGTCAGGACATGCAGGTCTGGGGTTGGTGAGAATAGGGTGGCTGACAGTTGACTTTTCATGTTACAGTGTGCTTTTTCAGGTACTTTTGTCAGTGTACAGTAAAAAGTGGAAAATCTCTGAAACACGCTATTGTTTTCTTTTGGGCGGGAGTAATCTCCTTACATCTGGAGAATAGACAACGTGTTCTGCGCGTATCACTTGGTGCGCATAGCTTTCTGCGTGAAGGACATTTCTTTGCTGCGGGTAGGTGCGTAACCTTCTCGCAGTCAGGGACATTGAGTTTCATTTGTAGATTCTCCAGGTGGTCTTGGTATTTCAACATAGTGATCAGTTATGTTGAAGTCAATTCCATCTTGGAGCTTCAGACAAACTAGCTCTCAATGTTCCCGCCATGCGGGGAGGTTAGTTCCCTTCCGCACGCGCATAAACGATTTAGGATGCACCCGCCTTAGCATCATGCGGGATGGTCAACCCATTAGACAACATAACGTTAAGGTACATGAAAACATAAAGCCAAAACATTCGCGCATGGCGCATATAACATATGCCCACGCTGGTTCTTAACATGGTGCGCTCGCGCAGGGCGCACATAACAAATGCACGCGCTGATTAACATGGCGCGCTCGCGCAAGGCGCATATAACAAATGCACGCGCTGATTCTAACATGGCGCGCTCGCGCAGGGCGCACATAACAAATGCACGCGCTGTTTCTAATATGGCGCGCTCGCGCAGGGCGCACATAACAAATGCACGCGCTGTTTCTAATATGGCGCGCTCGCGCAGGGCGCACATAACAAATGCACGCGCTGATTCTAATATGGCGCGCTCGCGCAAGGCGCATATAACATAATTACCTAATATTTAGGTTGATTACTTGGTTTAAGGGATTGGGAATTTACCGGGTGTCACACAAATGAACATAATTGAACAAAGATAAATGAACACATATACCAAATCTGTTGTTTGTCATAGAAGTAAACTAGCAGTAGATTCACTATCAAAAAAATAATCCTTTACATTACACTATCTATTGTGTTCTTGGCTTAACAATGTAGCCATATATGTTGATATGTAGCGTAAATGTATATTAGCGTATATGTGTTGATAGCGTATATGTATACGCTTGCCTATATTAGCGTATATGTTTGGTAGTTAGTGTATTTGTTTAGTTGCCTATAAATAGTTGATTGTAATCACATTTACAATTCTTTAAATAATCAGTTTAAATAATTCTTTTTGGCTTTATAAATTCAGATTGTCATTCAACTTTCTAGATCTACTCGGGTCATCTCCAACATTATGTTAAGAAAGCTAAAAAGATGTGTCTATTTCCAACAAAACTTATACTTTTAGCCCATGGACTTTCCTATTAACCCCATTACCTTTTCGGGCTCAAACTTCAGTTCAAACTAGCGCTGTTTACAAGCCGAGCCGAACTGAGCGAATGCTTGCTTGTTGCTTGACTCGTTTACAATCGAATCAAACGGCTGAAATTTGAACCGAGCGAAAATCGAAACGAGCCAAACTCGAATCGAGCATTTTTCGATCGAGCATCAAGCGATTTTCGAGCATTAATTATTTCTTTTTTCACTCTAAAAATTTCAATAAAAAACAAGTTTGAAGGCTGTAATTAATATATTTTGTAAACAAATTAGTAGTTTTTAGATAAACGTGTAATATGCTGTAACTTTTTAAGAAAAATAAGCTTGAAGTGAGATATAATAAACTTTTAGCATTCTAAAAAACTTGAATAAAATTAATGAAACTATAAAATTGTCAGAAAGGAAAAATTTTAAAAAGGTTTAAAAAATTGTATATTTATATTTTATGTGTGTTGGTCTATATATTTATATCTGTTCATATATGATAATATATAAAATAAATTAAAATTATTCAGGCCGAACCCAACCCTTGCTCGTTGGTTGGCTCGTTTACAAACCGATCAAAAAGAGCAGCTTATTACAATCGAGCGAAAAAACGAACGAACATCTTCCACACAATTTGTGAGCGAGCGGCGAGCGGTTTGGACAAAACTTATGGATTCAGCCCATGGGCTATCCTATTAAGCCCATTTTCTTTTTGGGCTCAAACCTTCATATTTCATTATTTCTTAAAACAATCCAAAACCCATTTTATGATTTTATCCTCTTTTCATTTCCCATTTGAACGAACACAATAAACTTGCAAATAAATGGCTTCAATTACTTCTTCCATTTCATCTCGTTTCCATGGCGAAAACATATCATCTTCACACTCATCTGTGTTCTCCACGTCAGCACTCATTTTCCCACCTTCAATATCCGGTAATTACACCCAATTTCATATATCTTGCAATTTGTTTATTTGTGTCTAATTAAAAATTAATCATATGTTCATTATGTCCAATTCCATGACAGCTACCAGTACCCGTACCGAAAATACATATACCGAATCTAAGTTTCAGGATCAAATACAAATTATTTTTAACATGAAAACCAATTTGCTGTTATTATTAGGTTTGTTTTATAAGTGTTTGCTATTATTTTTTGTTCGTAATTGCTGATTTCTGATTATGAGACGTTATAAGTATTTGCTGATTTACATTTTGTTGTTAATATTAAGTTTTTCTTATGCTGTTTTAAGTATTTGTTGTTATTATTTTATTGCTAATTTTGATTCTTTTGTCGTTATTATTAGGGTTTTTCTTTGTTATTATTCGACATTGCTTATGTAGATTGGTGTTGTTTCCTATGTTCTCATTTTTGATAGACTGGTATTGTTTCCTACTTTCTCATGTTAAAATCATTTTGTATATGAACCTTCCCCCCGAATCTAAACAATATGAGAATTAGCTGTATCTGTACCGAAAATAGTGATACTGAATCTAAACAAAATTGAGTACCGGATACCGTACCGAAATTATAGTACGGTACCAAAGCATCACTTTGTTTTCTTTTTACCGTATTTTTTTGTTTCATAGTTAATACTTTTGCTTGAATCTATATTTATATTATACGTTAAGATTAGAAAAGTCATTAAAATTATCCCCACATGGTGGCCCAGTGGTAGAAGGCTTGGGTTCTCCAGTAGAGACTCAAGTTCGAATCCCAATTGTGTCACTTTAGGGTGGATATTGGCAATGAAGGATTTGAGCTAGGCCTTATGCAAAGGTTGTCAGTCCGAACCTGAGCCCACCCGGGTTTTCGTCCCACCGTGTGTTACGCCAGAGAGTTCTGCCCTTGTGGTGGCACAACGACTGTCAAGTGGCAGTTGGCGGTATGGTTTCCCGGCGGAACGCCCAAGCCAAACTCTGAAGCCAGCGTGGGCCCGGTTAAGACAGCATAGTCTAGCCAGAGTGCGGTAGCCTAAATACAAGAAAGTCGCCGTTCAAAAAAAAGAAAAGTCATTAAAACATATTAAAATCCTTTAATGAACAAACAAACATTAATGAGCATTAACAGACCTAAACGAACGCATTATGGAACGCTTGTGTTCACTCATTTAGTTAATCGAATGAAGTTCCTTGTTCATTCCTTGTTCATGTGCGTTCATTTATTGAAGGAACGAACATAAACGAGCTTCCGCTTAACATTTTGTCAAGCGTTCGGTTCGTTTACAGCTCTAACTGTATGTATTGGCTCGGTACCTGTATTTGGAAAATAATAATCTCATCCCTATGATTAAGGGTATTTCATATACTTGGTAAATAAATAGTCAAAAAAATTTGATTGCTAATTTGTGAAATATGTGTTTTGATTTATAATTTGCAAATTCAGGTAACAATTTCAATGGTAAAAAACAATTTGTGGTTTTGGCAAAAAGATTATCAGGTTTGGAGGAGGCTATAAGAATAAGAAGGTATGTAAATTAACTTTTCGCATAATGTTAAAACACGATTTCTTGATTAGTAATTTTTTGAACGTATAGGGAACGTGAGCAAAGAACATCGAACCCAGTTAAACGAAGAACACCGTTAAGGCGTTTAAAGGTGTCACCACGACTTCCTGTGCCTGATCACATACCGAGGCCGCCTTATGTTGAAACAAAGTTGTTACCTGAGATTGCAAGTGAGTTTCAAATTCACGATGAAGAAGGTATTGAGCGTATGCGGGCCGCTTGCCAGCTGGCTGCTCGAGTTTTGGAGTATGCGGGAACATTGGTTCGGGTAAGAATGTATAATAAGTTATGTAGGGATGTGGACGGCGGTTTTGGGCTCAAACCGAACCATAAATTGAAAAGTTTGGTTTTTAAGTTTGTGGAAGCCATTCGGCTTTGGTTTGGATTAGTTCCTGGTTTTTTCGGGTTGGGTTTGGTTTCAATTGTTCTGGTTTGGGTAATTGGGTTCGGTTTATGGTTTTACCATTTGGGCTTCAAGTTTTTGGGGCTAAATCTTTTTGTTAATTAATAATTAATTGATTATTATTCATTTGGGCTAAAATATTTGTATTACACTATTTATTAGGTTCTTTTTAATAACTTAACATTCAAAATAAAAAATGAAAATCCATAAATTCAGTTTGGTGCAGTTTAAATTACACGCAAAACTGAAAATTTGGTCTTTTACGAAAATTATTGAAAATATAAAACCAAACTGTTAGTTTTTGTTTTGTATTTACTTGGCCTGCAAATGAACCGAATGAACACAAACGTGGCACGTTCATGTTCACATTCATTTGTTAAGAAAATGAACGTGGCATGTACATGCTCGTTTGTTTTAACTTTAACCAAACAAATGGTCGAGCATGATTAATTAAACGCACGAGGTTTTCATGTTTGTGTTCGTTCGTTAAGAAAGTGAACTTGTTCATTTATGTTCCTTTATTAACAAAATAAATGAATGGCTCTCGAACGTAATACAAAGGAACATAACTGAGTTAAAACCAATTGAAAGTACACGTGAACAATGTGTTGGCCTAAAAAGTTATTAAAGTTAGATTAATTTGTAACGGGCCTATAGAATTTAAATAATATATTAATAAACGTAACTAATGAACTTAAACAAACGTAATTCTAGCGAAGATAAATAAACATAAACGAACGGGCATAAATGAATTTAGATGAACGAACGATTCACGAGCATAAATGAACGATCGAGAACTATGCTCATGTTCGTTTGTTTAAAATTTTAATTAAATGAACAAATTTTTGGTTCATGATAGTTGGTTTATTAAATAAACGAACTTCCCACCGAACGGTTCATGAGCAGATCACCGAACGTTCGGTTCATTTCCAGGTCTGGTTTTTTTCGGTTACAGATTGGTTTTTAGATATTTGAATGTTATTAAGTTGTTTGAAGCTCTAACGATTTGATAAAATTATCAGCCATCAGTGACAACAAATGAAATAGACAAAGCGGTGCACCAAATGATTATAGATAACGGGGCCTACCCTTCACCTCTCGGGTACGGTGGTTTCCCAAAAAGCGTGTGCACGTCTGTAAACGAGTGTATGTGTCACGGAATACCCGATTCTCGTCAACTGCAAGACGGAGATATTATTAATATCGATGTCACCGTTTACTTAAATGTAAGTTGATTATATCATCGACTAATGCCGTGTTTTTTTATACTCGGACGATTATATTTGTGTTTAATATGTTGTGTTTTTTTTGTTAGGGTTATCATGGTGATACTTCAAAGACATTCATTTGTGGAAATGTTGATGATAATACAAAACGACTCATTAAGGTACATTGCTACATTTTCTTGTTAAAAATCAGTTTTTTTTTTGGGAACAATTTTATATATCTAAGCCTGGAAACGAACCAAATGAACTGTTCAGCAGGAAGTTCGTTAGTTTAATTAACAAACGAACATGAGCACAAATTTTTGTTCGTTTAATTAACAAACGAACATGAACACATGTCTCGTCCGTTTTTTTTATGAACCTTCGTTTATGTTTGCTCGTTTACTTTCATTTATGTTTGTTAGTTTGCGTATGTTTAAGTTCGTTTGTTTATGTATTCAGTTACATTTTTTGACCTGCTATAGTCTAGTTTTATTAATATTTTACGCCAGACAGAATGTTGTTCATGTTTTGTATTAATTGGTGTTCACTTGGTTATGCTTGTTTGTCTATGGTCAGTCATGTTCGTTAACTGTCCTGTAATACTATTAACAAACGAACATAAACGAACACACTCATTTTCTTAACAAATGAGCACGAACAAGATAACCTCGATCATTTAATTGAATGTATTCAATCATTTGTTTGGTTAAAGTTAAACGAACATGTCCTGTTCGTGTTTGTACGGCTGGCTTACAAGCCTTGATATATCTTCCTCAACTTTAATAATATCATATTTACCAACTAAAAGTTATGATATTGAAGTATACTCGTTTTCATATTTGACATAAATACCCTTCTCTTATGTACATATTTAAGTTACTAAGGGTTTGAAGTGCAGTGAGAAGAAGGGTATAATTGTCATATTGTAATATGTATTTGATGAAATGGTTATATACTTAAATATAAAATTACTGAGACACTTTCTCTAGTTTATATGTTTTCAATTTTGTTCTCCATTTTATATAATTATTTTTTTAAGACACAATTTTCTTTTTTCTTTTTTTTTCACTTTATTAAACATTTGATGTCGTAGGTTACCGAAGAGTGTATGGAAAGAGGTATTGCTGTATGCAAAGATGGAGCACTTTTTAGGAAAATTGGAAAAAGAATTAGGTACTTTACTGCTGACTTTGACTGAGAAATTGTAGCAATTATCCTCTTAGCACAAAAATAACTGCTGACTTTGACATTTGAATGTCAAACGCATACGTTGACTTTTTTTTATTGGAGTACCAACTAATTTGTGTGATTTTATTAGTGAACATGCAGAAAAGTTTGGCTTTGGCGTCGTGGAACGTTTTGTGGGCCATGGTGTGGGGACCGTTTTCCATTCAGAACCACTTATATTTCATCACTGTATGTTTTCGTTTTCATTTTCGTTTTATAAGTAAAAGTTTTTATTTTGTACATGTAAATATATAAACAAGGCTAAATTTACCATAACAAAAAGAACAACCTAAATCGTTTATTTTTTTTATCCATGGTTCATATTTTTTTAAAACTTTTACTTTTTATATACAAAATGTAAATAAAAAAATTAAACTAATTTGTTCATATGTTTTGTTTTCATTTTCATTGTACCTGTTCATGATTTACACATTCCTGAAGATGATTTACGCATGTGTTGATTCTATATAAAACAAATTTTGTTTATGTAATATTTAGAATGTTAGAATAGATTAATATACAAGCATTACATTTCTATCATTTTCTTGAATTTTAGAAGTTTTAAAAATTGAGAAAACGAATGATTTATTTTATTCTTTTTATTCTCACAAAAATAATGTCTTCCGCGTAGAATCCTCCCTTGTATATATAATTTATCTATATATATGTATATAATGTGTGTGCATACTTGTGTGAACTTTTTAATCCTTGCTTCCATTTGTGATATACAGGGAATGAAAAGCCGGGTAGCATGGTCAAAGGTCAAACATTCACCATAGGTGAGTTCTTCGATTCCTTACGCACGCATATATTAAAACCATAAAATAATCAAGAAATATGTTATTATTTTGTGCAGAACCGATACTTACACTTGGAACGACTGAGTGTATAACATGGGAGGATAATTGGACAACCTTAACGAAGGACGGTAGCCTTGCTGCTCAGTTTGAACACACCATTTTAATCACCGCAACTGGTGCTGAAATCTTGACAAAGTGTTAACTCGTTGTTAAACGAATAAATGACGTGAAATCCCCAAAATGCCTTAGCATTGCGGACATTATAATTGATGAAATACTAGATTTCATGTTGTATAGAATTACAAACAGACTTTTGATTCTTTATGCTCTATATTTTCAAGGGTGTCATATGAAGTTGCTAGAATCTATATTGAATTGGTAGTTTTAAGGATAGAGGGACTGCTTTGCTTTTAGGGAGACCTAATATGAGAAATTATATCAATACATCTAAAATGTTATGCTACTTTATATAGTGTAAATGCATATTGGGACTTCTACATGATCTTATGGCATTGTTGAATTAGCAATGCCTCTAAAAAAGAGTGGCAAAATCAATGGGCCTTAAAGCCTAAAAATGTTGTCTTAAGTTGAACCTACTAACTACAAATATGTTGTCTTAGATTTGGAATATGAGAAATGACTTTTAAGTCATGTGCACTGTGAAGCAATCCGTGCATGACAACCAAGTCTGAGAATTGGTAACCTTCCACCTAAAATCCGGACAATAGGGAACAAATGAGTTTTCAAGAAGAGAACCGGCATGGATAGAAATGTCCATATTTAAGGAAAGGCTTGATGTGAAAGGGTTTACTCAAATTCTTATGTAATTGATTTTAAAAAAACTTTTATGTTAGTAGCTATGCTTAAATAAGTCAAAATACGAACTCTTATTGGCGTGTATTATGACTACGATATATGATAAATCGATGTCAAAACGACTTTCTTAAATAGACATCTTAACTTAAGATGTCTATATGGCTCACCCTAAAGGTTCTTGTCGATCCGAAAGAATCCCGATAAGGTATGCAAGTTTAAGAAATTCATTTATGGATTTAAGCAAGCATCTCGACACTAGAATCCACATTTTGATCTAGCTTCCACATTTTGATGAGAAGATCAAGAAGAGTGTGTTATTTTGCGGAGAACGTAGATGAGTTGCGCATTTACAAGAAGGCAAGTGGGAGCACAATTATATTTATCATATTGTATATCGACGACATACTACTTATCAGAAATGAATTCCAACTTTAAGACTAATGGCTTGGAAAGTGCTTCGCTATGAAGGATCTTGGCGAAGTCGCCTATATTTTAGAGAGAAAGATCTATAAAGGCATATCAAGGCGGCTTATTGGTTTGAGTCAAAGTGCTTACATATTGACAAGGTCATTCGGTGCTTCTTAATGGAGATTCCAAACGTGGATTGTTGTCAATGTCACACTGAACGATCTTGAAAAAACTCAAGTCCCAAGTCGGACGATGAGAGGCAAAAGATGGAAAGAGTACCATATACTTTTGTTGTATGATCAGTCATGTAGGCCATGTTATGCACAAGATCAGATGTGTGCTTTTAGCATGGTGAGTATATATTGGCCAAATCCAGGTGAAGATCACTGGATTGCAATAATCTCCATGTGGAGATACAAAATAGACGCTATAGTCCTAGTCACCACCAAATGGTGCGGCCATTCCACAACACCCTAATCTCCATGATGGCGCCGAACACATTTCCCCCCTCCAACGCAATCTCAACTACGACGCCATCCCCTCTTGATGGAGGGGCACACTTCAAACCCACCAATCACATTCAAACATACACACATTTATTTACTTTTTATTTTTTTTCTTTCATTTTAAATATTAGTTAAACCAAGTTAATCCACAACGCGCTAGTTAAGTTATAACTCTTCTGCCTACATGACAGTGACGTGGCATGATAACTAGCTTTTGCTAGTTATTCTATAACAGTCAGCCTAAGAATGTCATCAAGTAGCTAAGGACTATGAATATGTTCTTGGCATATGAAAGAAGAGGAAGAACTCAATGTAAGGTGTTACACAGCTTCTAATTGATTTATAATGATCAATAACTTGATAATTATCTCTTTAGATAATCGTCACTTTGTGTAAGAATATTGACACTTAAGTTATTTTACTTGTTCTTTGCTTGATGTGTAACAATTTGGATTGTATCTATGAAGTTGTTACTCGGGCATATATGTCCACTATATTTAATATCAATTATTTAGTAATAATTGTAGTAATCTTTCACAAATTCAGATTAATATTTCATTCTAATGTTGTCAAATCACATTTCAAATTTGTAGTCTCACAAATTTAACCCTTGATCTGTACTCCACGGTATGTTTTATAAACAGTATTCAATGCTTTCTTTGCATAATTCGTAGAGGGTAACCTTTCAAATATTACTTCATCTACATCCTGGTATATGAGAAAATTGCCTTCGTATCTTTTATATTATTTGCTTTATTTCCTTCGACTTGTTGATCTTTGAGTTCGTCTTCATATTGTATCCAGGTTTTAATATCACTTCAAAGATTAAAACACAAAATATACATGCTTCATATTTGGTATAATGACAAAAATGGCCCTTTTTATCAACATTCTCTTAATAACCCCCTAAACCAAAAAATACCCAAAATGACCACTTTTTAAACTGTCGGATCCAACATATTAGAACTAACATCCGATGGATCTACCTAACACAATTCCGTTTTTGAACCAACCACATCTAGACATGTATACACTTAAACAGCCTGCGGTCTATATATTTCGTCTGGCTTGATATCTATTATGTTAGGCCAGACGGAATAATATTACCTACGAAAATGAAGCCCGACGAAATCGATATGGAGGCCCGACAGAATACATATGAAGCCTGACGAAATAGATTCATGGCTGACCGTTTAAGTGTATACGTGCTGCTAAATGTGGTTGGTTAAAAAACAGAAGGGTGCTGGATAGATCCGTCGGATGTCAATTCTAATTTGTTGGATCCGACAGTTTAGAAAGTGACTATTTTAGGTATTTTTGGTTTGGAGGATTTGTCTAGGAATGTTGGTAAAAAGGGTCATTTTGATCATTATCCATTCATATTATGGTATTATCTCATAATCAACTAATCCGTTACACGGATAATAACATGTCCATATATATACTACAGTATGTGAACTGAGTTTCAAGATGTTGGTTATAAACATATAATCATCACGTAACAAACTTCTAATAATAACGAATAACTATAGTGACTAGCTTAATTTTAACACTAAGTTCAATTCTCAAATCATTCACAAACAATTTTTTAATAAATTTCCCAACAAAATTATCATAGCTAGCTAGCTAGACTCTAGGGTATGACATGTTGCCTATTTGCACCTGTTAAAAACAGTACTCCAAAGTGCTGTTGACATTAGAGGAATTCATATATAAGCTGGTGTTGTCTTGTAGACCATTCTGATAAATTAAACATTTATACATGTAGCATGAAAATGTGCTAAGCTTACAATGTAGGTGAGACTAACCTACTTTTGATAACAAGGGGTCAAATCATATTATAAATACTGGTGAATCAGCCTGTTCATGTGACTACAAAAAAAAAAAAAAAAAAAAGAGAATATGAATAATTAACTTTTGTTTGTGTGTTTTTTCGGATCCTTGGTTTGCACTATGTAGAGTAACATCTTCCATCATATTTTATTGCTGGCATGCACATCTCTTTCAATGTATCTTTTACATGCTAACTACAAAAGTGAGTGTGTGTTTGTGTGTGTGAGAGAAAGGCCTGTCTTCAGTGTAGTTCTTCATATAGTTACATAGTCCAGAATTACCACACATATCTCTCATGGTGTGTACTTTATAATACTGTATGCATTTTTTTAACGTACATTATTAATGTATATATGTAGGTGTGGGGTAAGGTTAAAATGAAAACCACTTGAGTTGTGAAAACCCACGAAAACCCTATGTAACATCGTCTTTTTTTTTTTGTTACATGTAATATATGTTGTAACATTTAATACAAAACATCGAAACATCAAAAAAAAATGTTTTGCTATTTTTTAATATTTTTTTACTAATTTTTATATGTTTTCAGAAGAGAGAAAAAGTTATATTTATATTTACATTTTTTATTCACTTTAATTGTGGACCACAAGATTTAAACATTAATTAAAAACATGTCGTTGAAAATGGGTTTCTAAAGTTTTCACAACTTAAGTGGGGTTTCATTTTATACTTAGCCTGTAGATGTGTACATATATTATATATAAAAGTAAGACATGTGCTCATTAGCCCAGGAAACGTTATTATTGTATACATTATTAGTTGCTTGTTAGCAGAAGTTGGTGACTGAGTTTTTTAATAGAAAGTCGCAGTTCAAAAAAAAAAAAACAATAAAATGTAGTTTGGGTGATTTGTTTATGAACACAGTTATTACCTTAGTGAATAAAACAATATATATATATATATATATATATATATATAAGAGAAAGTGAATATGGGGCTGTTAAGCATCTAAGCTTATACACGAAACCATCAAAACTACGTAGTTTTGATTAAAAGTTTCTAAAAATACGGATTTTGTTTTTTCTTTTTCATGATACTACTTCCTCTCCACCATATTAGCAAACTTACAGTATACTATAACCCCAAATTCATAATTCATTATCGTCATGAAATTAATTAAAAATAAAACCCTAAATTAAAAGACAATTAAACAAGGGAGTGGCTGAATAAATACCTTTTGCATCAAATGGGGGGAGTGTATGGCTGATCTTCTGAAAGACCAGTAAGAACCTCAAGACACAAGGCGAGCCTCGGCTTGGCAATCTTCTGAACCTCAAGTAACTAGGCCTTCTAGACTTGAGAGAACCCTCAAATAACCCATCGGAAAATAAAAGAAGAAAAGACTCAAAAGGGTTTTTAGAGAGAGAAAGTAGAGAGAGGCTAGAGAGAAATATATAAGAAAAAGATTTTATTTCTTTCCAAGGATGATCTACAAACAAGGGGGAACCCTCCTTTTATAGGCCAAGGATGGGTTTCCGTGACATCATCGCTTACATCACACTAGCCAATTACGTCATGGCTTACATCACACTAGATATTACATCATTGCTTACATCACACAAATATTAAAATATTAAACACACCTATATGCTTTAATTACTTTAAGAGTAATTAAGCTTTATTCTTAAAACATACAATAAAACATTCTGGGTTTAGTGATACTTCTTCGGGACGTCTTTCTTCATTTCTTCCACATCCTTCACTTCCATCGGGAGTCTGGGTGAGACGGATTATCTTCATAGGGGTCAAAATTGTCAAAATTATTATAACCATCAACAAGATGAGTTTCCAAGTATTCTTGGAAAGTTTCCTTCCATTTTTTGGAGTATGGATTGTTATTTTCCCACACCTTCTCCTTTAAGCACCTTAGCTGGCATTGATTCTAATGACACATTGTTTGCCTTTGCAAGACATAACCGTGTGTCCATGTGCTCTTTTGGAGCCCAATATTTGTAATTAGAGTGTGAGGATTTAAGGTTGGACCATGAGTGGATAAAACAGTATGGAGCATGCAATACTACTGACTGTCCATCTCTCCCTGTTGACGGAGGAATATAACATCCCGGCCTCCTGAAATATACCACAAAATACTTCTTCTTTGAAGATGTTATTTTTTCAATCCATTGGTGGGGAGTGAGGAACCACTGAAGCAGTGTGAACGTGTTTCTTGCTTCTTTGTTCATTTTCTCACACTGACATTCAATGATGTAGGAGAGAAGCTTCCTGGCATTAAAAGTCATGGCAATTGTGTGAGCCTAAAAAAGGTACCAAAAAAGACATAGAGCTTCTTTTGGCAACTCGTAGAGGTCTTTTAGGTGGAAAATATTCATGAACGGATAATCCGGGTGGAAAATGATTCCTTTCATGAGCGGACCATATCTTTTCAGGATGATTGTGAGGAAATCCCTGTAGGTCAACAGAGATCGTTTTTTTAAAGTATGATCAGCAATTACTTCAATGATTTCTTCAGGGATGCTCTTGTTCTTGAGATCATCGATAAGCTGGTTTGGGTCTTTGGACGAGCCTGGGTTACTCATCATGAATAAAGTTGGTAGGATGTGGGGGTGTTTGATGTGTTAATGCTGGATCATCTGGGCCTCCTTGTATTTATAGTCCTTTGGCTTGTATTCTTTAGGTCTTGATAAGAAATCTGCAAGGACATTATCTTTTCCTTTTATATGCTTAACAGTAAAAGTCCACTGAGTGAACCAGTTTGCCCATCATAATAATTGTGCCTCTGGGAGAATTTTCTGTTTAAACTGTAGCATTTTTGGGAAGGCTGACATATCCATCTCTATCAGGAAATTGTAGCCAATTAAGTGGAACTGAAACTTTTCGATTCCTTTCTTAACTGCTAAGATCTCTTTATATGTGGAATGATAATGCTTTTCTAATTCTTTGAACGTGCCGCTTTTGTATCCACATATTGTTTAGACACCCTTATCGTCTTCTACAAGCAATACTGCTGCCCAATACTCGTCACTAGTGTCTGTCTGTAAGATTCGTTTGTCTGTTTGTGAAGGAATCTTTAAAGGGGGCATCTTGTCAGCAAGTTCCTTTATTCGTCTGACTGCATGTGTTTGGCTTTTGGTCCAAGTGGGAGGATTCTTTTTCAGCATGGGGAACAGATGAGCTGTATGATTGGACAACTTGGGCAGGAAATTTGCCATATAATTGACTAATCCAAGAAACTGTTGAGTTTCTTTTTGTGACGTCAGCTTATCTGGAAACTGGTAAAGCTCTCTAGCAATGTGTGGCTGAGGCTGGTATTTGCCGTCGGCAATTTTCATTCCCAGAAATTCGATAGAGTTTACTCCAACTTCCATTTTCTTTTCTAAGAGCATAATCCCATACTGATGGACAATAGAATGGAATTTTTGTAATAATTCCACATGGGCTTCTTCTGTTTCTGAAAACAGAAGGATATCATCAATATAAACCAATGTGTTATCAAGGATTGGTTCAAAAATGCGTATAATTGCTTTTTGGAAGACAGACGGTGCATTTTTTAATCCAAATGGCATTACTTTCCATTGGTAATGATGATTTGGGATGCAGAACGCCGTCTTTGGTCGTTCTTCAGGGCTGATCCCTAATTGCCAGAACCCAGCTTTCAGGTCAAATTTGGAGAGAACCTTTGCACCCACTAGTGATTGGAACAGTGCTTTCCTCTATGGGAGCGGGAACTTGCCGTCTACTAGGAAGTGATTCAATGGTTGGTAATTAATGACCAGTCTTAATTTTCCTCTGACCTGTTCACTTCTTTTGTTGACATGAAAGCTTCACATGCCCAAGGAGATGTTGTTGGTTCAATGAGATCTTGGTTGGCTAGCTCTTGGCATTCTTGAATGGCTAGCATGGTGTGTTCTGGGTTCATTCCTGGATGGCTGGCTTTTGTGGGGTTTATATCTTCATTCTTCTTAAATGGCAAGGTGACAAAGAAGGATGAGTTTAGCCATAATGGAGAATTGTGTTTTTTGAGAAATTCTGTATGGCTGTCGGAACAGGAAGTTTGGATGATCTTCCTTTTTATTGCTTCGATTGTAGAAGAAGAAGATATCATAAATATCCTTGGAACTTTGCTCTATGGTTCAGTAAATTTTTTGTATCGAAGCCCTTGTTCTCCATATCTTAGATCTCGAAGCCGGTAGAGGACGTCAAATCCTAATAAGAGATCTTTACCATGGCAATTTGATCCTAAAAACCTATGCTTGATTGTGCACATGGAAATACCCTCAGATGTATTGGAACACTCCTTTTGGTGATTACGAATGATTCGCCATTTGCCACAATAAACCCTTGGTGATGTGGCTCCCAATATTCATCAGGGAGAATGTCTGGGTTTAGAACTGAAGCTCCGGATCCAGTGTCAAAGAATGCAATAACCGGAATTGGCTTAGCATACGTACTAGTGAGAAGGTGAACTTTGGCAATTGGTTCTGGAACTTCCTTCTTTGGCTTGTGGGTCTTATTTCGCTTGGAGTGATCTTTTGTCATACAACATGGAGTTGACCCTGATTTTGGGTCATCGGGGCACTTTATCCTCATGCTTATTTCAGGATGAGCATCTGGGTTTTCTTTATGGTAAGGAGTGATGGCTAAAGTGTTGACCGGCAATGTTTGTTGGTTATTCTGAATCATAATCCAGGGACTCTCATTTTCTGGACGGTGGTGCTACAGGATATGCCATCATCATGTCATCATCTCTGACATGTTTGTATTTCTTAGGACCGCTTGCGGACGTCTTCTTTCTATGCTGCTTGATGAAGCACTGTGGTTTGAGGATGATTTTCTCGCTCTTGCTTTGATCTGGGCCTGCTCATTTGACCAGAGGTTCATTGATGGCGACGTTTGTGAGAACGAGTGAACCGGTAAAGGTTGCGGTTCAAAAGCTGTTATGACAAACGGGGCACTTGGTAGCCTCCATGGATCATCAACCATGGTTGAAGTTCTCTGCTGCTTGTGTTGTCTTTCAAGATCTACAAGCTGTGCTTTAAGGAACTTCATCTCAGCCTCCTTTTGAACTAGGCTGGTTGGCGGCTGTGAGCCAGGTCTTGCCTGGGCTAGCTGGAGTAACTCGTTATGAAGTCCAAGTATCTTGGTACGGACTTCATAGATGATACTCTCAAGGCTTTGTAATCTGCTTACCAAGCCTTCTTGTGTTTGACTGAACCTGTTCTGCCGAGCATGGATGGTTGAGAATATTGTTTTGAGCAACAACATTCTCACTTTGCCAATTGAGTGTGGTTTCAGCAGCAGTAATCTGACTTGAGGATCCTGTAGGGTTCATAGTGCTAGAAGGCTGTATCTTTCAGTTATGTTTGGTTTTTTGGACAGGATCTTCAAACGAAGTCAGAGCTGAGAACTTAGTCTGGTGATCTGGGGACGAGGTGGATGGGATGGGTGTGATGACAAACATTCCCTTCGGCTTAGAAGAGGGTTTGGGTGATGAAGGTTTAGCCGGTACAGGCTGTGACTGTGACGGTGAGTCATCATAAAGGACATAGTAGTCAAACTTGCCCGATGGTTCACCGAGAAGACCTACGGCTGGTTCTCCTGCCTCGCATATCTTCTGCAGAGACCTTTGGGATCTTTTCTTCCTTCTAGGAACGTCTTCATTATATTGAACCCTGTTTGCTTCATCTAAGCATGATTGACAGTTGCATACGTCATATGGGAAATGTTCTGTCTTAACAGGCTGCATCATATACATGGTTGAGAAGACATTTCGTTTGTCTTCTTTCTTGAACTTGACTTCAACTAGACCATCCTTGTGTCGGGTGAAATCTGGAGCTGTCGTTGTCTGAACTGGAGCCTGATAGATCTGTTCATAATTAGTTATCCATTTTTCTAGAAGAAGCTTGAGAAGCTCTTCTCTGGATAGCTGCTTAGGAACATAGGTGCAGGTTGGGACGGCATTGGAATCGATGTCGATGAATAGTGCGTCACCTGAATTGTCATGCCCGGGAACCATGATGTCCAAAGAATGATTTTGGACCCTGTACGCCATCTGGTAATGGAAGGTTGCTTGAAAGGTGTTAACCTGTTGGGCACCTCCAATATGGATCTGAGCCTTTAAGGCTGTTAACAGTGATGGATCATTGAGAGGCATGTTGAAGTTTGGGTAGAAGGTGACAAACACAGTGCCGGCATTCAACGTGGTCTGAATGGTACCA
Organism: Bidens hawaiensis; assembly: GCF_021521415.1. Taxonomy (NCBI): domain Eukaryota; kingdom Viridiplantae; phylum Streptophyta; class Magnoliopsida; order Asterales; family Asteraceae; genus Bidens; species Bidens hawaiensis. The sequence goes on along the minus strand of NW_027491292.1, from coordinate 263,909 downwards.
ATATAGGCGTGTTGGTATTCTACAAACCTGGAATCAACCAAGGCTATTCGAGAGAACGCTGGTAGACCTTTTCTACCGTGGAAGGTCAGGGCTAACCTGATCGCACCGAAGTGGATGTGAGTAAAGCCTTGTGCTTGGCAGATCCTTGGAAGATCTGAGGGGATGGATAGGGTGACTAGGTGTTCGGAGGTTGTGGCTGGAAGTTGATGTGAATCAAACTTGGAAGTTTGAACATACTCCTTGACACCTGGGTTGGGATTTGGACTAATTATTTTTTTGACCCTTTTTGTAAGAGAATTTTGGGGTTTAGAAAAGACACTATAGGGGTTAACTAAGGGCATACTAATAATAGGTATTTTAGAATCATCAGACATGTATGAAAATTCATATAGCTGATCAATTCTAGACATTGACGACCGACGACCGGACATAGAACGGGACAGACTAGACATAGAACGGGACGGACTAGACTCGTGGTTCATATCTGAGTTTTAACGTGATCTAACACCTTCCGGGCTTTCCCAATTCGTACCAACTAGAGAGTTACAGCGAATCTTCTCCTCTTTAACGTCGTCTTACCACTCACGAACAAATTGTCTACCGACTCAGGGAAAGTGTTTACACGTCGTATCAGACTGTTCGAGTCCTAACAAGATCAGTTGTTTTGATGTGAGAGATCTGATCAAAGTCGGCAGTCACAGATCATACTTAAAAGATCCGGGTAGGCGGAACAGGAGCCTGGCAGTGTATGGCTGATCTTCTAAAAGACCAGTAAGAACCTCAAGACACAAGGCGAGCCTCGGCTTGGCAATCTTCTGAACCTCATTCAAATTGAATATTATTACCATTGTTCAAATTGAAAAATAATGGAAGAGTTCAAAGTTAAATCCTCAAATGGTTACTTTTCCGATGAAACAGCAGAAAATAATCTAGGTAAATTAATGGAGAGGAAAGAGAGTCATGAAAAAAAAAGGTTTATTTTAGAAACTTTTAATCAAAACTACGTAGTTTTGATGGTTTCGCATGTAATCTTAGGTGCTTAACAATACTCACTTTCTCCATATATATATATATATATATATATATATGTATATATGGTTTGGTTCATTTCAGAAGTGTTTCTTAGAGCGAGAAGAGCTTACCAATCACATGATTTCTTTTTTTAATTTCTTATTATTTAAATAAAAGGGAATGTTAGTAAAATATAAAATGTTTTGTTTTGTAACTCATACAACTCATTAATGGTTTAATTAATGTTAAGTTACTAACAAATGATAAGTTGTTGTTGTTGTTATTATTATTATTATTATTTATTTCATCTAAAATTTAAACAATTAAAATCCATTTGATCTAAAATCATTTTATTCTAACACATGGCTAATTAATTTTTTTTATTTGATATCTAATGTGAAGTGTTTTTTATTTTATTTTTATTTTTTGTTTGATTTTAATCAACTAATGTAGTGTAGGCTTATCTTATGTAATGTAGATAAAGTTACGTAATCTAGTGTATGCACACTTTTGAAATTTTGTATAGTCATAACTAATGTAGTGTAGACATATCATATATAGTCTTGGAAAAACTAATGTAATGTAGGCTTACTTTCAAATGTTGTGTAGTCATAACTAATGTTGTGTAGATATATCAAATGTAGTGTAGGCAAAACTAATATAGAGTAGGCACACTTTCAAGTGTTATATAGTCATAACTAATGTGGTGTAGAAATATCATATGTAGGTGTAGGCAAAACTGATGTAGCGTAGGCTCGCTTTCAAATGTAGTGTAGGCACACTTTCAAGTGTCGTATAGTCATAACTAATGTAGTGTAGATATATATAGTGCTGTGTAGAAAAAACTAATGTAGTGTAGTGTAGGCACCCTTTCAAATGTTATGTAGTCATAACTAATGTATTTTGGACATATTTAATGTAGTGTAGGGACACGTTCAAATGCTGTGTTGTCATAACTAATGTCGTGTAGAAATATCTAATGTAGTGTAGGTAAAACTAATGTCGTGTAGTCACTTGAGACAAGTTGGAGTATGTTTTTATGTATCATGTATATGTATTAAACTAGTGTTAATCATCTTATAAGCATTAATTATGCTAGAAAAAATAACCGACGATCTGGTTTAATTAGGGCAATACCATAAAAGACATGCATGCCCTTTTTAATTAAAAATACTTCATAAATATGTCTTTATTTACGATAATGTCATTTCTATTGTTGGCCATTGATTAAACACAATCAATGGTCTAGATTCATTTCTCGCACTTCTTGCATGATCCATCCCATATATATATATATATGTATGTATGTATATATAGGGTATGGATAAAATGAAAACCCATTTGAGTTGTGAAAACCCACGAAAACCCTATGTAACATCGGTTTTTTTGTTACATGTAATATATGTTGTAACATTTAATACAAAACATCGAAACATAAAAAAAAAATAAATAAATATGTTTTGCTATTTTTTAACATTTTTTTACTAATTTTTATATATGTTTTCAGGAGAGAGAAAAAGTTATATTTATATTTACATTTTTTATTCACTTTAATTGTGGAACACAAGATTTAAACATTAATTAAAAACATGTGGTTGAGGATGGGTTTCTAGAGTTTTCACAACTCAAGTGGGTTTTCATTTTATACGTAACCTATATATATATATAGGTTTAATTTCAGGAGAGAAATGTAATTATTGTGAGAAATATGAGAAATGAATATGGGCCACTAGTTTTATTTTATAATTTAAATGTTTAAAAATAAATAAAAAAATATAAATGCAAGAATAAATGTATTCTCTCTCTTCAATTAATACAACTAATATAACCATAATAAATCTCTTTTTTTCAATTAATACAACTAATATAACCATAATAAGTTTTTCATGTGTAGGTTATACGTTTTCGTGTGCGTGTGTATTTTATTGATGCTGAATTTTGTGTGTAGGTTATATGTTTTTCGTATGTAGATTATATGTTTTCTTATTCTTAGCACAAGTGTATGTTATATATTTTTGTGTAGGTTGTGTAATTTTTTGTTGATATTTAATGTAAACACATGTAAGTTGTACTATTTATCATAATATAAAGTGTTGATGGATATTAATATGTTAGGCCCTATTTTGTATATTTGAAGTCTTTTGTAATGTTTATGTGTGCATGTTAACGCCTTCGTATTTTCTCATGTATTTGAGCCTAAGGCCACATGCAACCAAACCCCATTTGGGCCAAAGTTAATATTACATGTGCATGAGGCTTGCACTATAAATAGTGCAAGACACTCATGCACACACAATCTTTTGCAAATCTACAATCTTATCTTCTCACCAATTGCAACTCTCTTCTCTATCCTCTCTAACCGAAATAACAAAGCCTCAAACAAGATCCGAGATCTCGGTTCTTCTAGTGTAATTTCCCATAGCACTAGAGAGATTGATCCAAGAATATTGTTGTTAGATCCGGTTTCAGGACCTGCAATTGGTATAAGAGCTTTCGGCTCTACTAGTTGAGGTTCTTGGATTACAACCTTGGATTTTGGTCTTGTTTGTGAGTTTTCAAGTGTGCTTACGGGTCTTTGCCAAGATCTAGTGTGTTTACGGGTTCTTGTCAAAAATCAAAGGTTCTACGGGTGTTTGTGTGTGATTTGTGTGACTCATGGGTTGTGAAGTGTGTTCAAGGTGTATGTAATCGCATTCAAGAAGTGTGAAGATCTGCACTTGCTACCTAAAATTGAAAAAAGTTGGTGAAAAGTCGTACAAAAAAAGTTCCAACAAAAATCAACTTGTCAAAAAAAAAAAAAAAAATCCAATTGCATCGCACATAAAATCAATCACATCACATCCAGAAAAAGAAATCGCATCGCATTGAAAATTTTAATCGCATCGCATAGAACTTTTGAATCGCGTCGCATTTGGATTTTGAATCGCATTGAATTCAAAATCCAATCGCATCGCATTTTCAAAAATTCTAATCGCATAACATTTTCAAACCAATCGCATCGCATAATCATGCGATTTGTTTCATTCTGAAACCAATAGCATCACATTCTTATGAGATTTGTTTGAAGAAAAATTTCCAATCGCATTCATGTGAGATCCGATTCTTTTGTACTTGTAATTTTTCTTGTTTGAAGTGTACTTGCAACCACAAACTAATTTGTACCATGTCTAATGATGTTGAGCTGTTGTAGAGTTGTCTCTTGCTTGAGAATGAGGTGGGAATAACTACTAAATCTCCAAAAGTTATGACCTTAGAAAGCAACTTCAATGATTTTAAATAATGGTTCAAAAACTTTATCTAGCTGAAAGACGCTGCTATTCTAAGATCACTAGAAGTTGGTCCTCATGTACCAATAGTTGTGACTATGATAGGACCCGAATCTAAACCTGTTTCTTATGCTTGGAGATGAAAGGGCTTTCCTTACCTTGACTATATGTTTATCAAATGAGGTAACTCAAACACTTAGAGAACATACAACTGCTAAAGGTTTATGGAACGATCTTGTGGAAAAGATTGAAGGAAATGCGAAGATATGGAATAGCCGCAAAGCAATGTTAAAAGGGGAATTTAACATGTTCAATCATGTTCAAGGGGAGAGTATTGGTGATCTGATTAAAAGGTTTGAAAAATTGTTGGTAAGCATGAGAAGTTCAGAAGTCATCGTGGATATGTCTGAAACAAATCACAAGTTGGTCAAATCATTACCATATTTTTGGAACACAAATGCGGTCACAATTAAAAGAACAAAAAACCTCAACGCCATCCCAACTCAAGACTTGATCTCTACTATCAAGTCATTCGAATTAGATGACAAGTTGAGGATGAACAACCATATGAGTTCCCTGAACCAAGCCGACATTGCAACAGGATCAGAAATGACATTTGCTTTCCTCTGCCAAGCTCACCCTACTGTGTTTCCTATGAATGGACTCAAAGCTTTTCCAACTTCACCTACTCATAACTCAAGACTTGATCTCTACTATGGCTGTTCATCGAGCCATAAATTTCATGAAGAAATACGGCAAAGACAACTTCAGAGATGCCAATGCTAAAAGGATTGGGTTTGATAAATACAAACTCATATGTTACAACTGCAATGAGCTGAGTCACTTTGCAAGAGAATGCACCAACCCACCCAAGCCAGCAAATGATATCCGGATCACCGAAGTTTTAGATGGAGAAGGAAACAAGTCAAGTGGGAAGAAGCATATGGGACAAAACTCCAATTATGGGGTTCCAAGGATTGGTGGCAATCCTCACAAGGGCAATTCAAGCTCAAGTTCAAGAGCCCTTGTCTCCCAAACCGAAGCTTCAGCTGAGTCAGACTGGAATGACCAATTCAAGGAGCTGGAGAACCCACTGAACTTTACTAGAATGACTTTCACCAGCAACCCTGAAGCTTCAAGCTCTTCAGCAGCAAGTCTTGCCATATCACCCAACCATGAGGTACGTCACAATCTTTGTACTCAAGCATACATTCATAAAGTTGAGTTCTATAGATATAACTATGATGTTGTTGTAAAAGAGAACTCACAGTTGAAAAGTCTGAATGACCAATATGTTAAAGCTGATAAGATTTACACCACCAAGATTAAAACTCATCATGACGATGTTGCTAATTTGAAAGTAAAAATTTTTCAATCAAAAAAGGAAGTTGAATATTTAAAACATAATTACGGAATTAAAAGTTAAAATTGAAAACTTAGAAACTTAGCTTTCTGATAATAAATCAACTGCTGAAAACATGAATTAGCTACTAAAAAATTTGAGTTAGCGTCAGGTAAGTTAAATGATATTATTGGAGCACAGAGGAGTGCTAAACAAAAGTCGGGCCTAGGCTATGATTATTCAGCTGTACCTCCACCGTTAAATGACAATTACACTAGCCTGCCCCACTTTAGTTACAACACTCCTCCCGAGGAAGAAATGGCATATGGTGTCGGTAAACTACCAAAACCTATGAAATTTGTTTCTACTGCTTCACAAGCAATTGCTCCAACACATGTATCGAATGAATCTAACGGTGTTTCATCTTATGTAGCAGGTGATGTAAAAGAAAGTGGATGTATGAAGGAAACATGAGTTGTGAAACAAAAGGGGTTTTAGATCCACTTTTGAATCTGCTGTGAATCTAAAACAGTCAAAAATCAACTGTATTTGTAATAATTTGTACAAATCGATGAAGGACAGTCTTGCCTCATGTTCAAGTCATTTATATTGTGAAAACCAAGATGTTGAAAGTTTTAAAAGCGATTCAAACGAATTTGATAGTTCAACTTCTGACTCAGATTGTGAAACTGTATTTGATGAAATTATTGCTGAAAAGGCTGATGAAATGAACTTACCTAGCTGTTCATCAACTAGTTATAAGGTTGAGGAAAATAAAAGTGAAAGAATCTGTTTTGAAAATGAAAAGGCTAGTACTTCCTGTAAATATATCCCACTCAAGAAAACTTCATTTTCTCAAAACAAAAACTATTATAAAATTCCTCAATCATATAACCAGTTTGATAATAATTACTATGCTCATCAACAGCCAAGAAATGTCAACCCCTTTTATGAAAATACTTTTGACGACGTGGTCATAGGTCTGACAGCTATTACAAACATGTTCCCTTTCATGCATCACCTTTCCCACCACATCACATGTATTACAGCTCAAATAATATCTATAGAACTCAGCGAAGAAAATGTTGTTTTATTTGTGTCACATATTTTGAGTCATTGCAAGAACTGACACTGACAACAAAGAGAAATGAACAGTCGGTTGGTCAGTTCCATCCTACGGTTGCTTCTAATTCAAGGACGGACAGAACCGACAATTCAGCCAGTGAGACGGATGTAACACCCGGAAACACAAAGAAAATAAAGAAACCCTTTTGGATAACCAAAAGGGAAAGACAAAGGTTAAAAAAAAGGTTCTGAAGTTGAAAAACCGAAGAACCCACCAAAAACATTCAAGAGGAAAAATTCAAAGGTTGAAAAATCTAAGGATTTTTTTTAAAACAAAAACGGAGACAGTCAAGAATATCTTTTCAAAACCAAAAGCGTGCTTCTTCATGTCTTTTACGGAATTGGTCTTCGGATTCTGACTCACCAAACTATTTCATTTTCAAAAACAACAAGATAAAATTTGGTAATTTATTGGTTAATCTTCCTGAGACAACTAGTTCTCGGGACCACCACCTCTAACTAGCCGTTTATGTGTGTAGGGTCAGTTAAGAAGGCCCGTCAACAGTATTTGGTACTTAGACTGTGGCTGCACTCGGCATATGACAGGAGACGAATCTCTGCCGTTTTATGTTAAACCATTCGATGGTGGAGACGTTTCCTTTGCTGGTGACGTGGGAGGGTAAATAACAAAGCAAGGGAAGGTTTCAAACGACACCTTATCCTTTGAAGATGTGAATCTTGTGGAACAGTTAAACCACAACCTGCTCAGTGTCTGCCAGATATGCGATAAGCAATACTCTACTCTATTTATTGAAACTGAGTGCCTTATTTTGAAACCTGGTTATAAAGTCTCGGAAGAATGGATCTTGATGCGTACTCCGAGGCACAATGATGCTTATATTTTGGACATGGAAAGTACTTATTTGTAAGACCCCGAACCTCGGGAATTCAACAGTTGGTAATTATATCCAAAAATTCTCAAAAATTTAAAATCAAACCATTTCATCTTATTAAAATCAGTTCAAAGTAATTAAACAGCGGAATAATAAACATTAAAATTCCCAAAAACCAGGAAAAGTGCCCAAAAACCAAAATTTAAATACTTGTAGTAATAAATTAAAAGAAACAGTTTGCGTTATTAATTATTCGACTAGATGTGCCTTCAACCGTCCGAGTAGTCTCTAGCACGTCCAAGCGGTAATCTCCAATACTCAACCTGAAAGTCAATCTAACATACACACAAAGTCAGCTTGAGCTGAGTGAGTTCAAGTTTTAATAATAGACATTTAAATAAATCATTCCAAGGGTTTAAATATAAAAAACGGGATTATAAAACATTCCAAGAGTCTAAAATGTAATACGGGATACGAACAGTTAGGCCATCATAAACACTAAGTATTCGTACTTAGACATCTATGTACATCCATATATTTATAACAAAAGTCTTAATAATCATTCCAACAGTTTTTAAACTGTAAACGAAAACACATCAGTTAGGTCATCACATTGAATAAATAATCAACCTTACGTATAACATCTCTATACGTGCATTCCTATATATATATATATATATATATATATATATATATATATATATATAACATTCAATAATAACATTCGGGTCTGAGCACACGTACAACCCAAACACGTAACATTCCGATGATGATCATGCCACACGAGCCTCCCCCCGCACGGGCTTTTCAGGGCCCGCCACAGGATTTAAGAACCTGAGTCGTATATTTTGGCCCGGCCAAGATCACCATTCAATAATAACATTCAGGGCCGAGAAAACGTACAACCCAAACACGTAACATTCAGCGCATGCAAACACAAAGTAGGCATACGCAACATTCAGTAGTCGAGACGACTACAACATTCGCCAAATATAGGCCATACAATAATTTATATATATATATATACATACTATAACATTCCAAGGCCAACTATATACTAGCAAGCCTATATAAAATAGTTTAAACGTTTCATCAGGAAAAATCGTTTAATTCTAGGAATTAGTACTAGGCCTAATAGCAACCTCGAGCCTAGACCACAAGTAATATGTATAACCTTAAGGAATATAAGACCATAAACGAGTCTACAATATCCTAAGGAATAAAATATAGTTCACAAATAGCTTCATAAATGCACAAATATGAATAAGGCTATGTAATACCATCCAAATAGTTGTAACGAGTAAAATCGTGTAAAATTGTATTACGGTGTGCATGCTAGCCCAAAACTTGAAAAGAGTAAAAAGGGCATCATAAACTCACCTGATACAAGACGTGGATTCATCACGAGCTAGAGACTCCCTAAGAAATCCCAAAACTCAAACACCTGTCGGTTTACATTCAATCAATACTAATGACATCAAGATGACTCGTTTATCCTACGAGACGTTCTAACATGGTCCGAGTTACCTAAACCTCGACCTCATCAAACTTACTCACAACAGCCCCCGAGGTCTCACATTCACCAAATCGACCCTTAGGTACTCCCGGGAATAAAGAATTCCCAAATTACCCCCGGAAGCACTAGGTGATACCGATACGTGCGTTTAAGAGTCGTTTAGGCCATTAACATTCAACTCATCCCCGTGTGGACCCAACATGATAAAATCACAGCCAAAAAGTCCACACGACGCTACACGAGTCAAATGGGTCGGTAACTCGCAAGTACGACGCACCAACTACTCAATAAACGAAATTGCGCGTTGTACCGACCCGTTGGGGTAACCGACAACCAATTCAGCCCCATGACTTATAAAAATGAATTTTGAACAGCCCGTATGTCAAACCAAGTGTCCCCGAGCTGAATTGGTCGTTAATCACTTCAACCCTCCCGTTAAACGCGCCAAACTACAATTCTAGACAACCGAACATAACAATCAAACTACAACTAGTTGATCAACTTAACGAACACCTATGAACATGATCTTTAAGTATGATATACGGGACATACCTAGGAAGATTGTGGTGCAAAAACTCACTTCAAACAGCCCCGACAAGAACACAATTGAACATCCACCGGTTAAGCCTAAAACGAACTTATCGATCAATAACAAGTAAAACGTGCAGATTTTAGCATGCGAAGATGGATTTAATTATATAGGATAACCTTTGAAATAAATTATTAAGTTTTACCAGAATTTAGTAAATGTCTTAGGTTTATAAAAATACTTTTATTATATTTTTCTAGGGGACAAAAAATTCATAAAAATTCCTCCAACACAGAAAGGTATGTGCAACTATTTCAATGCGCAACAAAATGGTTTTATTTTTATAAAATTCATTACCAAACCAAATTAAACGATTCCAATTGATTTTGATTTTTAACTCAAAATATTAAGTTCCAGAAGTGGAACCAACTAATTTGGACTTGTTGAAAAAGAGTTATGATGTCGGGAAGACAGACCAGAATCCGACATCCCGCATCAGCTTTGACACTCGATTTTATAAAATCATAAAAACCATTCAAATCTCGTCCAAAAATTACGTATTATACCTTTATGGAAACTAGACTCAAAGTAGAACATCATGGAATCAAGAATCGATCAAAAATAGTGGATTATCATCGCGTTACAGACACTTCAATTTACGTATACGAATCTGTCAACAAACTATTATCATCAAAACTCAACCTTAACGACCAATAAACGCGTTAATATGATCAATTAAGGTGTAAAAGACATGGGGAATCATAAAACCGACCTTGGATTAGACTCGGGATGGCTGGACATGGCCGGAGCTGCCCGAAAATCGAGGTGGGCGGCTTGGAGCTGCTGCCGATCGGTAGTGAGGAGGGAGAAGGAAGGAGATTAGGGTTTATTATAATAATGTTACACTTAGGCCCCTTTAACTTGAAAAACGTGATAACTTGGATGAAAGGTTAAATAATTTAACTTAAGAGGATGACAAGGAGGTCCTCGAAGAATGCCGGATCAAACCCGATAAACATACAAACTCTACAACGTGCATGTCGTTTAAATGAAAATGTCGGGTGCTACATTCTAATCTAACACTTTAAGTTATAAGAGGCGATGTTTCGAGCAAAAGGATGGATAAACGGACTTTTGAAATGTATTACAAGGCTCAACATTAGAAAGATGAAACCCCGGCTTTTAAACGAACATTTATAAACGATCGAGCCGATTAACGAAATTTACGGGCGTTACATTATTCTTTACAAGCTACTTCTTGTTTGTTGTCCAAAGCCTCGGAGAATGATTGCTCTTTATGGCATCGACGATTGGGTCATGTCAACTTTAAAAACTTGAACAAGTTGGCTAAAGGTGAAAATGTGAGGGGTTTGCCTGTTAAGTCTTTCTCTTGTGTTGAAAAATGTTTATCTTGCTCTAAGTGTAAATAACACAAACTCCCTCACCGACCCAAAACCGTCAATACCATAAGTTCCATTCTTCAGATGTTACATATGGACTTCTTTGGTCCAATTCAATAATGGCAATAGGTCGAAAAGCCTATTGTGTGGTTATTACTGACGATTTTTCTCGTTTCAGCTGGACTTTCTTGCTAGGTCACAAAGATGAGACCGCTCAATATTTGATACGATTCATGACGATAGTGGAGAACCAAACTGACAAAAGGGTCAAGTGCATCATAAGTGATAATGGAATAGAATTTTGCAACAGAGCTGTGGATGATTTTTGCCACAAGGGGACACTTCATCAGTTCAGCGCTCCATACACTCCAGAAAAAGGGAGTCGCTGAAAGACGAAACAGAACACTTATCGAACCTGCACGAATAATGCTCTCATATTCCAAACTTCCATTGATCTTTTGGGGGGAAGCCGTCAATGCAGCTTATTTAAGCTGAACAAAACTCCTTATTAAGTCTACTATGGGACGAAGCCGTGAGTCAACTATTTCAAAACATTTGGATGTCCATGCACTTTGCTCTAATCAAATGCCAACTCAACTTCCAAATTTGCAGAGAAGGCAGATGAATGCTTCTTTGTGGGTTATGCTATTCATAAGAGTGCTTATTGAGTTTATAACAAGCAAGCCAAAGTGATTGTGGAATCTTACAATATTGACTGGCAGGAAATGAATCCAACAGATGAATGCACGGGTCCAAATTGGATGTTCGACTATGAAGGTTTGTTTCATCAGTTTTGTGGAGTGTATGTTCCACATGTTGTCCCTCAAGTTGCAGCCGCACTAGTCAATACCACAGATACTCAGTCAATCTTAATGCAATCTGTGTTAAGAAACTTGAAAGACATCAGTCTAGCTGCTGGTCCTCCAAGAAGGAATGTATTGCCTGTAGCACCTCAACCGGCTGCAGTCAATGCAATGCCTCCTCCAGCAGACACCACTTATTTGGTCAACATTGAAGATGCCTCTGATTCAGATTCAGATTCATTCATGTCAACTGACAACGTGATAACGAGTAGACTGAGCCTGTGGTGAATCTTCTGGTAAACCTAGTGTGGTTGAGTCTATTCCCACACCTCCTTCTTCAGTTCAGGTTGTTGCGAAGAGACTACAGCAAACAACGTTCCCGCCGGTACTTCTGATAACACCGAATCCACATCAGTTCAAGCTATCGTTGTTACGTTCTATGAGAATCTATGGGATGGACCCAATGATCAAGAACACGTGGTTGACTAACTAGAATTCGTTCAACCACCCACTGATGTTCTCATCATTGCTCCTGCCGTTTTCCATCCCTTAAAGAGTTTATCTGTGGAGATACAAGCTACTCCAATCGAGCCCGTTGATCCAATTCCTTAACTGGAAATTCATCGGACTCACCCGACTGAGAACATCATAGGAGATCCTTCGGTTGACATCCAAACTCGTAGCACATCCGGTACAATTAATAGATGTCTTTTTGCTTGTTTTATTTTATAGGTTGAAACCCAAAGACTACAAGATGGAAATGAGGGAGAATTCCTGGGTTGAAGCAATGCAAGAAGAGCCGTTACAATTCAAGAAGCCGAGTGTTTGGAATTTAGTAAAGAAGCCCGTGAACAAGAAACCGATTGGAACGAGGTGGGTGTTCAGAAATAAGAAGGATGAAAAAGGGGTGATTATAAGAAACAAAGCCAGGTTGGTCACACAAGGCTTCTCGCAGAATGAGGGTCTTGATTATGATGAAGTTTATGCTCTTGTGGCTAGGCTTGAGGCAATTCGTCTCTTCTGGGCCTATGTCAAGCAACCTCCAGGTTTTGAGGATGTATGTGAAGACCGCCTTTTTGTATGGAAAGTGAAAGAGGAAATCTATGTCAAGCAACCTCCAGGTTTTGAGGATCCGAATCATCCTGAATACACTTATCGTCTTGACAAATCTCTCTATGGCTTCACCAAGCACCTCATGCATGGTATGCCACTCTTGACGAACATATGTTAAAGCATGGCTATAGAAGAGGTGTCATTGATCAGATTCTCTTTGTGAAGAAGGTTGGTGATGATCTGATTCTGGTCCAAGTTTATGTTGACGACATTATCTTTGGGTCAATGAATGATAAACTGTACAAGGAATTTTCAAAGGTTATGCAGCGTCGGTTTGAGATGAGTTCGTTGGGCGAGATGACATTCTTCATGGGCTTACAAGTTCAGAAAAAGACGGACGGTATTTTGATACACCATGTCCAAGAAATTGTTCAGAAATTTGGGTTTAAGGATGCATCTACATTTCTAACTCCGATTGCTACTCAACCTGTCCTAACTCCTGATCCATTGGGAAAACCAGTCGATTTCAACACCTTTACAGGTCAATGATTGGCTCCCTAATGTATCTCACTCCAAGTAGATCGGACATCATGCCCCTTGTTTGTCAATGTTCTAGATATCAGTCGGATGCAAAAGAGTCCACTTAACCACCGTCAAATGCATATTTAGATATCTCAAAGGAAAGCCTCGTTTGGGTTTGTGGTATCCAAAAGAGTCTCCTTTGGTATTGCATGCATATACCGATAGTGATTATGGGGGATGCAATATAGATCGAAAGTTAAATCAAGGAGGATGCCAATTCCTGGGAGATAGGTTAATATCTTGGCAGTGTAAGAAGCAGGCTATCATATTCACCTCCACTGCCGAAGCTGAGTACATCGCTTCATCCAGCTGCTTCTCTCAAGTCATTTGGATCCAGCATCAGCTGCTGGACTACGGTTTGAATTTCTTTAACACCCCGATCAAATGTGATAATGAGGCTGCGGTTGCTATTGTGAAAAACCTGGTCCAGCACTCAAAGACAAAGCACACCGACATCCGAATGCATTTCATTCGTGATTGTTTTGAACGTAAACTTGTCAATATCTAAAGGGTCCATACCAATTACAACTTTGCGGATCTCTTTACAAAAGATTTTGATCATGCTCTATTTCTATATCTTGTAGAGTCGCTTGGCATGATTTCTTTTGAGTAAATTTTTATATTTTTAATTTTAAAATTATAAATATTTTTAAACATGTCACAATTTTAGAGGGAGAAAATTAAGTTAACTTTAACACACCAAAAATATTTTAAATTTACTTTAAGAATAACAAAAACAAGTCATTTGACTTTCCAATAAGATTTTATTTTATTTTAGGAAAATCTTAAAATATTCAAAAAGAAAGAGTCCCACTTAAAGGGAGTCGGATATTTTAAAATATATTCAAATTTTGCGAAATTGATCCGACCATTGGAAAATGAAAGTAGATTGATTTTGATGATCCTAGAGCATGAATAGAGTATATCAAAAGCCAACAAGATCATAGTTTTATGGGTAGATAGGCTTGACCAACGAGTAAGTGTTATGTGATATAAACATAAATATCAGCCTATGCTAGTGGTTATACATTCATGAAGCGGTAGCATGACTCCACCAAAGTCATATCAATGAAGGCTGAAATGTAAATAACATGTCAAACCCAAGCCTTTCTTTACCTGATCACAGTTGTCTTATATAATCATGTGTCAATTTTAATTCCGTTGAGTCAAGAAAGAAAAAGAAGAACAAAATTAAAAAGTTGTCCATCTTAGGATTTTTTACTTCTGATTTATTTCTTCATTTATTTTGATTCAAACCTTGGACTTTCTATGTTTGTAGTCATACAAAATCTGATCATTAAGGTCCTGAATCTTCTGCTTTATTTTACTTTCTTTCTTTCGTTCAAGCCTTGGACTTACTCTACGCGATAATATGGTATTATCCGACATGATTATTAAGGCCCTAAACTTCTGCTTTGTTTTAATCTATCTAGATAGAGTCAAGTATAAACAGTCAAGTGTCAATAAGCGTACTGTGTTCTAATAAGAAAGGTTTAAGCCAAGTTGAGGTGATATGTGAACACAAACTACGCCTGAGGTATGATGGAGTCGGTAACATGTCTAATTGAGTAGGGACCACACAAACATTGTGCCTAAATCCTACCTTAACGTATCATAACGATATCAAAACACATGTCAAGTTATAAAAGTGGACAATATCTACAATCAACTTTGGGTTTTTGGCACAATAACATCAAAATGGAAACGCGATCCAGGATGTTATAAATCAATATGATTTCTATTGTGAACTTTCTCGCAAAACATTATGATTTAGAGATTTATGTAAATTAATATAATATTAATTTCATCTTTAGTCATATTATTAGATTTTGTTTTATTTTTTTGACTTAAAAGTATTCATTTAAGTTAATTTAATTTAATTTTAATTTTAATTTTTAATTTTATTTTCATTTTAATTTTATTTTTTATTTTTACTTTTATTTTGTTATCATTTTTATCATTTTGTTTGATCTTTTTCTTTATCTTAACTAAACTTATTTGATAATAGTTTTTAAATTTTTGTTTAAGTGTGTTTTAAATTCTCTTATGTTTATATTTTGACTTTAAGTAATTTTAGTTATTTTTATTTTCTTTACTGTTATGTTAAAATTTTCTTTATCTTATGTTTTTATAAGAGATCCATTATGCAAACGTTGTTGACGACTGGACCGACAAAATAAAACTTGTATATACCTGAGTGCTTGGATCCAGTGTGTAAATACTTTTCGGGTTTAAATCTGTAAATATTTTTAAAGACCGAGGGCTATAAGAGTGTAAATTCGTATAAAACTTGAGATGTTTTGACTCTATCGCGAGATAGACTGACCCTATATAAGGGTTCAACCGAAAATATCTTCATTTCACACTTACACTTTCTTCTAAATCATCTCATCTTCTCTCTAAATTCAAACACTCTCTCTTTCTTCATAATACAATCAATCGAGCTTTTGCTATCTGATTTGTTTGATCATCATGGATCCTTCACCACTGGTATAACACCACTTCATCTTCATCTTCTTCTTCCTCTTAATCTAAGATCAGATCGACGGTTCTCATAAACCGTCGGATTAGATCTAGGGTTTGATGAATAAACTTTTTCGGTGAAATTCCTGGATTGTTGTTATTCAAGCATCATATATGATTAGAACATCATTAGATTTGTTTTTAGGTTTTTATTTGTACATTTTGTGGTTATTGAGTTCATCGGACCTTCAAGGATCCGATTGACTGGGTGTTCGTGATAATCTGGATCTCATATTGTACAAAAATGTAATTCGGGTATAGGTTACTCAAATCATGGAAGAAAAGAAAGTTTTGGACTACAAGGACATTCAAGTCGCATCACACGAAAACGGAAAACAAATCGCATGGGAGTTTAAATCGCATGGTATTTCAATCGTATCACATGTATCATACGATGCGACTGAAATCATATATCAATCGCATGCATAACTCTTGCGATGCGACTGAAATCTAATTTTTAATCGCATCGCATGACTCATGCGATACGACTGGAAATTCCATTCGATGCGAATTCTTTCCATGCAATGCGATTCATTTCATGTGCGATGCGATTCCTTTTAACTTAGGAAATTTTCAGAAAACCGAACTGCTTGGACTGTGTTGACTATTAACCTACTGTAACTTTCTTATAACATCTAAAAGTGATAAATCATAATAGTATATGATTAAACTAATTAACTAACTACTTAAACAATTGATTAATTAAAATTTGGTAATTAGAACTTAGTAATATGATACTTTTCATAAGTATTGTAAACTTATAAATTGTGTGTATTATATATATATATATTAACTTATTGATATTATTTATCATATTAGATGTTCTAATGATCTTATTTGTTTCAATTTCAGCAACATAACATGTTTTGTCCGTTAGAACTTCAAAAGAAGAAAAAGCAAAGGGTATTCACCTCAATGATCAAGGGGCTTAGGGAGACCCCACTACTACGTGCTATCACAGTAAACCCATCCATTCACACCTGCTTGGTTAAAGAGTTTTGGACGAATGCCAAAGGATCCAAGGGTTCTATGTTTCTAACTTTAAAGGTTGCCGGGAAGAGTTTGCTGATTAGAGAAGAAGACATCAGAAGAGCCCCCAACATCAAAGAAGCTTCTGATCATTACTTCGCCAAGGGCAACCGAGAGGAGCTAAGCATTTCGTTGAAGAGATGGGGTATGATATTGTGTGGAAGACTTTGGAGAAGAGGCACCTCCCACCTTACTGGAGATTGCTGTTTCATATTGTCATACATTGTCTGTCCGACCTCAAAGGCGGTTTTGTTAGCCTTCGGACAGAATGGGTGGGAGTGATGGCCGCTATAACATACAAGGTGAAGTTCAACTACTCGAGGCTGATTTTTCTCTACATGATCGTCAATGCCTCGACCGACAACACGTGGATGATGTATCCCAGATTCATCCAGGTGTTGTTGGACGACATGATGCCCGATACACCGAGACCAGAGTACCCCGCTGAGGTTGATGAGAATGGTGTAGATTTGCCTCCATCAGAATCGTATCACGTAAAGATGTTGAAGCCGGCTGTGTTTAGTGCCATGTTAAGCACGTCGGGCAAGGGTTATGTGTACAAAGGAGCTCTGCCGGGGAGAAAGTTTGGATTATTTAGTGAGTCTGAGCCTAATGATGATAAATCTTTTGATAAGAGCCAGGAGGTTGTGGGTTCAGAGGGCAAGGAAACAGAAAGTGATGTAGAGCCCGAGAGGAGGACAAAGAAAATCCATGACTCGAAGAAAAGGAAGCCGTCAGCAAGCCATCTACTGGTGGGTCTTCCAAACATGTGGAAGAAGAGGAAAAAGCAGAGGACGTTCAGCCGCTGAAGCGGTTACGCAAGGTCGGGGACTCCAAGAAGGCCCTTTCCCGCTACCGGTAAACCTTCTACCCTACCTGACCCACACATAGCTTCACCAACCACCCTAGCCCAAACCCTATGTAAGACCTCGAATCCCGAGGATCCTACAGTTGGTAATCATATCTAAAAATTCTCAATAATTTAAAGTCAAACAATTTCATCTTATTAAAAATCGTTTCAGAGTAATAAACAGCATAAAATCACAAGTACTAAAACCAAGTTCCCAAAACCATAATTTAAATGTTTAGAGTAATAAATGAAAAGAAAACAGTTTGCGTATTAATCTCCGACTAGTTATGCCTTCAACCGTCCAAGTAGTCTCGAGCACGTCCAAGCGGTAAGCATCCTCCTCTAACCTGAAACTCACACTAATATACACACAAAGTCAGCTTGAGCTGAGTGAGTTCAAGTTTTAATAATAGACATTTAAATAAATCATCCCAAGGGTTTAAGTATAAAAACGGGATTATAAAACATTCCAAGAGTCTAAAATATAATACGGTATACGAACAGTTAGGCCATCATCAACACTAAGTATTCGTACTTAGACATCTATATACATCCATATATTTATATCCCTATAAATACCATCCAAATAATAACATCAGGGTCGAGCACACGTACAACCCAAACACGTAACATCTCATCCAAGTAATAACATCAGGGTCGAGCACACGTACAAACCAAACATGTAACATACGATGATGATCATGCCACACGAGCCTCCCCCCTCACGGGCTTTTCAGGGCCCGCCACAGGATTTAAGAACCTGAGTCGTATAGTTTGGCCCGGCCAAGATCACCATCCATCCGTATGCAAACACGAAGTAGGCATACGCAACATCAGCAGTTGATACGACTACAACATCGCCAAATATAGGCCATACAATAATTTATATATATATACATACATAGTATAACATTCCAAGGCCAACTATATACTAGCAAGCCTATATAAAATAGTTTAAACGTTTCATCAGGAAAAATCGTTTAGGTGTGCATGCTAGCCCAAAACTTAAAAGAGTAAAAAGGGGCATCATGAACTCACCTGAAATCAACCAAACACCAGCAACGAGATAGGAAATCTCTAAGTGCACACTCACAAGTAAGGACCTGTAAATTGTACACAACGCGTTACTAAACTAGACCGTAAGAACACACTTGCCTAACGGGCCGTTCAAGCCCAACAGTTTGGCCCAAGGCCCAACCCATACTCTTTTCCTTTACCTCAGCCCCTAAAACCATTCAATTAACCAAATCCACCCTACGATCATGGTCGGGGCTAACCATGATGCACAACTCACCCGTCGGTATGCAAATCGAGTCGAATACGCGCGTAATAAATCTTAAAACCAATTGTCAAACAAATCAGCCCCAAATGGACCAAATTCCCATCTTAACCTTTTCATACATCTTAATTATGTCACCCGAGTTGATAGGGTTGACGGTTCCTTTTTACAACACTCACTTTAATGCTTAAACGACAATTCACGCACAACCGACTCGATTAACTAATCACCAACCTAATCAGCCCCGAGTACCAAAGAAATAATTTTCCCACAGCCCTTAAACCCCCCTATGGCCATGAAAACTGATCCGGTTGGTAATTCAATCGATTAACTCATCAAACTCAACAATTGACGATTCTACACCCCATAAACCATAGTTTTCGAATCAAAATCGATTGACCGACCTAAACACTTTCAACGAATATGGTTTTTAAGTATGATGTACCACACATACCTAGGAGGATTTTGGTGCAAAAAACCTCACTCAAAATATAGTCCCAGAAATGGTCAATTGGACAGCCACCCGATTAAGCCTAAAACGAACTTATCGATCAATAACAAGTAAAACGTGAAGATTTTAGCATGCGAAGATGCATTTAATTACATAGGATAAACTTTGAAATAAATTATTAAATTTTTACCAGACTTTAATAAATGTCTGAGGTCTATAAAACTATTTTTATTATATTTTTCTAATGGACCCAAAAATTATAAAAATTCCTCCAACACAATAAGGTACGTGCAGCTATTTCAGTGCGCAACAAAATGGTTTTATTTTTATAAAAATCATTACCCATCCAAATTAAATGATTCCAAATGGGTTTGGTTCCTAACTCAAAATACTAACTTCCAGAAGTAGAACCAACCAATTTGGACTTGTCGAAAAAGGGTTATGACGTCGGGAAGACAGACCAGAATCCGTCATCCCACATCAGCTTTGACACTCGATCTTATAAAATCATAAAAATCATTCAAATCTCGTCCAAAAGTTACATATTATACCTTTCTGGAAACTAGACTCAAAGTAGAACATCATGGAAACAAGAATCTATCAAAAACTATGGATTATCATCGCGTTACAGACCCTACAATAAACGTATATGAATCTGTCAGCAAACTGTTATCATCGAAACTCAACCTTAACGACCAATAAGCGCGTTAATATGATTAATTAAGGTGTAAAAGATATGGGGAATCATAAAACCGACCTTGAATTGAAGTTTTTATGGTTTAATCTTGGCGGCACAGAAGGAAAATCGCAAGGGGAGGGGGGTACCAGGTCCGATCGCAGCTGCTAATGGGAGTTGGGAGTTAGGGTTAGGTTATTTTTTGTTTTTTGATATAATATAAGAAGTTACATCCAAGTCCCTCCAAATTGAAGTTTAAGGCATTATGGAAGAAAAGTTAAATGGTTTAACGTACCGAGATGACCTAAAGGCTTCCCAGAAACGTCGGTTAAATCCCAAGAATTATACATACTTTACAAGCTTTAACTCTTGGAACCGAAATTAACGGGCGTTACACCCTAGCCGACCTTAAAGCCAAAAAGTACAAATCCCCGTTTACACAAAACCCAAAACCAAAACCAAAATCAAAATAAAAGCCAAATCCAAATCCAAACAGCCCAAGACCTTACTACACGACTCACTCGTTACCTCTCCCGAAACCTCACCTACCCAACAAGACCAACCTTTACAAACCATCCTTGAAAACCTTCCACTATCACCACCACAACAAACCGTGCAAACTTCAACTTTCAACTAATCGTTTTCTCCACCTACAACCACCACACAAACTAACCAACCAATATCACCTATACACCCATATCCTCACCATTTAAATCACCAACATATACCTGACCCTTACGAACCACAAACATCTGTTCACAAACTTTCACAACCTCACCCTCAACACAGACAATATATACTTCCACACCATCCTAAACCAAAACCACAACCACAGACCAACCATAGACCCTAGCTTTAATCATAACCTCACCACACCCTACCCAATCAATAACCTTACCTCTACAAACCATAACTCCACCTACACAGTCAGACACGCCACCCACAACCACCAAATCCACATTCTACACACCCAAACCCCTGCCCAGCGGGAAGTATAAAAAGGCCCCAATATATGCCGATCCTATCCTCGATAGGATCGTCGCACTGGAGGAATTCAACGCCAAGTGTACTGAACGGGAGCGGGTATTGCTTGAGTATTTGAAAACTCTGAAGCAGAAGGACTTGGAGGTAGAAAAGGAGAAAATGGGGCTTCTGGAACGAATTGCAAAGTTGGAGAAGGAACGGGACCTTGACAAGGCGGGGATTTTCAGTCAGAAGGGGTGGATCAACACCCTCCAAAAGCGAGTTGACAATCAACAAAAGCTGATCAATGATCAATCTTTGTCACTCGCTAATCATAATGAGGAGGGGTCTAGAGTGGAGGCTCGCGTGTCTACTTTGGAGAGGAGCTTACCATCTGCCTTTGTTCTTCAAAAGAAACTGGTTGCCGATCTGAAGACGGCAGTGGATAACTGGTGGATTGAGTTAGAGGCGATGGACTCTCGGGTTAAGATGTTGGAGAGTCAATAGGGGACTTCTCAGACTCTCGAAACTCTTATTTCTGAAAATGCCAATTTTAGTACCGAGATAGAAGCCCTGAAGACGAAGCTTGCTACCCAAGACCGTCTGAACGAGTTACAGCTCAAGATCAATGAAGAATTGGTGAGCAAGTATCAAGCGGCCTCAGAACTAATCGAGATGCGTAACGATGACTTCAAAACTCTCGAGGACCGTCTTGACTCGGTGCTTGGTAGTTGGAAAGGCTCGGAGGGAGCGGAGCAAACTCAAGGGCAACAACCGTGTTCTGGTCCGAGTGTTGCCGTTGGTATAGAGATGGCGGTGGCCTCTGAAGGTGAAGCAACTGTGGGAGTACTTGTACCACATGTTGGTGTTGCTTCAAGTGATGTTGGTACTGGTCTTGTCCCTCTGGACGTTGGAGGATCTACTACAAGGACCGTGGTACAAGAGGAGGAGGAAGATGACGAGGATGATGAGGAAGATGACGAGGAGAATGATCTTGACAATTTTGATGAAAATGATGATGACGAGGGAGGTGATGGTGATGATGGAAGAGATGGTGGTGCCGGAGTAGGAGGTGGTAGTGGAGCGGACACACAAACCGCTCCACATGATGATCAGCCAAACAAAGAACCCTCTACTATCAAGGCTTCAATGGGAGTGAGAGATAGGGATGCTGCGCTGGAAGATGAATTTAATGCTTTATTTAACGTTGATGATGTAAGGCAAAAAATGTGACAATGGACGGAATATGGTATTCCGGCTTGGATTCACCGGTGACGATGGACGATGATGTCTCGTTTTTCTGGTGGCTGTTAATGGCGGTTGTTGTAGCGGTTTTAGTTTGTTGATGTGGCAGTGGTAGGATGAAGAAGGCGTTTTTTTTAAGCTGTCGGAATACGTTTTCTGGCTGCAAGCGGCGGCGTTGGTCGTTGCTGGTGGTGAATGGTTGAGTTGCGGCTAGGGTTCTTGATGATGCTACTTCTCCATGCTAGCTGCCTGCTTACTTGCTGGACAAATGAATCGTGGGCTGCACCTAGTCCAATGTAAGGTACTATTCTAAGTTGGGCCTTATAAGGACATGTTGTTTATGCCAAGATTAATTGACCAGCTTGGTTATGTCATATGCTAATTTTTGGGATGAATTTATGTGGAATGTTTTTATAAGAGAATTATTATTCGTGTTGACCAAACTGAAGAAAGTCAAATTTATTCGGGTTTCGTCATTATTGGACCGTGTTCAAAGCATATTATTTATATGTTATTTTCAAGGCGTTCGAGAATTGGATCCTGAAAACGTGGGCTACGAGCATCCGGGATGCTTATTTATTAAGGTGATATTTTTTGAACAAGTTGGATTTAATAATAAATTAAATTGTTAAAGTTCTCACCTTGAAAATGTGGGATATGAGTATCTGGGATACTTATTTATTAGGGGTGAGCTACTTAAATAATTTCATTAAATGAAACAATAAGCTTTGTCATTTGATCGTTGTCCCCGGTATTTCTTCAAGCTCTTCTGAACTTATATTTCTTAAGATCCGAGATGGATAAAGAAGCGAGAACGTCTTCATGAATGAATTAGGTGGATCATACCTTGAGGGGGTGATTGAAGAAGCTTCGGTTATCGGGATGATTTGCGCAAATGCGAGACATGGTTCGACGATGTTTTGAGATCACAAGTCAAGGTGGTGATTGTAAGGCCAAAAATGTGACTTGCGATATCAAAGTATGAAACCCGTTATATATTTACAGTCAAGCTAATAATTAAAGTGGGAGAGAAAATCGGACACGAGACGAGAACTTCGGGCACGCGTTTAGCTTCAACGGGAAGAAATCTTCTAGAATGTTATTGTTTTGGCTATAAATAGGACTTTGTATTGTTAAGTTTTGTGTGTGTTTGTAAAATGTAAATCACCCACCCAAGGGGAGCTCACCTTGGGTGGGTCGGTTCGTCTATTTAATATATTAAATCTTTTAACCGATAACGAGATCGTTCATTTACTTTATCTTTATATTATTTATGTTCGGTCATTTGATTTACCGCACCCGTCTCGAGCGCTTATCAAGAACAAAGCCGTTTGTTGTCGGATCCGGTTTCGGGACCTAGAGATGATCTTCCAGGTACTGTATCTTCTCATGATACAGATGATCTTGCGCTTATCAAGAACAAGATCTCTGACGAGGACGATGGAATCAACTACTCTCCTCGTCCTGACACGCCTATTTAAGACGTCAGAGATTTGGCTTCCGAAGCTGATCCTGCGAATGCCCAGTAGCAGACTCGTCACACATGCCAAAACCAATGAAGAAAAAGTGGCATTGTGTGACGAGCCGTGGAAGTGCTCGCTGCCGCAACTACCCTTACCACGACTACGCGCTCATCTCTTATGCAAAGTATCACGTCGACAGCGAGTTGTGGGCGCTGCGAAGGGTAAACGGGACGTCACCTACATGCATTCCACTGAAATGCACACTTTACCCGAGCTTGATATGAACTACTTCAGGCGGGCTGTAGGTGACGGTGTTGGAGAAAAGAAGATGGAAAGTTGGTTCAAGCGCCACATGGATCGAGAATCGAAGATTCACTACGCCAACTTACAGCTTAATACAGGTTGGAAATACTAGAATCCGGCAGAGATTGATCTAGCAATGGGCAAGAACAGAATAACATGGAGATACAAGATGCCCAAGGAAGGTCGTGAGGTTTATCAAGGAGAGCCGTTCGAGCCGAATCTCCTCGACGACTTGCTTTTTAGGGAATTCGATAATAACATGGGTGAAGCCGTAATCCATCGCCAAACCATGCATCCGTTGCGTGTGTTTGATAAAAATGAGTTGATGGGCCTCAGCATGGAGGATGTTCTAAGTTTTACAACTCTCCTTTGCCCACTCTGGAGGATCATGGGAAACAAAATACCGACAAGAAAGTTGAAGCCTTCAACAAGTTCGTTCGCAAGCTTGTTGAACTTCCACTACCTGAAGACGATGCTTTGGAGTACGAGACCGACTAGAGACGAAAACGAGGCACAATACTAAAGACTAGAGGGAGATTGTTAGGCCCTATTTTGTATATTTGAAGTCTTTTGTATTGTTTACATATGTATATTATCGTCTTTGTATTTTCTCATGTATTTGGGCCTAAGGCCACATGTAAACAAAGCCTATTTAGGCCCAAGTTATTATTACATATGCATGAGACTTGCACTATAAATAGTGCCACTACAAGAAATTTGAGTTTTAGCGGCGACAAAATTCGTCGCTAAAGACCCCGTAGGTCGCTGCTAAAAGAAATAGCCGCGACATGTCGCCGCTAGTTCCACGCCGCTGATGCCCTGTTTGTCGCTGCTAATTCTGTAATGCATCGCCGCTAAAGAGTCGCTAGAGAAATTGCTGGAAATTTTGCTGGAGGCGGAGTTCCACATTTTGAATACGACAAAACGTTTGAGAAGCAATAAACTAAATTTGTAAACAAACCAAAACAAAACACACTTAGATTCTAATTAAAACCGTTTAAAATTACATGAACTTTAAATGACTTCTACATAAAATTACAAGAAATAAAAAATGGGTGGCCGGAACTTGAAAATACGGTGGTAGTCCGACAACGATAGAGCTTAATAGTGGTGGAGCTTGAAGGTAGCAGATCTTGAAAATATGGTGGCGGAGATTGACGGTGCCGAATCTTGAAATTACGGTGGCGGATCTGAAGTTGTTCCTGGTTACGGTATCATAGCTTCAAGAAGATGGTTGATGGTGATGTACGGTGGCCGGTTGATGTTTGAGGGGAGCTCAATCAATGAGGAAGATTGGGTGTTTGAGATCAGGTTGGTATGGTCTGAGGATAAGGTTGTGGTGTATGGATGTAAAAAAGAGTAGAGCATATTGTAGCCGTTAGATCAACTTGTTATCAATGGCTAGTAAGTAACCTCACATGAAGCATGCGGATCACGACCTTTAGCGGCGACAATCCCGATGTCGCTGCTATTGAGGTCACCACTATTGGTTGTTTTTCTTGTAATGTGCAAGACACTCACGCACACACAACCTTTTGCAAATCTACAATCTTTTCTTCTCACCAACTATAACTCTCTTCTCTACCCTCTCCTCAATCGAAATAACAAAGCCTCAAACAAGATCCTAGATCTCAGTTCTTCTAGTGTGATATCTGTAACATTTCGAATTTTCTAAACCCGTTTCCGTTTACATTTAACCCGATAGGAAATATTTTAGATCTCTATTATTAATTAAAATCAAGTATCTATTAGTATTTAAGTCCATGTTCATTTTATAACCCTTATACTTTTCCTAATGTTCATTTCTTGTTTTTTTAACATAAAAGACTTAATATTTAACCATTATCCAAACCACAAGGACCAATATTGTCAAAAAATGAAAGTTTTCTCATCACATCCCGGAGCGTCGCGTGGTGGGGGGTGGCTGTGGCCGCCGCGCAGCGCCTTGGACTACCTGTGCAGATCAGTTTCGTCTCAGATCGTTTCCTAGTTCGTTTTTGGCCCGAAATCGCTTATTTTTGGATGAAATCAAGTGTTTTAAGCCCCAAGAAGTCCCTCAAAGCCTAGATACATGTCCATATACACTAACCCTTGTCCAAGAGCGAAATCCTCTGGTTATTCTATTGATTTGATCATTAAAGGCCCATTCGGTTCTTAAACAAGTAAGCTACCATATTGAGTTCGATTTAGTGAATCCTATATAAACATATCATTATTTCTCTACACAGACCATCCTTAAGCCCTAGAGGAGCCTTCTCAGCCGTCACCTCCTCTAACCATCACCTTCTCCTTCGGTTCTTGATGTTTTACTTGAAGATACGAGTCTTGAACAAAATAATTAATTAGATATTGCCATTTATATTCATGATAGTATCTTCGAGCTATGAGCAATCAGATCACGCCCCGGCATTTCTGCCTTAAGTTGGGGTGTGACAGATTGGTATCAGAGCCGAAGGTTATAAGATAGGTCATTAGAAATTGTCCTAGAAATATGCTTAGGACCCTATACGTGCTTATCTGAACTGCCTTATGTGCTATTAAAAAATGTTTACAGCTTGCTTAGATGAATTATTTTATTGTTTATCTTACTTATGTATTGCAGACACACACGAATTCCGAGGTTACGCCTCACTTTAAAAATATTTTTAAATGCTCTTATTTTTGGTAGATTTCGTTTTATTGTGGGAAATTCCTTAAGAATTCCCGTGTTTTGTTTTTGTTCTTTCACCTTGAAGCACGGGGGTATGACAAACCCACTTCACGCAATGACAACTCTTCTCGCCACAAACGTAAATCCACCTACCAAAACTGTGCTGCTAACCAAACCAACCCTCCACCCTCCAACCAAAATGGTCCTAACAAGAAACCTTATACCGGACTTTTCCCGTTATGCTCCATTTGCAACTATCATCATCCGACCCAATCCCTATGATGAATTTGCACCCAATGCCTTGCTGACACTTGCAGTATACCGCCCGGGATTCAAGATGCTTCACAACGATCTGTTTCGCTTACCCCTAGAACCACTACTACCCCATATGCTCAAACCAGTGTTCCTAATACCCGTGCTTGCTACCATTGTGGAGATGCTAGTCATTTTTGCAATACGTGCCCTCACTGAATCTGTGTTCGCCAATCTCAAATTAGAACTGCACCCTACTACACCATGGCTTATCAAGTCCAAACCCATCAGTCCTACACTCTCCAAGCTCTTCCTGTCAATCAAGATCCCTCCTACTTAGCTCCACTTTATCAAAGCCTGTACCTGCAAGTTCAAGTTTACTAGGCTTACACCACCCAAACCTCACTAGTGTCGTGTTTTCAAGCTCAACCTGCCCAAACTATTCCACATCCACCTGCATCGACTACTCAAGTTATTATGGATCCCACTACCTCAAGTGCTCTAAATCGTGTGAATCAAGGCAACCATATCTGAAGTTGATTGAAGACTCTGAAGATTTTTCCTTTATTATTTCTATCTTAAGTTATCTTATCTTTTTCGTTTATGCATTGTATTGACTCTGTAGTTAATCACGACATTGGATGATTTCAATTTGAACTATTTAAAGCATTTCGTTTCATGAATAAAGTTTCCTTTATCAAAGTTAAACTATTAGGATCTTGTACCTCCATCTCATTTCCTTATTCTCGATTATCTTAATAACATCTATTTCACGAAATTTGTTATCTTTCAATTTTCAAAATTTTACTTATAAAAGCAAAAGAGGTTTTCGAAATCTCACGGTTTTATTAATTCAACTAAAACCTTTATTAATTATCATTGGAAATTATATTTGGAATTATCAAAACATTTGTTTTCTCTTAAAAATTTTATTTTCAATGTTTTATAAACCACATAATGAAACGGATTATGCGGACCATCCGACGATAAGAGTAATTATGGATGCATACATAATTATCCAAATCCTCACATGGAAATCATAATAAGTACAATTGTGTGTCATGATATAGAACCGAAAGTAGTTTGAGTAATGGTACAAATGTTAAGATGATAAGGACATGGTGGATACGCCGCTGGTACATCCTATATATAAGTGCCCTTATCGGATTATCATTTGAAACGTTACTTCGATTATTGAACGTTCTGTGTTATGATATTTTCCTTAAAAATTTAATTGTTTTCAAAACGATGATGTTTTAGTTTTCCTTAATTTCAGGATGAAATTCCCTAAAGTAGGGGAGACTGTAACATTTCGAATTTTTCAAACCCGTTTTCGTTTACATTTAACCCGATCGGAAATATTTTAGATCTCTAATATTAATCAAAATTAAGTATCTATTTGTATTTAAGTTTCCCATGTTCATTTTATAACCCTTATACTTTTCCTAATGTTCATTTCTTGTTTTTTTTAACATAAAAGACTTAATATTTAACCATTTTCCAAACCATAAGGACCAATATTGTCAAAAAATGAAAGTTTTCTCATCACATCCCAGAGCTCCGCGTGGTGGGGGGTGGTTGTGGCCGCCACACAGCGCCTTGGACTACCTGTATAGATTAGTTTCATCTTAGATCGTTTCCTAGTTCGTTTTTTGCCCGAAATCGCTTATTTTTGGACGAAATCAAGTGTTTTAAGCCCCAAGAAGTCCCTCAAAGCCTAGATACATGTCCATATATATTAACCCTTGTCCAAGAATGAAATCCTCTAGTTATTCTATTGATTTGATCATTAAAGTCCCATTCGGTTCTTAAACAAGTAAGTTACTATATTTAGTTCGATTTAGTGAATCATATATAAACATATTATTATTTCTCTGCCACAAAGCATCCCTAAGCCCTAGAGGAGCCTTCTCAGCCGTCACCTCCTCGACCATCACCTTCTCCTTCGGTTCTTGACGTTTTACTTGAAGATACGAGCCTTGAAGTTTGACTTTGCTTATGCACCAACCTTTGACTCATCGTTTCTCGTGATCCTTTCACTTTCCGGGTAAGTTGTAAACATAGAAATCGTTCATATGCATTCCCAAGTCAATAAACTTCAATCAATATCGGTGGTTGAAGGGTGTTGACTGGTCAAATCATTTAAAACTCGTTAAAGGGCAAAACAGTCAACAAGTTTAACTTTATGTTTTCTCATACTTCTGATCGGATTCAATGTTCGGTCCAAAAAACTTTTATTCTCATAACGATATTTTAAGTCTACTGACTAAAACCCGACTTCCGACTAGCTGTTCGGATTCTGGTCAGTACCAGCTTGCTTAAATCTTAAATATAACATAATCCGAGTTCTAGATGTCCGTTTGGATTTATTCCAGTGGCATTAAGTTCGGTTCTGATCATTAATCTCGTTCGACGCATAGTGGACGACTCACTTAATCTTTAGTTCGTTATCTTAATTATTAATCACTTGCGTTTAATCTAAGGTGAGTTTTATCATTCCCCTATTTTACTCAGTTTTCTAAAATGTCTTGGAGGCATATGCGTATATCATTCTATATATATATATATATATATATAAAATAGCAAAAGTATAATTGTGTGTAATTAATCAAATATACTTGTTATGTGTTTACTTGTTTATGTGAATTCGTTTGACATATCCCCTTGTGGAGGGTTCTCATTGACCAACGCCCGATTCTCTTGGCAACGGTCTTATTATTATTTTCTCATGGTTGATTTACCGGCGCCCGATTCGCTTGGCAATGGTTTAATCGACAACTTATTTGCTCATGGTTTGATTTCATTACCGCATTTATTACGTTTTGCTTATTTCTTTTATTTATTATATTAACATTATTTTATTGCAAAACTGGTGATAAACTCACTCAACATGTGTTGTTGACAAACTCTGTTTTCTACACATATGCAGGTTGTCATAGAATTGAAGTTGAAGTATGGACACTTAGAAACACCATAGGTTTTAACGAAGACAACCATTGTTTAAGTTTATTTGGATTATATTTATTTATTTGGAATATTTTGTTATATTTGGGTATTGTGTGTATTATTTGAATAAAATAATTAATTAGATATTGTCATTTATATTCATGATAGTATCTTCGAGCTGTGAGCAATTGGATCACGCCCCGGCATTTCCGCCTTAGGTTGGGGTGTGACAATATCCGCTAGCACTAGAGAGATTAATCTAAGAATATTGTTGTTAGATCTAGTTTCGGGACCTACATAATATATTGAGTTGGAAGAAATTGGTTTTGGATAGAAAAAAATATTAATGTATGAATAAGTTGTACTTGTGTAGGATAAAAATTCAAGAGAGAAAAATTAATTTATAAAAATATATAAATTCTTAATATTTTTTAGTTATAATAATTTGATTTGTTATATTAGTTGAATAGATAACTATTATGGTTTATTAGTTACATTAATTAAAGAGAGTGAACGCATTTATACTTTCTTCATTTATCTTTTAGCATTTAAAACCTAAAATAAAACTAATGCCCCATATTCATTTATCGTATTTCTCGCAATAATATCCTTTCTCGCCTGAACTAAATGGGTCAAGTTATTCTACAAAGGACACAAAAATGATAAGGATGAGAATGATTTATAACAACACAAAAAAACACTTTAAAAAATTAAAAATAAATAAATAAAAAATCATAACTCAAAATTTAATAAAAATATACAAAAACCTTTCCACCGTCTTTCTTGTACTTAAAAAAAACAAAATGTTGAGGGAGAAAGATTATTGTGTCTTTTTGTTTATCATTGTGCTTTGTGTTCATTTTCGTCATTGATTGTGTCTTTTTTTCTTGACATTGTGTCTTTTTTCTTGACATTGTGTTATATTAGTCAACATTGTGCTACATTTTGTTCGGCATTGTGTTATATTTTGCGATTTATTTAGTCTTCTTTTAGTTATAATTGTGTCTTTTGTTCATTTTCGTCATTGTGTCTTTGTCTCTGAATTGTGCCTTTTCGGGTTTTTTTTTGGAACAAGAATGACGAGTGAAACATTTTTGTTTTTTAATTTTTTCATTTTTTATTATATTCGAGTTATGATTTTTTTATTAATTTTTTTGGAATTTTTGGGGGTTTTTATGTGGCCACAAATCCTTCTCACCCTTCTCATTTTTGTCTCCCTTTGTATTTTAACTTTACACACACACACACACATATATATATATATATATAGGATCAAGTTCACATGAGAACTTTTTAGAAATTGAGAACTATGAGAACCATTTTAGACCACAAAAAACCAAAAAAGAAAAATAATCATAAAAAAAAACACAAAAATAAAAAAACTAAAAAAACCAAACTTCTTATTTATTATCCCGGTTTCTAAAAAAACGTAAAAAAAATATTATCGGTTTAGCTAAATTATACATATATATGTATAATATGTACATATATGTACACACATGTTTTTTCCTACACACATATGTATATTTTAAGGTAAATGATAATGTACATATGTGCACATTACGTAACTAGAGATTAAATGAAAGTATATATATGTGTCTAGGTATAATTCGAATTAAAACAAAAATTTGTTTTTTTTTGTTTTTGTTTTTTAATGAAACCGGAATGAAATATAAGAATTTTGTTTTATTTTTTATTTTTTAAAATTTTTGTTTTTTTGTTTTAATAATTTTTTAAATATTTTTTTAAAGGCTTTTTAGTGTTTTAAAATGGTTTTCAAAGTTCTTAATTTGGCAATAATAATATTTTAAATATCATTATATACTTTTCAAAATATTTCATTTTAAGATTGTATTTACAAATATAACTAATTTAATTTATCCGCCTGTACGTGGTAATGAATCTATAATATATATAAACGAAACCCTTAAAATCCTATGTATTACGATGTGGTCGCTTCCCCCATTTTATTGAAGCAACCAGATTTCTTGATTTTTAAATGGACGCCTCTCATTAATTTAACCCAAATTCCTGGGTATGGATCTTACCAAAACTATATAGCTCTTAAACGGGTTATAACATCTCGTTAAATGAAAAATTAATCTTACCAATTATTTGATATGAAAATCCTATAAAATAATACTAAAATTTAATATCCAATTTAAAAAGAAAAATATATTATTTATAATTAATAAACAATTTATAGTAAAAAACATAAGTGGGTCATGGGTCACAAAATCCAGATATCTTTTAAACGGGTTATAACATATCATTTATTTATGAACCCCTTTCATCATCAAACACTAAGTATATTATTAAGTTTTTTACAATAAAGAAAATTAAAATTCAAAAAATAAATATTAAAAAATAAAAAATGTAAAACAACTATTCTCTTAAGCCATCAGATTACTTTATTAATCTCATCAAATATTTGATATGAAAATCCTATAAAATAGGGATATACTAAAATTAATATCCTTTTTATTTAAAACAAAGATATTATTTATAATTAAGAAACAATTTTATAATAAAGAAAATAAGTGGGTAATGGATATCACCAAACCCGGATAGCTTTTAAATCGGATTATAAAATATTATTTATTTATGAAACCATTTAACATCAAACCTTAAGTATATTAATTATTAACTTTTTTATAATAAATAAAATTAAAAAATATATATATATATATTAAAAACAAATAATGTAAAAAACCTCATAATATAAGGGATAAAATCTAGTATATAATAGTTACAATGAAAAATAACATCAAATAAAAGGTTACAGAAGAACAGTATTGACGACTAAAGATTTGTATTGAATGTCGTATCAAATGCAATGTTCCAAAAATGACAAACATCATATCTATATATCTCAAGCACAACATACTAGAACTTTGTGTTTAAATATTTATTATTTTGTATTATAATTAATCTCAAGATGCTCATAACTAAAACCTTGTTGATGGTACCTTTTTAGCAAAAACACGTAAGGGCCACATAAACATGACACGATGTGATTAATACGAATATTAATAGTCCGAACACGGCATATTTTAATCAAAACATATCATTTACTTAAATGTACACTAACACAGATATATTTAAGAAACAAGTTACAAGACATGACATACAACTTCTTAAGTTATGTGTGGTGATTTTGTTACCAAAACAACCTGGTTTCAGGTATGGTCGAAGTGTATCGTCCATAACTTATCAAGAATCGTTTTCATAAAGTTATAACTGTCAACATCTCAAGCATTGTGTTTTTGAAGAATACCTACCTTAATGTTTAATGATTAAAGAAGAAAATGATATTATGGTAAATAAGATTAATTGGTACACTATTCTATGTAGTGCAGTTTCTTCCTTTCTCACCTGTCTTTTGCCGAGTTCTTGTCTCCCCCAATTCTATACACGCCAAATCCATCACCTTCCAAATTTTTCTCTCTCTCTATTCCACGTGCACACTGCTTCAGTCTCACTTTCTTGATCCCACTCAACAAATTTTAATTTCTTTTTTTTTTTTTTCAAATATCATCTAACATTGCTTTCTCTGCCAATGCTAAAAGCTTAAGATCCTCTTTCTTGGAGGTGTTTTAACTCTCTATCTCTTTGTGTGCGTGTCTCTCTCAATACATATATATGTATGTATATATGCACACACTCCCTCTATATATCTCTTGATCTATATCATCTTGATTTGTGTTGTCCACCAATACCCATGGCTTAAAACCTTATTTCTTGAAGTCTCATCTAAAATTGCTTTCTCTACCCATGCCAAAAAACCTAAAATCCTCTTTCTTGGAGGTCTCTCTCTCTCTATATATATATATACATACACACACACACACACTCGCTCTTTATATATCTCTTGATTTATATCACATCTTGATTTGTGTTGTCCACCAATTCCCATGACTTAAAAACCTTCTTTCTTGAGGTCTCATCCCCAAAAAGTATCATTCATTA
Source organism: Bidens hawaiensis (assembly GCF_021521415.1). Classification (NCBI taxonomy): domain Eukaryota; kingdom Viridiplantae; phylum Streptophyta; class Magnoliopsida; order Asterales; family Asteraceae; genus Bidens; species Bidens hawaiensis. The sequence continues at coordinate 229,850 of NW_027491292.1, read as the reverse complement.
ACACACGGTTGTAATGACATATGTCTATGTCATTGTGTTTTCACTAGCAAAAATCACACCTTTTTGGATCTTTAGCAATGCCCAAACCCTAAATCTCTCTAAAGTTTGACAAACATCATGTCAACAACAAGTGAGAGTTATAATGTTTGTCTAGATTGTGATGATCAAGGGGATGAACATAATATTCTACTCTCTCTTAGTCCTCCAGGCCAACAACATCATCCTAAAATCTCAACTTCTTGCCCTTTTGACGAAAACCCTAACAAAGATATTGATCTTGATCTTAATGTTACCATTGATACAAGTATGGATGATGTTACAATAGCTCTTAACATAGGTCAACCACCGACAAGTGTAGTGGAAGTAGGAGGTACTACTAGCTTTGCTACAAGCCCTAACATGAGGGTAGCATCTGATCATTTACAGTACTGGATCCCAACACCAGCTCAGATCATGGTTGGTCCAACACAATTCTCTTGCACTGTTTGCAACAAAACATTCAACCGCTACAACAACATGCAGGTTCTTTATCATGTTATTGATGACTTTCCACCATTGTAGTCCTTTTATGTACTGTTAATTTATTGATGCACATGGTCAAGACAACTGTGTGCAACTCATGCTGTTATATTGAAAGAGTTTTAGGGTAAAAGAATAAAGCACCAGCCTTTTTTTTTCTTTTTGATGAAACTAATTTTGGGTATTTGTTCAATCAGTGCACCTAGATTATATGTTTTCTGAAAGTAAATTAAGTAACTTTAACCTTTTTATACTTGGCTTTAATGATTGTATAATGGTTACTGAAAATAATGGCGCACCCTAACAAGTTAAAATTTGTTATATTAATGTAGTAGATCCTCAAAAACATATGTTATTGTTATTGTGTTTACATGTGTACTCTCATTGTTATTCTAATAAAGCATAAGCCTCTTTTCTACTTTGATGAAATTAATTTTGGGTCTTTAATCAATGCACCTGGATTATATGTTCTCTGAAAGTAACTTTAGTGATTTTCACTTTGTTATAATTAGCTTTATTGAATTTTGCGAGTTTCTAATGGTTACCAAAAATAATAACACCCCCTTAGGCCTAATTGTTAAGCATGTGTTATATAGCAGTAGATACTTAAAACATATGTTGTTTTGTTTTTATTCTAATATAATTTATGCTTCTTAATTACTTTGTGCTATTCTATAAAAGTTATATATCATGCTGCTTGTAATGTTATGTAACGTTTCTAAATTTTCTTTGTGAATATATATGGTCTAGATGCATATGTGGGGGCATGGATCTCAGTACCGAAAAGGACCCGAATCCTTACGAGGCACAAAGCCGGCATCATCAATGCTTCGATTACCTTGTTATTGTTGCGCCGAGGGTTGTAAAAACAACATAAACCACCCAAGATCAAAACCACTCAAAGACTTCAGGACACTTCAAACACACTACAAAAGAAAGCACGGCGAGAAGCCTTTCGCGTGTCGTAAATGCTCAAAACCCTTTGCGGTAAGAGGGGATTGGAGGACTCATGAAAAGAATTGTGGTAAGTCATGGTATTGTGTTTGTGGATCAGATTTTAAGCACAAAAGGTCTCTTAAAGACCATATTAATGCCTTTGGAAATGGTCATGTACCTCATTACACTTCTGAAGATTTGATTGATGATGATCATGAAGATGAAGATATGTATGATGATGATAAGAGAAGTTTTAGTAATGGAGGTCATGATGGTAGCTCTCTTATGATTTAGATTAGAAGTGATGATTAGTGACCATAAGTTTCCAAAACTTTTCATGCACACATGTAGTCATGATCTATTATAAGATATTACTTAGAATGCATGCTTTAACATTGTTTTGGGAAGATTTTGTATGGATTCATTTGGTTTCATGTTAGAGAAGACTAGATTCTCAGCACGATGCATTGTCCTTTTCTTAGGCCCCACAATGTTTGCCCTGGATCCGTACCCATGCATTTGTTTGGCTCCTTTTCTTCTCGTCTTATAATAATTGTACCCAACTAATAAAAGATATATATGGATGAACAATAACACGATAATGTCGACAGCATAGAGGTGAAAAGGAAATCAATGTATTAGTTTATGAAAAATTCAACAACATAAGTTCAATCAATGGGTTTAGCATTATTTGTTATCATGTGGTCACTCCTTCTGCGGCCTACCAAGACAAAAATAATGTATTAGTTTATGAAAAATTCGACAACATAACTTCTATAAATCTAAAATTTCAACAAGGATGCAAAAGTATCCCAACAGTGGAAACACACTAACAAAAAATTATGAGTAATTACAGGTAGATAATTTTATTTTATTAGACAAATGCATTATCATAATTTGAGCACCTACGGATAAATAAACTCCCCTCCCCTGGAGAGTTACCTTTGGTGTGTGTTCTTAAAAAGCTTAGGACTATAGTAATATAGTAGGTTCATGTCCTACACAAGTAGGTTAAGTTTGTTAGTTATCAAATTAAGAAAAAAGTTAAAAAGAAATTATACAAAGAAATCTTATCAACTTCTACTGATGCATCATATTGATTGAACGCTTATGTGCCAGATGACTTGGCCCTCCACATCTAGTGCCTTTATCTTGGCCAAAATTAACATTATTGATCTGTCTGATGATGTTGAAGTATTAATCATTTATCAAACTCTCGGTCATCCAGTTCAAGTGTCTTTGTCAAGGAATTATGGGGCACCTCCTTCGTAATGTCATCGTACATATCGTGGATGCTATTGTGCTATTTTCATAGATCTTGTCCTTTATGAAGGGATCTCACGGATACAACCCCCAAACATACATATATGACTAGTGATGTCAATGACATAAGAGTTAATATGCTTATACATTAGCAGTCTCCGAGCATCGGGGCTTTCAAGAAACTACATCATAGCATTGAGGTGGCGTACTTACAACAAAGCAATGTGCTCAAAGGCAAAAACAATATCAATATCTTCCAAAACTTAAATATGGCATGATCTGGCTTTCATGTGCGTGCACATATCAACTCTCAACAGAGTTTTTGTTGCCCCTCAATGAACATCAAATAGGGAATTATGCTAATACATGCTCTCATATAATCCTCAATTTCTATCATAGAATTATCATATGGTATTCCTAAATAAAGGTGCAATGGCTGATGATTAAGTCGATGGTATTGTGATGTTGGTATGACAGTTTGCGAGTATGTTGTTACGTTTATGGTTTCTTTTTTTGCAATATATATATATATATATATATAGAGAAAAGTTAACATACAAGCTAAGAATTTATACTAAACGTGCAAACAAAAGAATCTAATGGTGGCAGTTATGTAAATAACTTAAAACTCTTTTTTTCACATAAACCCCAAGTTCATCATGTACCAAAGTCTGAGCCCAAATTCATTTCATCAAAATCCCAAATAATTCTCTCAAAACCTTCTACAATCATCAATCAATTTCACTTTTGATATGCTAAACCATCTGCTAAGAATAGCAATCGAATGTAATTTTCAATTTATAATCACTGTTCATATCTAGGGTTTAAACCGAGAAAAAGTGATTTCAAATCTAATTTCTACAATACATACAAAGATAGATGTTGAAACACAGATTATAGTGAATGAAGAAGCAAACAGAAACCATGATAAACTCTTGCTTCGAACCACAATAAGCAACTAGTCTGTTTATTGCTTTTATAACTTTGTCATGTAGTGTAATTTGCATGCAGCAAGTCTGTTTATAGTTTTTGTTACTTTGTATACTGGTTATAGTGTAATTACATAGAGTAATTAGTTGTGTATGCGTGTAATTTGTCTGTTTATGGCTTTTGTAATTTGTTCATAGGTTGTAGTGTATTATTTTTCACTACTAGAGTAATTAACATAGTTGTAGTAGTTGTTTCGTAAATAGTGTAATTAGTATGTATAAGTAGAGTAATTATTAATATATTTCTAATTAGCTTCTTGTAATGTTAATTTGTTTGCTTATAGTTTTTGAAATATGTTCTTATGTTGTATTGCAATTATTTTTCACAACTATAGTAGTTATCATACTTGTAGTACTTGTTTCGTATATACTGTAATTAGTATGTATAGGTAGAGTAATATTTAATATGTTTCTAATTAGCTTCATGTAATGTTAATTTGTTTGTTTATAGTTTTTGAAATATGTTCTTATGTTGTATTGCAATTATTTTTCACAACTAGAGTAATTATCGTACTTGTTTCGTATATAGTGTAATTAGTATGTATAGGTAGAGTAATTATTAATATGTTTCTAATTAGCTGTTTGAAATGTTAATTTAGGTGGTTATAGCTTTTGAAATATGTTCTTAGGTTGTAGTACAATTATTTTTCACAACTAGAGTAATTATCATAGTTGTAGGTAGTCCGTATATAGTGTAATTAGTACAGAGTGCTTATTAATATGTTTCTAATTAGATGTTTGTATTGTTAATTAAATACTGAAAAGGAAGAAGAGTGAATGAATATCCATAAAAATGGCTTGCAGATACACCAATGATGAATCACCACCTATTGTTTAGGTGATGATAGAGAAGAAGTTACCGCTGCAAAGACTATAAAAAGGTATCGGAAATGCAGGAGCAAAGGGTGAAGACGGTGATGGGAATAATTAAAATGCATATGGAAATATTGGTATGTTATGAATTACTCTTGTTTTATATCAATAACATCTCTAAAATTAAAGTATATGTTTTTAATTAAGTTAAAGGCAGCAGTGTTCAAGATGCTGATAGCAAGAAAAGGAAAAATGTTGATAGTGGTGTAAAGACATGTATGAAATCATTCTACAATAAATATATTTAATGGAAACAATTACTCTACTTTTATAATGGATAATTGATCTATGACTTTTCAAAATGCAACAAATAAAAGTTTTGGGTTTAATAAATGGGCTACTTGAAAGGCTCCATGGAATGCGGTAGCTAAAAAATCCCCCGGTATGTAATCATTATACAACTAATTATTACTCTACTGTATAAAACAATTACTCTGGTTTGTAAAGGCGACTCTAGGAGGACTGAAATAAATAAGATCTACTGTGACGTTTATGTAATGCACCACATGGAGACATATAAAGGTGAAGATGCATGGGTTTGTGGGTTCTCAAATGATGAATGCTCAACAAAAACAAATCAATGAGTTGAGGCATAAGTTTTTGTCAAATATGCTATTATTCGTCATAAACAAAGCAAATGAAGAGCTTGTGAGTAAAGCACAAAAATTTGAAGCCACTGATCCAAAGGAACGTGACAAATTGAATGAGAATCGTTTGGAAAAAAATATTGGAGAGCCTTAGAGGAAGAATGTTTGTGTTTTTTTTTTCTATCAAAAATTTAGAGTGAATCTGGCAGGTTAAATTTGGATGCTATGACATTATTTTGAAGCATGTTATGTTTTTATTACACTAGAATTTGAAGCATGTAAAATTACTCTATTTATATGCTTTTATTACTCTAGTTATAAGATTGCAAATTATTGTTGACTTATTCTTTGACCAAACATTAAATTATGTTGTATCAATAACTACAAAAGTTAAAATTTTATTACACTAGTCATCACAACAATTACTCTAGTTATCAAAAGAAAGTTAGATTGCAAACAATTATTCTGTGTTAGAAAAAAAAAACCCTATAATTGTAGTAGTTTTTTCATTATTTCAAGTATTCTACATATTTTTTTATTACACATTGTAAAATCTGAAAAAAATATAGTATATATCTAGTATAAAACTATGGTCCAAGCAACAGCTTATCGCATATTCGAATATCATGACCTGCATCCCCGCACAACGAGCAAGTTCTTGACCTTTTTCCACCACGAGCATCGGCTATTAGTTCTTTTAATGATTTAATTCTTTTGTGGAAGCCGCATCCTTTATTTTAAATGGCAATTGGAACTCGAATAGTAGATGTTGACAGTTGATCATATCCAAGAAGAGAAGCCAACATATCATTTTTCTTCAAAACTGGTCTAGAATGAGAACTCGCTTCTTTCTTTTCCCTCGTGACAATAATTTTATCTCAAACTGTACTTAATGCTTCTATGTCCATGAATAACATATTACATATATTTTTACTTGCAAACATTATGCCATAGGCAATCCCATTAGCCTTATCAACGTTGTCATCAGCAACATCTTTAACAAAAATCGAACACTTGGTTTTTCTTGAAGCTGCATCCCTCATCCAACGCCTCAAAATATACTTCTTTAGAATCTCGTCAATTTCAAAAACTCTATATGCAACAAAAACATGCCGACATAACAAACCATATTGTTCAAACCTTTTGCAGCTACATGAAGCAGGAAAATCATTATCATCAACAATGACAAATACCTTTGGAAAAATTAACAACCATTTAAAAAAGCTTCAATAACATAATTACTCTACTTTTAGAAATAATTACTCTACTTACAAAATTGTGGTTTTATATATCACAATGAACATCATAAGTACTCTAATTATACCGTAATTACTCTAGAACTAAAAAAACAAAAATATCTTATATGTCACAACTAACATCATAATTTCTCTAATTATATCAATAATAATTACTCTACAACAAAGACAACAAAACGTTATTCTTAAAAAATACACCAAAGTACCTAAGGAAGCTCAAACACATAATTAGCGAAGAAGATACACTAGTTTTGAACTTTTGTCCAACAGCTATATCTTCTGTTGTGTTGTCTACATTAAGATCAATCAAGCATATAGTTAATATCTACAAATAAGATCAAACATATAATCACATTACATATAATGAAGCTCAAACACATAATTAGTCTACATATGATTAAATAATTACTATAGTTAGGATTAAACAATTATACTACATATGCAAAATAACTAAACTACTTATGATATAATAATTACTCTACTTGTGAAAATAATTACACTAGTTATACAAATTAAATACTTGGACATAAGTAAGAAAACAACAGAATACGTGAAGTATAGATGTAATTCTCTAGTTATTTTACACTCTAAATCTTAATAAATGCAATCTTTAGATAAATTCGTAAACTAATTACAAAATTAACTGAATAAATCGATGAATTAAGTATTTGCAGGGTCCCAAATGAATTGGCTTATTCGAAAAAGGCTTTGTTCTTTGGAAGATCTATGACAAATCAATTAACTAACTACGCGATTAAACGAAGCTTGAAGAACTGCATACCTTCAATTTCAGTAATTCAGCATCGATGTCTTCAGCCATTAAAGAAATTGATTAATGGAAGATCAGTAATTGTAATTGCTAAGGGTAACCCTATGTAGCTGCTTGATAATTATATTGTAAACATGCTTGAACTGATGAAGATTATTATATAACTAATTGATGATCCGCAGAGAAGAAATCATTGTTTTATTAATTACGAAATTGCCGCCCTCTAATTCTTCAATTCGCACGCTTAGTATGCTTTTTTTGTTTGTATTTGATACATCTCCTATATATATATATAGGTTTAAGTTCAGAAGATAAATGAAATTACTGTGAGAAATGAATATGAGCCACTAGTTTTATTTTATGTTTTAAATGTTTAAAAATAAATGAAAAAAATGTAAATGCAACAATAAATGCATTCTCTCTCTTCAATTAATAAACTAATATAACCATAATAAATCTCTCTCTTTTCAATTAATACAACATATAACCATAATAAGTCCTCTCTAATTAATAAATATCATAACATAATATTTTTTTTCAATTGATATACTTAGAAAAATTATTGTTATAAATAAAAATAAAAAAATATCATACAAACGTGTTCATTAAATATAAACAATAAATATACAACCTACACAAAATTATATAACCTACACGTGTTTTGAGTAATAAAAACGTACAACATACAAAAAAGTATACAACTTACATTTGTAATTCGACATCAACAATTATATAAACTAGACAAAGATACACATATCCTATACGTGTGTAGGTTAGATGTTTTTCGTGTGTAGATAATATGTTTTCTTATTCTTAGAACAAGTGTATGTTATATGTTTTTGTGTAGGTTGTATATTTTTTATTGACATTTAATGCTAACATATGTAAGATAGTTTTTGTATTATTCATCACAATGTACCTACGTGTTGATGGATATTGATATATTGAGTTGAAAAAATCGGTTTTGGATAAAAAAAATTTAATGTATGAATAAATTGTATTTGTGTAGGATAAAATTTTCAAGTGTAGGTTATATGTTTTTCGTGTGTAGGTTATACGTTTTCGTGTGTGCGTATAGTTTATTGATGCTGAATTTTGTGTGTCGGTTATATGTTTTTCGTGTGTAGGTTATATGTTTTCTTATTCTTAGAACAAGTGTAGGTTATATGTTTTTGTGTAGGCTGTGTGCTTTTTTGTTGATATTTAATGCAAACACGTGCAAGATAGTTTTTTATACTATTCATCACAATGTAACTACGTGTTGATGGATATTAATATATTGAGTTGGAAAAAATTGGTTGTGGATAAAAAGAAATTTTAATATATGAATAAATTGTACTTGTGCAGGATAAAAAATTAAGAGAGAAAAAGTAAGTTATAAAAATAAATGGATTCTTAATATTTTCCAATTATAATAATTTGATTAGTTATATTAATTAAATAGATAACTATTATATTTATTAGTTATATTAATTGAAGAGAGATCATGTATTAATACTTTCCTCATTTATTTTTAAACATTTAAAACCTAAAATAAAACCGGTGGTCCACATTCATTTCTCACAGTAATCTTATTTATCTCCTGAACCATCCCATATATATATATATATATATATATATATATATGTGTGTGTGTGTGTGCGTGTGTGTATATATATATACAGGGTTAGGTTAGAATAAAAACCCACATGAGTTGTGAAAACTCTAGAAACCCATTATTAACCACATGTTTTTAATTAAAGATTAAATTTTGTGGTCCACAATTAAAGTTAATAAAAAATGTAGAAGTTAATTTACATTTTCTCTCTCCTAAAAACATATATAAAAATTAGTAAAAAATGTAAAAAAAATAGCAAAACATATTTTTTATGTTTTTGATGTTTTGTATTAAATGTAACAACCTACATTATATGTAACAAAAAAAAAACGATGTTACATAGGGTTTTCACAACTCAAGTGAGTTTTCACAACTCATGTGAGTTTTCACGGGTTTTCACAACTCAAATGGGTATGTATAGTTTGAAAACCTTAATAAGTTAAGAAGACTATAGAAACTCAATGAGTGGCTCACATTGTGCCACATCCATCTTGTTAAACATTTGAGAATTTAATCAGAAAGGGTATGATTTTCATTTAACCCATTACTATCCTTTCAAGTTTCCTGACACTATTCTTTTTCTCTCTCTTAAAACAAAGATCATGTCACCATCTCTTCAAATCCAAGCAACCATCATCCTAAACTTAATTATTTTAATATGTAAACTCATTTAAAAATAATTAAACTTACTTAAAATCGTACAATTATTTAAAAATATATAAACTTAATACATTTGTTACATAATTAAAGTAATTTTATTTAAAAAATTATGTAAATTATATTAAACATGTAAATTTGTTTAAATATGTAAATTAACATACATTAAATTATATTAAATATGTAAATTAATAAAATTTTTAAACTTTAAAATATGTAAATTTTATTAAAATATTAAAATTAACATACATTTTAAACTTTAAAATATGTAAATTTTATTAAAATATGTATATTGTGTTACAATGTAAGTTAACATACTTTAATTATGTATGTAAGTTAAATATGTAAATTAACATAAATTTTTTAAACTTTAAAATATGTAAATTAACATAAAATTTCATATTTTTAAGCATATTTTTATATTTGTAAAAATAATTTTAAAAATATGTAGCAAACTTTTTGAAAATTTTACATATTTTTAAATAAACTTAAATGTTTTTAAACATGCAAAAGTATTTTTAACTTAAAAAAAACATATTTTTCGATACTTACATATTCTAAATATTTAATAATATAGTTCTAAAAAAATTACATATTTACTAAAATAAATCAAATTCACTGTTTATTAAAACACAGAATAAAATTCAAATTAAAGGTAAAAAGAAAATAAATAAACAAAAACTAAAAAAGATCTACAAGATAAGATTGAAGTTCTTAATTCCTCCTTTTAGTCGACCTCTCCACTGCCCTGCTAGATTTCTTCCATCTTTGATCTCCATCATAACTTCAATCTTTCCTATTCATTAAAAAATAGCCATTAAAATCAACAATTTAAACATGTTATGCAGATCGTGGTTTTAAATTATTATTTAATCAAATGATTTAAACAAAAGGATTCAACATCGTGATAGAAAAAAAAATATATATGATTACATGGTTTTTACAAAGCAAAGGCACTCACTGGTGATCAATCCACCGGCGAACGACAATTTCTCTCTTTCTCCCCCCCCCCCCTCTCCCTCACACACACACACTCACACACACACACACACCTCTTCTATGCTTCATGAAACTGAGAGTTGTTGTCGCCCCTTTACCGTTAACCCTGTAATTGTTTATGTTTTCTTTGTTCTTCAACTTGGAGAGTAGAGACAACCATAGTTTTTAGGTGATTTCTTGGTTTTGGAAAGAGAAACTAATTCTTGATGAAGGTGTTAGTTTCAGAGAATGAGGAGAGAGAAACCACCTTTTACATGCCAATTTTACCCTTCATTATATTTTTACCCCTTAAAATATTATATTTACAAATCACAAATGAGTCTTTTAATGTACACCGCAGATGTGTATTGATCTAGGGCCATACAAGAGTTTTCAGAATTTCTTTAATAGGGGTTTTTAATTTAACTATACCCTCTCTCTCTCTCTCTCTATATATATATATATATATATATATATATAGGATCAGGATCATGTGAGAACTTTTTGGAAATTGAGAACTATAAGAACCATTTTGGACCATAAAAAAACCAAAAAATAAAAAAAAAACAAAAAAAATCAAAGTTCTAATCATCCCGGTTTCTAAAAAAAAATTCTTGGTTTAGCTAAATTATACATATGTGTATAATATGTACACACATGTTTTTTTCCTATACAAATGTGTAATTTAAGGTAAACGATAATGTACGTATGTGTACATTACGTAACTAGAGATTAAATGAAAGTATACATATGTGTATAGATATAATACAAATTAAAAAGAAAAAAAAGCGGTTTTTTTATTATACATTTATGTATAATATGTACACACATGGTTTTTTTCCTATACACATATGTATAATTTAAGGTAAATAATAATGTACATATGTATACATTACGTAACTAGATATTAAATGAAAGTATACATATGTGTATAGGTATAATACGAATTAAAAAGAAAAAAAATCGGTTTTTTTATAATACATATATGTATAATATATACAAACATGTTTTTTTTTCTATACACATATGTATAATTTAAGGTAAATGATAATGTACATATGTGTATAGGTATAAAACGAATTAAAAAGAAAAATTTTTTTTTTGGTTTTTTACTTTTTTTAAAATTTTCGTTTTTTTTTTGTTTTATAATTTTTTAAATATTTTTTTAGAGTTTTTTTAGTGCTCCAAAATGGTTCTCAAAGTTCTTAATTTGCTAAGGGTTCTCTTAGGATCCTTACCCTATATATATATAAATATATATGGGAGGGATCTTTTGAGAACTATGGTGAGTTTTAAGAACTTAAGAACTCCAATGTAGGCCACACATTTAATTAAATGGATTGGAATATGTGATTGAGATTAAATATGGCAAAAAGGTCAAAGTATGAGAGAGAATAAAGATTTAAGTGGTTACACTAACGTTTACGTCCATTACACATGCGTAAAAAAAATTCGAAAAAAAAATTCGTTACACTGAGTTTTTTCGAGTTATTAAAACTCAAAGGGTTCTATTTTTGAAATCTCTCTCATATATATATATATATATATATATAGGGGACGGTTCAGTGGAGAAATGAAGTTAAAATGAGAAATTGGAGAAATGAATCATGGCCATTAGATATTTGATCAAAGGCCTACATTAAATCTAGACTTTTGTTAATTAATTTTGGATTTTTATGTGGTTTAAATTAAAGAAAAGGGTAGTAAAGTCTTTTGGTTCATACAATTGAAATAGGAAACTAGATTAGTTATTTATCAACTTCCTATTTCTATTTAAACCTGTCACTAACTTTTCATTTACCAAAATATTCAGAAGATCTTGCATATCATCGCCATTGCCGGTCATTCCTCCGAAGATCCGATTAAATCTACCGACACTACAATCAAGCGGCGTATTGCTGGAAATAATATTAGTTGGGGAAAAGAAATATTTTGAAAATTCGAAAAGATTCTCCTTCACTTGTGGCCCATAAAATCGAAATCGGTTATTGAAGATCTGCTGTGTGTTTGGCTTATAAGCGACGGCGGCGTGCAGAGGTTAGGGTTTTCCGATTGTTCGTCGTTGTGATTTCAATGATGTAGGATGATTAAGGTTTTTGGTTTAATGCATGCAATCAGAATTTTGAAGTCGAGATCCATGCTGATGTTGTGAGCTTGAATTGTAGAAGGAACCTGTTCCAAGTGTAGTTTGTGTAGTATCAGTCAATTTAGTGTATTTCTTTTTATGTTATTAATTTATAGTAGTGTTTAAGATATTCTATGCTTTTTTATTTCTTAATTTTAATGTTTGTGTACATACCTGCAATTGGTTCTTATGTGATTCATTTAAGCTAGGTGAATTTGAATTGTTTGTTAAATACATGTAATTAACTCACAAATTTGTATTAAATGTTTCCGTGTAGGTACAAATCTTTCTGTGTAGGTGCCGATCTTTCTGTGTAGGTACAATTCTTTCTGTTTATATTTATAGCTTATCCTATGTAGGTAAATTTTCATATTATTTTCATACTTTCTTTATGTAATATGGTTTGTATATTTTTGTAATTTACTGGTATTTTAAGTAACATTTGTCTTGATATTATCATTTCTTTCCTGATTATGTGTCGGATATGTCAGTTTATAGTGTAACAGTGTAGGTAATGTGTATTTTGTGTAGGAGTGTGTAAGTTCACGATATAACTTGTGTATGTAATTGGGATAATGTTTAGTTGTATATTAAAAAATTGTAATTGAGGTTTTGCAGAAGACTCAATTAAGTAGGATCAACAACTATTGAGAAGACTCAACTAAATAGGTAATATGTATTATGTGTAGGAGTGTGTAGGGTCACGATATTGTAGTTTTTTTCAGAAGACTCAACTAAGTATGATCAAACTATTGAGACTTATACGGAGTAGCTATAAGAAAATTGGGTTGCGGTTTTGCAAAGGACTCAACGAAGTAGGATTAACAACAATTGAGCTTAAGTAAAAATATACGATGAAGATCTTACTTACAAACATAAACATGGAAGGAGATGATATATTGAAGGTTATTGGTTTAAAAGAGAATAAATAATAGATATGTTTTTCAAGATAATGCAGATTTAGTTGATTGTTTTGGCATTTTTTTTGGTTTGGTAAAAAAGGATGAAAAGTAATGTTTTGTTGAATGTTGATTGTGTATATGATTTTGTATGGTTTGAATTTTATGTTGTATATAATCTGTGTAGGAGTACAATTCAATGGTCTTCGTTCACCACATATAAAATCATTATACTAAAATCAAAACATATGATGATAGCATAAAATTCCATGGTCATTGATTTTAGAACATCTTCAAATAAAAAATAACAACCCTTATTCAAAGAAAAGCAAAATACGGATATTTTCTGGACATTTTTAAATACATAGAGTTTAAGAAATAAATGATATCATATTGTTTTAATAACATTAATATTTACCATATTTAAGAATAATGTTAGGATTATTAATATGTCTTTATAATTAATTATATTATAAAAATAAAAGAAAAAAATCTGATTGGTTTAAAGGATTTCTTCAATTTCTCACTTTAATTTCATTTCTCCATTGAACTCAACCCTATATATATATATATATATATATATATATATATATATATATATGTTAGGCCTCGTTTTATAATATAAAAGTCTTTTGTATTGGAATTTATGTTTTGGGCTTGTAACTTGTTTGTGTATGAAATTGGGCCCAAGGCCATGTAAAGAAGCCCATTGGGCATGTAATGTTATGATGTGCATTCTCACGCATGCTTCTTATAAATAGGGAAGCATGCCATGAGAACATAAAATTTTTGATCAATCTTGTCCTCTTCTATTTTCTCTCTAACTCTTACTCAAAAACACAAAATAATACGCAAGATCCGAGACCAAAGGTGACACGGTGTGATATTCCGCTAGCACCGAGTTTGGTTGATCCAAGATTAGTTGTTAGATCCGGCCCCTGGTGGACCTACAATTGGTATCAGAGCTCCGACTCAACTAGTTGAGGTTTTGGATTACAACCTTGGGTTTTGATCTTGTGAAAGTGCCTAAAAAGCAAGTGTTGTTTAAACTTGTTTGTTCTTCCAGGTTGTTGTTAAGAAAACTACAGTTACAAAAATATTCGGGTTCAAAAGATTTACAAAATGACTTAAAAGGTGGTCTTGGTTAAAATCACAAAGCATAAAAAGTGTGAATTTTCAAGGGTTCGGGTGTTAAAAATGGTTCAAAAGGTGTCTGTTTTCATTCGCATGTACTAACGGGGTTGTTGTACTAACCTTAAACAAGACTGACAAGTTAGGTATAGTACAAAACAGATCCCCATAAAGATTGTTTCTAGAAGAACTTGAGAATTCGCATTCGCATTCGCATTCGCATTCGCATAAACTATGGTATTCACATCGCATGATCATTCGCTTCTCATGAAGATTCGCATCACCCAAAGAATTCGCTTCGCTTGAAAATTTACTTCGCATCTGATAGAATTCGCATCGCAAGACAATTCGCATCGCACAAAGAATTCGCATCGCATAATTTTGATTTGTGTAGAAAATAATTAGCATCGCATACGAAGCGAACAAAAACTTTTATTCGCTCCGCATTCAGCCATTCGCTTCGCATATCTTTCGAATTGTTTGAAATTATTTTCTATTCGCATCCTTTGCGAATTGTTTGTTCTGTTTTTGCAAAATTTCAATTTGTTTGAAGAAATTTGGTGTCTAGAACTTGTGTGTAATCATGTCTTCTGACTCAGAATTGTTGAAGAGTTATATGTTGCTTGAGAATCAATCAGGAACAATCACCAAACCTCCTAAACTTATGACACTAGAAGATAATTTTGTTGATTACAAGTGGAGGTTCATGAACTTCATTGCATTAACTGATTCTGCCTTGATGAGATGTTTTGAGGTTGGACCACATGTGCCAATGTCCAAAACTCCCATTGGACCACAACCTACACCAGTGGCGGATTATAGTGAAGTTGACAAGACTTTGATAGAACAAGATAAAAGAGCCTTTCTCACTCTAACCGTGTGCTTTTCCAATGAAATAACTGAGACACTTAGAGTACACACTACTGCTAAGGGATTGTGGGAAGGATTGGTTGAGAAGATTGAAGGAAATGCTGAGATAAGGGATAGCAAACGGGCAATCTTAAAAGAAAAATTCAACATGTTCAATCACAAACAAGGTGAAAGTATGGGGGACTTAGTCAGGAGGTTTGAAAAGCTGTTAGCCAGGGTAAGAGCTGCTGAAGTTAATATCATGAGTTCAGAAGTAAATCACAAGTTGATGAATTCACTGCCTTACTCATGGAGTACCGACACTGTCACCATCAAAAGAACAACAAATTTGAATGCTATCTCAACCACAGACCTGATCTCAACAATCAAATCATTTGAGTTGTATGAACAAATAAGGATTAGCAATCATATGAGCTCCTTGAATCAAGCGGGAATTAATACTGGTTCTACAACATCTACTGCTTTCATTAGCAAATCCCTGCAGAACATGTATCCAGTAACAACTCCCAAGTATGCCTCATCAGTGCCCTCACAGTCAACTGCATTCATCTCCTCAGGAGGTTCATCATCACCTTCCAACCCAAGTTCAATTCAAGACACTGTAAACAAAGCAGTAGAACAGGCCTTGAAAGCTCATGGAATCAATGCTTCTTCAAAGGTTCAGTCAAGTGCAAGTCATGCTGGGATTCTTCCACTTCTGAATGACTCCAACATTGCTCTAGTTCATGCATTCCTGTCAAGCCATGAAGAGTCGTTACAAGGAAAACTCTTACCTCCATCTTTTGAGCAAGGTGACTTGAATAACATCAACAAAAAGGACCTCAAGAAGATGGACATCAAGTATCAAATGGCCATGACCGTTCACAGAGCAACAAATTTCATGAAGAAGTATGGAAAGGATAGCTTTAAGGATGCTGACAGCAAGAGGATATAGTTTGACAAGGAGAATCTTCGTTTCTACAACTGCAACGAAATGGGTCATTTTGCAAGGGAGTGCACAAATCCTCCCAAACCAGCGGATGATATCCGAGTCACTGAGGTTTCTGATGATGAGAACAACAAGGTAGCTGGAAAGAAGCACGTGAATCAAAAGCCAAGCTCATCAGTTCCAAGAATCAGTGGTAACCCACACAAGGGCAACTCAAGTTCAAGCACAAGAGCCCTTGTCTCTCAAGCAGAGGTCCAGACAAGTGTGGATTGGGGTGACCAGTTTCAGGAGCTTAAGAATCCGTTAAACATGGATGGAATGGCTTTTGCAGTTGACAATGAAGCCTCATCATCTTCAACAGCAGCTCCCAGCACTTCACACTGTGATGAGGTAAATCACAATTTATGCTCTCAAGCTTGCATTTTTAAGGTTGCATTTTATAGACAAAATTATGATGAAGTTTTGCAAGAAGTCTCAAAACTTAAGAAATTGAATGATGAATATGTAAAAGCTGATTAGATATATGTTGATAAGATTAAAACTCACTATGATGATCTTGCAAGTCTCAGACGACAAATTTTTTTTAATCAATATGAAATTAAGTATTAAAAAGATATTGTCTCAAAATTACAAAATGAAAATGAAGATTTACGAAAAGAGATGACTTTAAATAAATCAAATGTTGAAAAGCATGAAAAGGTTGCCGAGAGACTTGAATCAGCATCATGTCAGTTAGATGAACTCATTGGAGCTCAGAGAAGTACTAAACTAAAGGCTGGGCTGGGGTATGATTATACTGCTGTACCGCCTCCATTGAATGATAATTATACAAGCCTGCCCCACTTTAGTTATAATACATCTCCCGAGGAAGAAATGTCATACGGGGTTGGTAGAATACTAAAACCTATGAAATTTGTTTCTCCAGTTTTTCAAACTCCTGCTCCAGTTGTAACATCTGATAAAACTAATATCAATATATCTTGTGAAGCAGGTGATGTAACTGAAAGTGGATATGGGAAGGTTAACTTGGGTTGTGAGAGGAAAGAAGTTTTAGAACCACGTTTTGAGTCCTGTGTGGAACTAATGAAATCAATTAACAACCCAATTTGTAATAAAGTTTGTGAATCAATGTTAGGAAATTTGGAGTCTGTATCAAATTATGTATTTTGTGAAAATCAGACTAGTGAAAGTTGTAATGTCAATTCTAATGAAAGTGATTGTTCATCTTCAGATTCGGATTGTGAAACAATTTTTAATGAAACAATTGAAAACAAGGTTGAGGAACAGAGTTTGCCTAGTTGCTCATCAACTGATCATATAAGTGAGGATTGTAATAATCTGAAATCATGGTTTGAAAATGAAAAACCAAGTACTTTCAGTAAATATGTGCCACCGATGAAAGTATCATTTTCACAAAACACTAATTATCATAAGAATCCTCAAATCTATAATCAGTTTGACAGTGACTACTATCACTCTCATAGTCAACCTAGACATTTTAACAAATCTCATGCAAGTTATGATTGTAGGGCAAACAGTAATTACAGGCATGTTAACCCACCTACATCAACTTCACAGTCATATCACTCATATTCAAGTTCAGAGAATGTCTATAAAATCAACCAAAGAAAATACTGTTTTGTTTGTGGGAATCCTTCTCATCTTGCAAGGCATTGCAAAAACTGGCACAAACAGCAAAAAGATTTAAACAGTAAGCTTGGCCAGTCATTTCCTAAGGTTGCTCCTAAACCTAAGAAACTGATTAACCAAACTCACTCTTCTTCCAGTGAGACGGATTCCAAGATAAAAGGAAACAAGAAAACAAAGAAACCTTTTTGGCTAACTCAGAGGGAAAGGAAAAGGTTGGGTAAGGGTTCAGAAACTGAAAAGCCTAAGAACCAACCAAAGGTTTTCAAAAGAGAAAAATCAGAAGATTTCGTGGTTAAAACCAAACCAAAGCGAAGGCAATCCAGAAAACCTTTCCAAAACCGAGAAATTTACAACTCATGTTCCTCGAGTGATTGTTCTTCAGATTCTGATTCGCTAAGGGATTACATTTTCAAAAATCATAAAATTAAATTTGGTGATTTTCTGTTTAATATTTTCGAGACAACTAAGTCTGGGGACCCCACTACTAACTAGCTGTTCATGTGTGTAGGCTCAGTCAGGAAGGCATGTCAATAGTATCTGGTACTTAGACAGTGGCTGCACCCGACATATGTCTGGAAATGAGTCACTGCTGTTTGATGTCAGACCATTCAATGGTGGACACGTCTATTTTGCTGGTGATGTAGGACGAGAAATAACAAAGCATGGCAAGGTCTCAAATGGTACCCTGACTTTTGAAGATGTCAATCTTGTGGAGCAGCTGAATCAGAATCTCCTCAGTGTGTTTCAAATCTATGATAAGCAGTACTCTACCCTTTTCAATGAGAATGAGTGTCTTATTCTAAAACCAGGTTTTAAAGTCTCGAAAGAATGGATTTTGATGCGTACTCCGAGGCACAACGATGCATACATTCTGGACATGAGAAGCAATTACTCAATGCGTACTGCTTCATGTTTATTGTCCAAGGCCACGGAGAATGATTCATCGTTCTGGCATCGACGTTTGGGTCACGTTAACTTTAAGAACCTGAGTAGGTTAGTTAAAGGTGACCATGTGAGGGGTTTACCTGTAAAATCCTTTCATTAAAATGTTTATCCTGTTCTAAATGCAAAAAGCAAAAACTCCCTAATAGACCTAAAACCATTAATACCATAGATTCTATCCTCCAACTATTACACATGGATCTCTTCGGTCCAATTCAACCATTGGCAATAGGACGAAAATCCTATTGTCTGGTTATTACTGATGATTTTTCGCGTTTCAGTTTGACTTTTCTTCTAGGTCACAAGGATGAGACTGCTCAATTTCTCATCAGATTCATTATTTCGGTGGAGAATCAAACGGACAAGCGAGTCAAGTGCATCAAAAGCGACAATGGTACCGAATTCTGCAATAGAGTGGTTAATGATTTCTGTCACAACAAAGGGATCCTTCGTCAGTTCAGCGCACCCTACACTCCTGAACAAATCGGGGTGGCTGAAAGATGAAACAGAACACTCGTTGAGGCTGCAAGAACAATGTTATCGTACTCCAAGCTTCCTTTGATCTTCTGGGGTGAAGCTATAAACGTTGCCTGCTTCACTCAAAACCGTGTGTTGCTGAACAAGAAAAGGAACAAGAATCCATATGAAGTCTATTATGGGACAAAGCCAAGGGTCAACTTCTTCAGAATGTTTGGATGTCCGTGCACCCTGCTCTACAACAACACCACCTCAATGTCAAAGTTTGCAGAAAAGGCAGATAAGTGTTATTTTGTTAGTTATGCTATTGACAAGAATTCTTACAGAGTATACAACAAAAGGGCAAGGGTGATCATAGAATCCTATAACATTGACTGGCAAGAGTTGAATCCCACAGAGGCACACGCGGGCCCCAATTGGATGTTTGATTATGAAGGATTGTTCAAGTAGTTTAGGGGAATGTATGTAACTCCGGTTGTTTCCCCTGCCCCACCTGTTGTTTCTACACCTGTCCATACTGATGATGATCAGTCATTCTTAATGCATGCTGTATTAAGAGGTCTGGAAGGTATTGAAGTAGTTTCCCCCGCACCAGTGCCAAATGTTTCCACCCATGGTTAATCAACCAGCCGCGGTCAATGAAATGCAGCCACCTGCAGATACTACTGATGTACCCTCAGTCGAAGACACTTCTAATTCATATACTGGTTCGTATGTGTCAGCTGACAACGTGGAGAATGACCTGACTGATCAACCAGTGAATCCTCCAGCTAAACCTAGTGTGGTTGAGTCTGTTCCCACACCTCCCTCTCAAAAAGAAAATCAAGGTTCTGATGAGGAGACAAATGTAGAAACTGCTCAGAATGAAACTGCTCACAATGAAGCATCTGACAACACTAACTCTACATTAGTTCCAAGCATTGTGGTACCATTTTATGAGAACCTATGGGATGGTCCTATTGAACAAGAACAAATGGTTGATCAGCCTGAATATCCTCAACCAAATGTTCCTGTCAATATTTCAGCTGTTTTTCATCCCATAGAGAGCTTATCCGTTGAGCTAGAGGCAACTCCAGTCAAGCATGTCGAAAAAATTCTTCAACTGCCTATTCACAGAAGTCATCCGACTGAGAATATTATTGGAGATCCATCAGTCGGCATTCAAACATGTAGCACCTCTGGTTTCATTAATAGATGTCTTTTTTCATGTTTTATTTCATAGGTTGAACCCAAAGACTACAGAGTTGCATTGAAAGAAAATTCTTAGGTTGAAGCCATGCAAGAGGAACTGTTGCAGTTCAAGTAGCTAAATGTTTGGAGGCTGGTCAAGAAACCAGAAAATAAGAGACCGATTGGAAAAAAGTGGGTGTTCCGGAATAAGAAAGATGACAAGGGGGTAATTATAAGAAACAAATCCCGGCTTGTTATGCAAGGTTTCTCGCAGCGTGAGGGTCTTGATTATGATGAAGTTTATGCACCCGTGGCCAGATTAGAGGCGATACGTATCTTTTTGGCCTACTCTTCGTACATGAACTTCAAAGTTTATCAAATGGATGTGAAGACAGCCTTCTTGTATGGAAAGGTGAAAGAAGAAATTTACGTCAAGCAACCTCCAGGCTTTGAGGATCCGGATCATCCTGACCATGTTTACCGTCTTGACAAAGCACTTTATGGTCTTCACCACGCACCCCGTGCTTGGTATGCCACTCTGGCTAATCATTTAGTGAAGAACGGGTATAAAAGAGGTATTGTTGATCAAACACTCTTTGTCAAGAAGGTTCGGGGTGATCTGATTCTTGTCCAAGTGTGGGTATGTTGATGACATCATCTTCGGATCCACGAATGATAGTTTGTGCAAGGAGTTTTCTGAGGTAATGCAAAAGCGATTCGAGCTGAGTTCTTTGGGAGAAATGACTTTCTTTCTGGGTTTACAAGTTGAACAGAAGACGGACGGGACTTTGATTCATCAAGAGAAGTACGTCCAAGACATTTTTCAAAAGTTCGGGTTCAAGGATTCATCTGCGTTTATGACACCAATCGCTACACGACCAATTCTCGCTCCTGATCCATCGGGAAAGCTAGTTGATTAGCACCTGTATAGATCAATGATTGGCTCACTGATGTATCTCACTGCAAGCAGACCGGATATCATGTTCCTGTTTGTCAGTGTACCAGATATCAGTCCGATCCGCGAGAGTCTCACATGAATGATGTCAAACGTATTTTCAGATACCTCAAGGGAAGACCTCGATTGGGACTCTGGTATCCAAAAGAGTCTCCCTTGGAACTTCATGCATACACTGACAGTGATTATGGAGGATGCAATTTAGACCGAAAGTCAACATCTGGTGGATGCCAATTTCTGGGTGATAGGTTGATTTCGTGGCAGTGCAAGAAGCAAGTCACCGTGTCCACCTCAACTGTGGAAGCTGAGTACATAGCTGCATTCAGTTGCTGTTACCAAGTCATTTGGATCCAGCATGTCACACCCTCAAAATCCACTAACGGAGTTTTACCGTCAGAGGGTGTGAACTAACAGGATCGGAATCATTAGTAATAATCAAACCATAAAAACGTTTAAATGAAAGTAAGTGCGGAAGCGTAAAAACCAAAAGACAAAAGTTGCGTCACGCAGGACGACTTAAAACCCAAGTAATAATAGTTAAAAACATGTTTGCATATCAGAATGTTCAAAAACCATGCATGATCCTATACCGCGCGCCCGCCTCGGCTACCTGAGAATAACATACTAAAAGTGTCAACACGGGGTTGGTGAGTTCACAAGTTTGTATAAAATAAAGCGTTTAGCGTTTTGCGTTCAGCGTTTAGCATTTTGCGTTCAGCGTTTTGCGTTCAGCGTTTTGCGTTACCAGATAGTGTTAAATCAATTATATATCTATAGGTAGCTAGCCTATAAAACAAGTATCAACGCGCGGTATGCATGATCCTATACCGCGCGCCCACCTCGGCTACCTGAGAATAACATACTAAAAGTGTCAACACGGGGTTGGTGAGTTCACAAGTTTGTATAAAATAAAGCGTTTAGCGTTTTGCGTTACCAGATAGTGTTAAATCAATTATATATCTATAGGTAGCTAGCCTATAAAACAAGTATTACTAAGTGTTCGACACCGAAGCTGACTGTTTATCATTTGCCTTGCCACCAGGTCTATCCCGACCATGGTATGTGTTTAGCCAAGATTACACCCACTCGACCTCCAGTCGAGTTTAGCGTTGGGTGGGGTTTGTCAAACCCAGTAGTACTACTCAACAATGACTCGCTATTATCCAATATTAAACGGTTCGATGTGAATGAAGGACTTTAGTTATTGCGTTTGCCACTTAATCTTTACAAGTGATATATAATTTATATTAACAAAATCTTAAATGCGTTTATCGGAGTATGTTATCTCCCCCAAGTGAAAAGCGTTTGAAAATAGTTTAGAGGGGTAAGTGAACTCACTGTTTGCTAAGAATTCCCAAAATAAATCACCAAAGGATGCGCGTCACAGAAAAACTCTCTCTAGCGTTCTATAACAACAAAGAGATTTTTCTAAGTGTCGGAACTATTATCGAGTCTCTAGACTCGGCACATAATACCTATGCACACAATGTGTTTCGTGTTTCGTTTGTGAATCGTGTGTGACTTTAACAAGTACATTCGTGACACATTACATGTGTGAGCAATTATTTACGTGTCATGTATTAATAATGTACATCACTAGCAATTACTCCCCGTAAGGGCAATTTGGTCACACATAACAATTAACTAGCAATTATTCCCCGCAAGGGCAATTTGGTCAAAACACGACAACTATTTTGCAAGTATTCCCCGCAGGGGCAATTTGGTCAAAACATAACAATTATATAGCAAGTATTCCCCACAGGGGAAATTTGGTCAAATCATAACAATTAACTAGCAATTATCATGTTTCATGCATTTTCACAAAATTCAGCAGCTAGTTTCACCGAGACAGAAATTCTACTAGAAAGATTGTACTATTCCACCGATCATAGCATCTCAATTAATTTACCAAAAATCATCACAAAAGCATGCATGTGTTAGGTTTCCAGAACATATTTTATTTTATTTTTATTTCACAATGATTTCTCATAATGATCAAAACATTACAGCAAGCTCATAACAGTCAAATTCATGCGCAACAGAATGTTATTTGAAATTCCCGTTAAATTAAAAATCCAACAAATGCAAGACCAATTGGGTTTGGTTCTTAACTCAACAAGTTAACTTCCAGAAGTGGAACCAACCCATTTGGCCTTGTAGTTCATGAGATATAATATTTACAAAACAACCTAACAGCAGGTCTAACAACTCAGCTTTGCACAATGTTTTTGTAAAATCATAAAAGTTAACTTTCACACGTTCAAAAATTGCAAATTTATATTCTTTAGAAACTAGACTCAACCTAGTTTACTGTAGTATCAATAATCTCAACCAATTTTCACATTTACACCCTGTTACAGTCAATTGAACATCAACAACACAATCTGTCCAGAAACTGTTTGCAACAAAACTCAACATATTAACCATCTATAGACTATAATCCGTTCATATAACACTCTAGACTCCATAATCACTATCCATGCACATCAATTACACATTACATACATGATTAGGGTTTTTGCTTGAACTCAAATCAAAGACACAAACAATTAACATGTGATAACATCAATTCTAGTTATCAAATCACAATCAATACATCATCTAATCAAACAATTCATATGAGCACCATATATGAAAATTTTCGGAACCTAGGGTTCACAATTAACCCATTAAAATCGAAATTAAGCAAGAAGAATGCATAGGATAGTTGTTTATACCTTCCTAGCACCTTAATCTTCGATCAAACTTGAAAGATCTTGTGTATATGTGTGTGTGTGTGAGGCTGCCGATCGCGAGAGAGGGGAGGGGGAGGGCTGCCGTCGGGTAGAGTGAAGGGAGAAGAGAGAGTTAGGGTTTATTGTTATTAATAATAATAACATGTTACACTTTAGTCCCTCAACTTCCAAATGTTACTTTTCTAGCTTAATTAACTAGTTCTAGCACATTGAGTTAACGTTTATAACAATGTTATCACATAACACATAAGTCTAACACATAATTATCACATAATTATTGTTTTGACGTTTTTCGTTTATTCACCAATCGTTTGCGTCAACTCGTTTGCGTTTCGGTGCAATTCCCGAAAGACTACACATGTAGTAAGTGTTAAGCGTCATTTAAACCCTAGTTTAAATGTAATGAGGTGTGCGTTATAGATTCAGTGATCTTTAAGTTTGAATTGACGGAGTTGAGTTAACGGAGTTAACCTGAAATTGACGATTGTCACATCATTCCCATGTTAAAGAATTTTCGTCCCGAAATTTGAGTCAAGTCGTGATGAGTGTCTGAAAAAGTAAGAAAAATTTTCAGTTTGTCATATCATCCCCTAGTAGAAAGAAATTTCGTCCCGAAATTTAATTCATACCTCCGGTGATTTCTAACGGTTTGCCGAGTTTCGCGGTTTCCGGTGTTTGGTCAGCCCTTCAATAAGGTGAGGATACTTTTTCATCATTTGACCCTCGCGTTCCCACGTGAACTCCGGTCCACGTCTTGAGTTCCAACGAACCTTAACGATTGGAATTTTGCTATGCTTGAGTGTTTTGGTTTCCCAGTCCAAAACTTCAACTGGTTCTTCAATAAAGCGTAGCTGTTCATCAACTTGCAGTTCGTCCAAAGGGACTACTTGGGTTTCATCAGATAGGCATTTCTTCAAATTGGATACGTGGAATACATTGTGTACGCTGCTGAGTTCCGTTGGTAGGTCCAGTCGGTACGCCACCGGACCAATGCGCTCAGTTATTCGATAAGGGCCAACGTATCGGGGGTTGAGTTTGTTTCGCTTCCCAAAGCGAACCACACCTTTCCAAGGTGAGACTTTGAGTAACACTTGGTCATTCACTTGAAATTCGAGAGGTTTTCGGCGCTTGTCGGCGTAACTCTTTTGGCGATCTAGTGCTGCTGCCATGCGGTTTCGGATTTGAACAATCTTTTCCGAAGTTTCGAGTACTAGTTCTGGACCAGTGATTTGGCTGTCACCCACCTCTGCCCAGCAGAGAGGTGATTGACACTTCCGTCCGTACAGTGCTTCAAACAGCGCTGCTTTAATACTTGCGTGGTTGCTGTTATTATACGAAAACTCTACCAAAGGTAAGTGAGGTTCCCAACTTTTTCCGAAATCCAACACACATGCACGCAACATGTCCTCTAAGGTCTGAATAGTTCGTTCACTTTGCCTATCCGTCTGAGGATGGTATGCTGTGCTTATATCAAGACGGGTGCCTAGTGCGCTTTGCAGCGACTTCCAAAAGTGCGAAGTGAAACGGGAATCTCGATCAGAAATGATTGAGACAGGCCCCCCGTGTCTAGACACCACTTCTTTCATGTAGACACGAGTCAGTCTTTCCATTTTGTCCGATTCCTTAATCGCTAAGAAGTGTGCCGATTTAGTCAACCGGTCAACGATCACCCAGATGGTATCGCATCCCGTCGGTGTCTTAGGTATTTTAACTTTTACTTTATTTCTTCATTTATTTTGATTCAAGCCTTGGACTGTCTATGTTTGTAGTGATACAAGTTCTGATTGTTAAGGCACTAAATCTTCTGCTTTGTTTTATTTTCTTTCTTTTGTTCAAGCCTTGGACTTTCTCTGCGCGATAATATGGTATTATCCGACCTGATTATTAAGGCCCTAAACTTCTGCTTTATTTTAATCTCTCTAGATCGAGTCAAGTATACAAAAATAAAGTGTCAATTATGTTAATAAGAGTACTGTGATCATAAGAAAGGTTTAAGTCAAGTTGAGGTGATATGCTAACACAAACTAGGCCCAAGGTATGATGAAATCAGTAGCATGGCAAATTAAGTTGGGACCACACAAGCACCGTGCCTAATTGAACTTCAAATGTATCACATTGACATCAAAACACTTGTCAAGCTAAACAAGTGGATAATATCTACAATCGATGATGAACTTATGACATAATAATATCAAAATGGAAATGCGATCTAGGACTTTGTAAATCAATATGATTGCATGTTGCAATCATTCTTTATAAATTGATTAATCGAATCAACTAAAAGATTTATGTAAATTAATTTTGTAATTTTCTCTTAACTATAATTCTATTTTTGTTTTGTTTTTGTTTTTATTTTATAAAATATTATCTACTTTAGTATCTTAATATTGCATGTTTCATTTTTAATTTTATTTTTATTTTCATATTTACTTTTAAATTTTATATTTTTAATTTAATTTTTTTTCTATTTCTATTTAAGTTTTAATTTAATTTTGGTTTAACCTAAGTTTGTTTTGTCAAAGAGATCATTTTGCAAACGTTAAAGGTTATGGACCAACAAAAGAGAAATAAGAAAAACAACCAGGTGCTTGGATTCGGTGTATAAATGTTTTTTAGGTTTGAGTTTGCATACATTTTTAAATTCCGAGGACTGAGAGCGTATTTTCGGTAAATACTCACAATGTTTTGACCTTATCGCGAGATTGGTTGACACTATATATAAGGGCAACTCAAAATATCTTTTACTATTCACACTTACTTTACCAATATACTGCTCTCTCTTCTTTTTCTCTTAAACCCTAAACAATCCTTCAAGATCCACAATCAATCTAGCCTCAAAATCATACTTCGATCACAAATATGGAACCCACACCTTCGGTATATCATCATAATCATCCATCTTCATCTTGTTTCTTCCTGGGTTCTATCAGATCTGGGCGACGGTTCATATGAACCGTTGGCTAGATCTAGTTGGTGGATCTTCATGTCTGATGGAATTATCATGTCATACAACTGATATTAGGCTTTTAGATCATGGATACCATCAATAGATCTTAGTGTTAGGTTTAGATTTGTACAGTTTGTAGATCTAGGGTTTTTCGGACTTAATGGGGTCCGATTGAAGGTGTATATGAAAGGGTCACACTTTCCAGATCTTTAATTCGGGTCTAAGCGTTATGGTTTGAGATAAAAAGGAACAAAAAGGGGCTAAGTGGTTTTTATTCGAAAAGGAGGAGAATTCGCAGGGGACAGTATTCGCCTCGCATGTTTCATTCGAAGAGAGTGGGAAATTTTGTTCGCTTCGCAAGACCATGCGAAGCGAATGAAAATTCCTATTCGCTTCGCACCTATATGCGATGCGAATTCAATCTCTTATTCGCTTCGCAAGACCATGCGAAGCGAATGGAAAGCGTTTAGACTACTTATACCCCTCACTGGGAATCAGAGAAAGGAGAGGATATGACCGGTATTAGCAGAATAGATGGCTTCCTAATCAGTAATTTGATGGTCTTCCGTAAAGACTTTCATGCGCACCTTCCTTCAAAAGGACAGGTAACCTGGTAGGTGATTCACTCTCCGCTAACCTGGTAGGTGGGACTTGCTCTACTTCTCTATTTCATAACACTAGCCAACCAGCGTACCTCATTGTCACTTCACCCCTCTCCTTTCAGTCGAGTGTATATAATAACCTCTCACTTTAGCTCGAGCCATTTCATCTCCTCTCAATAACAAGAAAAATCGCTTTTTTCGTTTCGCTTCATCATAAGCTGTCGTTGAAGAGGCTGATGCCGCCAATCGGCTTTTCCTGAATGTTTACATTTTTTGGTTCACGAGTGATCAATAGTAGAGTAGTTGGCAAACGGTGTTTTAGTTTGAATGACTTCTGAGCACAAGTGCCATTCTCGCCTACTCTTCTATGGGAGGACTGAGAGGCTTTCCCTGAGCAAAGAAGGTGAAAGGGGCCAAAGGATGCTAAATCATTACCGTTAGAATGAGTTTTCCAGTCGTCGGTGCAAATCGAAACTTAAGAGCTCTTCCGCTCCTCTCTAGTCTAGATTCCTCGTCGATTCTTCCCCTCGTTCTTAATATCTTGGACATCTCACTTTTCCATGCAACACATTCTTTTCGATCTTGTACCCGCTTGCTTCTATATATAGAAAGATTCTCCTCTCCAATGACCTATTCACTACCAAGATTGACCTGAGTATCCGCCTTCATGCTTACACGTCCCCTTCCATCCTCCTTTTCTCCTTTATTCCCTGTTCTTTTTCCTCACGCTTCTCTTCCTAGGAAATTAGGCTTCCTTATAACCTATAAAAAGTATTTAAAGAAAGTGTAATATTGGTATAGACTCACGGAGACTAGATTCTATTTTTTGCTGGATCAACTGTGCGGGAACTTGAAATGCAATTGACTAGCAAAAAGTGTGGGTTAAGAGCTGCTGTTGAAGCTCTCTGTTGCAAATCCTTTCTATACGTTATTTTTGATCCAATCTCGCACTTGGTCTGATCCTATTCTTTACTAATGGTTGTTGACTAAAGGATGCATGGGACTCTTTTTTCTCGTTGCTAGGCTTTCAACCAAGTGCTTTTCCATCTTAGGTGAACGAGCTACGATCTCGCAAGGCACTACTGTAGAGCTCTTTGGGCCTGCCGCTGTCTCAATCGATAAACTTTGAAGATTAGCCTACTGAACGATTCTATCTTTTATTTAATGAAATGAAAAATGAAAATTTCCTACTGAACGAGATTATTATTAATTAATTTCAAGATTGATTTTCGTTGAAGAGTTCTCTCTGTCCCTCCGTCCCCCAATTAGCTAGTTGTCCCGTCCGTCGTCCAATCCCTCACTTCGTTTCTGATAGTCCATTAGTAGCCCCTACTGAGCAATCTAGCTGCAATCGAGCTAGCATTGAAATGGAAAGAGTAGAGTGAAAGTAGGACGAGGTCTGCCCTTACACTTCCTGTTAGTAGGAGTGGATTAGTTAGAGTCGGCCCGTTCTCTTGTTTCAGAAGCTAGGGACAAGCCTTCCTCCATCCTATTCAATAGCCTATCGAGCCAAGCCAGATCTGCAGCCAGTGACGATAACTAAGTAGTTAGTAGAATTAGTATAAGTAGTAGTTGACTGGGACGATCCACGAGATCCATAAGCCCGTAAGGGAAGATGAATAGCCTTTCTTTTTAAGAACCTCGTTCGATCCCGAACTGCATTCAAAAAAGTAAATAAAGCGAGGGATTACCAAGCTAGAAAGAAGAGTTGGTTTTGAGGTAACTTCCATAATAGGGAAGGAGTGAACTCGAGAGAAGAGAAAGCTATATGCTTAACACACGCAAGTCGGACTCTCTTTTCTAGATTCACTCTCTTCCTCTTTGACTTAGGAGTTCCAGCGGCCAATTATGCGACAATATAGGCTGAGCGAGAATAGGATAAGTGTGTTATTAGATTTTAAATAACAAGGTTCGGCAAGTAAACGAGGAATTTCTTACAGTAAGATAGAAAGAAGGCTAGTCTCCGAAAATGCCCCGGACCGTGTCGTTTGGAAC